>NC_083343.1:111949575-112296359 GCF_019175385.1 Lycium barbarum | reverse complement strand
AACAATTTATTTTCACTATTATTAATTTTTTACTATTTTACTATTCAACGTTACTAGCACTACTTTATCACAACTTTCAAAATGTTCGTCATCATTTCATTTTCGGGTTTGGGAATCGTTAAATTAATTACAAGACAATACTTTGTAAAATCTTTATTTTTTTCTACATATTAATTATTAATTGTCTCCACATAGTATATATTGTACTAGTCATTAAATTAGAAGCCCAATAGAATTTATATAGAGGAAGATTTTCAGCCAAATTAATGGCCCAAAATACAAATACAATATTATTTCCCTACCCAAATAAATAACCCACATTTTCAATCCACATTTTAGCCCAACTAAAATACTCAACAGACCAGCCCAATCCCCATTATCCATTACCCGACCCGGTCCAGCCCACCCATTTATTCCCTTCTACCCTAATCCCTTTCTCTTTCCCTTTCTTCTTCACCTCACGCCGCTCACCTCTCTTTCGTCTCTCCTCCTTCATCTCTCTCTGCACCTCCATACTTTGCTGTCCCCCACGCCCACGTTCCTATCCACTCACCTCTCTCTCTTCTCACCTTTATCTGCACCTCCACACTCCCATGTTCCCCACGTTCTCTACCGCTCCTTCGTCTCTCTCCCACGCTCCTCTCTTTACTCTAATACAAACGAAACCCTATAAATGTAATCCGAGTTGAATCGTTTTATGGGAGACGGGATGAGCAAGAAACCCGAATCAACAAGGATCTGAAACCAAAATCCCCTACAAATACAAGTTTTAACCATCAAAGATAGCCTTACTCGAAAAAGAACAGCCAACAATTACTCTATTTTTGGTTGGAAACTTTTGTTACTATAATCGGGTTCTTCGAGTTCGAATACGAATCCGAGACTCATACCCCAGTTCACTACGACCACAAGAGGTAAACTTCCTATCTCTTTTACTTTTTTTTTATTATTAGATTTTAGTTATGCTTTGCTAAGTTTAGTATCAGTTTAAGCTTAATGTAGTTAATTATGTTTACGAAGTTAATTTTACCTAGTTCGAACAGAGTAATTAGTTAAGTGGTAATTTTGTTTAGTCGATGATGTTTGTTAAGTTATTTGCTGGCTATATTAGTTAAGTAATGTTTATGTGGATGTTCGGACTCATGGTAATCAAAGATTGTGTTCATCGGGTCTGAATTACTGCTGTTATACTACCAGCTTTAAATCACTTGTGTATGACTTGATCTCGGTTGTTTATCTCATATTACTTTGTATGTTGACACCATGAGTAATATATAAACTGATGTGTATCCCTTGAAGCATTGCCTGTGTTTGTCTAATGCATAATTTTGGTAATCTGTCTAGGTATCTTGATCCCTGTGGGTCTGGTTCTGTATTTCTCAAAATATAAATGTGGTCTGATACATGCTCGTACTTAGAACAATTGGTGATCACTTTTCTCTATGTTTGTCCATGTCTACTTAGTTGTTATTTAAGTCTGCTGTTTGATTGCCTGTGGGTGTATTGTGAATGTTCTGTCGACGCATTAATCACAGTTTACTACACGAGTATATTAGATTAGTGTTAAGATCATATATGTTTTAAAGGGTTGTGAGACGAAAGTAGTTTAGACCAATATGATATCATATGACTATTAGATTGATAAAGTTAAACCAATTGCATGAATGTGGAAAGTAAATGTAAACTTTCATATAGGGATCAGATTTTGAATATTTGCCTATTTGTCCTTTTAAACAAATGAATGACAGAACTTGACTTGGTGGCATATCTCTTACTTGTGTGGTATTATGAACTATACTCAGACTGCTATTCTGTTTGCCTTTCTGTGGTGATTCCTTAATTTGGCAAAAGTTGTTAAGTCTTGCATAGGCATGAGAATAGGTTGTGTTCCTCTAAGGTTTAGATGGCATGACATGGAGTCTTTAAATTTCCCCAATAAGTAGTAGCACATGGTAACCCTGTTGTGTTGTTTGACCCAGCCCATTTGACAATTGATTGTTGGTTCAATCTATGTATGCTTGTCATTTGCAAACATCTTCAAAAACTAAAATTTTGCGCTCATTTGTTGATCTACTTAAGATCCAATTTGCTGCAGAGTCATCATAGTACCATAGGTTATTTCTTTTGGTGTTGTCTCCCTAAATCTTACTATGACCTATCATTCATTCATCTGATCAGATGGCAGAAGATCCCACTAACTATTCTGCTAAGCTGTAGCTGAATCATTTGCAACTGTACCGACCTTGCTCTGCCATTATATCTGAATGCTCTCCCCTACATCTTTTCTTTTGAATGTTGTTTTCACTTTTGCCTCTGTATCTTACGTGATCAATTGGTCCAATCCTGATTTCTCGGGTTGCTGTTCTTGAAACTTTGGGACCTTATACTCATGCTGTCAAGGCCCTGCACCCTGTGTTCCAAACTGCTCTCTTGTTTTTCTTTGTTTATTTGTTCTTCTTGGGCACATGTGTATCCCTTTCCCCATTTCCCTTCTCTGCCAATCAGTCTTACATGCAAATCTGTCCAGCGACTTTAGGCACTGGTTAATGATGTTAGAATTAACTCACCTTGTGACATATGTGCCTTGATGGCTAATGTGGTTTGATTTTTTTTTTCGGAGGTCTTGCTTACTATCTGCACTTGACCATGCACTCTTTCAATGAGACTTAGAGTAATTATTCTAACATTTTGTTCCACGTTTGATCTAGCTGTTCTGTCCCTTTTTTTGCTATTGGCTATCGATGTTGTTTTATTATGGGATGATTACATGCTTTAAGCGAAATCCGAGGATGTATCCACTGTTTGTACTCATCTACTGGATCTGCTTCGTTAAACCTTGTTCATACATTTTGGAATTTTGAATCATAGGTCTAAATTGATTAACAGTTGTTTAAATTCGACACTTAGTCTGCCACTAATCCTTTTCTTTTCATTTTTTATGCATGACCATCTCGCACACGAGTCCAAGTGACTCGTCATCTCCCGCATTCGGTGTTGGATCAAAGCCCAACAAAAATCTTCTTCTCGAGTCAGCCCTGTCTGCAGCCAAAAAATAGAAAAACAAAATTTCTGGGCCAAAGCCCAATAGACAGGAACAACATTCAGCAGCAGTGTATAAAACTGATTCTGGGCCGAAGCCCAATAGTAACAGTAACGCGGCAGCAGTCCGTCAAAATGGGCTGAGCTCGTTTAACTTATTTGCTCCTCTAGTTTATTTTATTTTATTTTCTTTTCGTGCATTTAATTTGTGTTGTGTGACTAACACTTTTGTTTGTTTAATTTAGATGAACCTTAATAAATTAGTGTGTTTTATTTTTAGTAATGGGTAGTTAATTCAAAGAGAAACTAACAATTAGCTCCATGGGTTTCTTTCCCCTTTTATGTTAAAATTATTTATAGTATCTATAAAAAAAAAATTGAATAATTGATTTTCAAAATAGCATGACCACATATTTTTGGCTAAAGGAATCATAATTTATGCTTACTATCTTAGAAGTTTAAAACGTCACAAATTTTACATACTAACGTTAGCTTGTTTGAGAAATAAAAGGCAAACTAGTTTCGATGGATAACTTTTTCACTTTAGTTTCTTTCCAACACTTGAAATACATATTTGTTTGAAACAACCTTCGCACAATATACATTAAACTACTAGTCTTTCTATGAAACCTTTAAAATTTATTTAACATTAATCTTACAATAACTATTTTAATTTGTGAGTCGACATAACTCGCTTTTCTCCAAATACATATAAACATTATATGTCCTGCTTCTTTTAGTTTATTTTAACTAAACTTTTTATGCAATTATTATTTTCTACAAGTTTTACTTTAAATAACTTTAGCAATACTTTCAAGATATTTTCTTAAACATTCAAAAATACTATATTTACACTTAAGTCTAGCTAATCATAAGTCCGGTCGATTAACCATTGTTAATGGGTCTTAAAGGATGCCTAATACCTTCCCTTTAGACTAATTGAACCCTTACCTAGAATCATTTGGTTTCGTAGACTTTAAAACAGATTTAACTTTAAAAAATAACTTTAATAAACTTTAGGTGTCCTAATTCACCATAAATAATTAGGTGGCGACTCCTTAAAATAAACAAAAAATAGGAATCACCAATATGTCGTACTTCTAATTTAACCCGGTTAAAATGGGGGTATGACAACCACTATTATCACTCTATTACCTACTTCTTAAATTTAACCATGGCAATTCATGCAGTCAAAAGCACATAATTCACATTCTCAGTACAAGCTATAGAAGTACATTATTTATCAGGAAAGTTAACACTTATCGACTTGCCATAAAGAGGGATTATTGAAACGACTATATACTTACATGAACTGAAAAATGAATAATACTTTCTAGAAAACAACGTGAAAATAACAAAAATAACTGAAGATCATAGACATATGCCTAATAATACAATGTTCTGTCCATTTAGAGTAAAAAAACGTGTTTCAACTTGAAAAAATTCAATCCCTAGTTTTTCTCCTCTAATTTCTATGGCAAAATTCTCATGCTTCTGCAAAATCAAGAAATTATAAAAAGCACTATCATTTTCTCGATTAGTTCCGCTAATCATTCCTATATATAATTAAAAGTAACGAAGAGAAAAAGAAATACTGGAATGGAAGAGGAAAAAAGATACCATGAATGGAAGTCAGATATTAAAATAATAGCATAAACTAATAATAATAATAATAATAATAATAATAATAATAATAATAATAATAATAAAAAAATAAATTTAAAAAAAAAAACTTTATATTGATATCTAGGATGGCAACGTAAAAGGCAAATGAAGTCTTCAATTTTGGAAGTAATGGACAATTGAAATATAAGAATAGAAAGTAACCAAGAAATGACATTGAATGAAAAAGGAATGTGGGAATAGGAGTTGGTGGGGATTAATTCAGTAACTACATAGGAGCGAGAAAGGCAAATTTTGACAACTATGTACTACGTAGAAGACAAAACATTCTAAAAATTGGACACAACTATTAGGAACAGATCGATATATCAAACCCTTTTTTCCTAATTAATTAATACAATTAAAATATAAGATGAAGGCAAAAAATTGAGAATAAAGATAAATAGATATGCTGGCCTAGGGGAGTATCACATCATCGAGCTTATGTCATGTATATATATATGGATTAGATTAGGTTAGATTAGATATACCCTCTAATCCCAAAAAGATTGTCCTCTTTTTTTTTTAGTCTGTCCCAGAAAGATTGTCCTCTTTCTATATTTAGAAATAATTTAATTTTATGAGATGATTTTCAGTCACACAAATATTTAAGGCTTGTTTTGGATCACACATTTCAAAAGTTTTTCTTTATTTCTTAAATTTTGTACCAAGTCAAAAGAGAACAATCTTTTTGAAACGGAGGGAGTTATTAGATTAGATTAGATTATTAGATACTAAAAATAAAATTAGGAAGCTTTTATGTTTAAAGTTAGATTACCATTTCACTCCTACAGTAAGTAAAATCTAATTAAATAGTAATATTTAAATTACACAAAAATTGAACTACAAGTTCAGCAGGCAGCAACAACACTTTAATGCTTCACATCATTTCACCAAAGCCGTTTCCTCCATAATTATTCATCCACCATAATTATCAGTATCAAAGCATGGATGATTTTAAGAGTCAATAGTGTTAAAAATTAAGAAGAGTCAATTAAAGAGTTATTAATATGATTTTTTTTCCTTTTAAATGAATAAAGTCCGTTAGCACTTCCAAATTCCAATTCCTCAACGCAACTTTCAGCCCTCCCTATAGCATGATTTTCCTCTTATTTCCTCCCAAGCTCCTTTTTTATATTCTCTCTTAAATCAGCTTATATCCAAATCATATGTTAGTCGCTCGTTATGTTTTTTCCAATGATTTACTATAAATTGTTTCTCTAATATTTAAATTTTCTTGCAGTATAATCCAAAACATAATTCAGCGGAGGAAGTATGTATTCTGCAATTATAAGTTATAAATTAAGCACTGTCATATTGTATCGTACAAGATCATCAGATTTCTCGGTAATTCCTTTTCTTTTTCACACAATCCTAAAGTGGATGATATTTTTTTTTCTTTTTCAGATTTTATTGAGAATCTAAAGTGGTTGATAATGTGGTTTCCAATACTCTTAAATTTTCTTACAGTGTAGGCTAAAAATATTCAATAGAGAAGGTATGATTTTTTTCAATTAATGATATTACATCAAGCACTGTGATGTCATGTTGTACATGATCATAGGACACTCCTTGATACTGTTTTGTTTTTCTTTTTTCCACATAATCTTTTTTAAAAGAGGAAAACTTCACTACAAGAAAGTACAGAAATGGCGACAATTCTTTGGCAACAAAGATAATATTATTTGCAAAATTCAATATTTGGCAACAACTTATTTTTATTGTTGGCATATCTGATGAAACTTTTAAAAATGAACTTTTTTTTGTTGCAAAACAATTTAATTTGTTGTCATATATTGACTATTGTTACAAAAAGTACTTTTGGCAACGACAAAAAAGTTATTGCACGTCGTTTGCAATAACAGCCGATGGGAAAAATTTATGCAACAACAAAAAAGTATTGTTGCCAAAAGTACTTTTTGCAACAATAGTCAATACTACGGCAACAAAACATTTTGTTGGCAAATGTCTTCTTTCTTATTGTGCTTCCTAAAATGTATGGATTACTTCTTTCCTATTATGGTTTCCAACTACTATTGGTTATTAAATTCTCTAATTACATGGGCATGGATCTACAAATTGTAAGTTCTTAATTATTATCCTCATCTATGGGGATTTTTTTTTCCCTTTTGTGTGTGTGTGAAAGAAATTTTATTATACTGCTATTAGTGTAACAAACTATATTTCTTGGGTGAATTGATGTACATGTACACGAGATATATATAGAATATACATTGACGTATAAAGACTATTCTACCCTTATAAAGATATGTACAAATAATACTTAATACTTATCAGCAACCCCCCCCCCCCCCCCCCCCCCAAGCGATGTAGGATCTGAAAGAACACTGAGCTTGTCACGCAAAAATATTAACCGTGGATAGGGAAGAGGCTTGGTTAACAAATCTGCAAGTTGATCTTGGTTGGGGACATATTGAACTTGTAGGGCACCAGAAGCCACCTTTTCTCGAACAAAGTGAATATCAATTTCAATATCCTTAGTGCGGGCATGATGGACAGGATTGTGAGCCAAATAAATAATGCTAACATTGTCACAAAATATTGTAGAAGACGAAGGAGGTAGATTGAGATCCCTCAGTAACGCTTGCACCCAAGTGATTTCCGCAGCAGCATGAGCAACTGATCTATATTCAGCCTCAGCACTAGAGCGAAAGACAATATTTTGTTTCTTTGAAGCCCAAGAAATAGACAATAAGCTGAAGTAGAACGATGAGTTGTAGGGCAACCAACCCAATCAGCATCACTATAACATGTTAGACCATGATTTAAAGTTCCATGGAGATAATGTAAAATACGTTTTACTGTAGTATAGTGAATTAACAGAGGAGAATGCATGAACTGAGATACTTGACTGATAGCAAAAGCAACATCAGGACGCCTAAATGTTAAATATTGAAGACCACCAACTAGACTTCTATAGAGACTAGGATCAGAGAAGGAAGAAGAATCATTAGAGTTTAAAATAGATTTAGGAGTAAGAGTAGTTGCAACTGACTTAAAAGAAAGAAGATTCGCACGACTGTGAAGATCTTTAATGTAGTTAGATTGAGAAAGAAAGTAACCACCATTTGCAGAAGTGATAGAAACTCCAAGAAAAAAAAAATTAAGCCCAAATCATTCATTGAGAATTCAGATTTAAGAGTTTTAATCAAAGAATTGAGCAAAGTAGTAGACGATACTGTGAAAAGAATATCATCTACATAGAAAAGAAGAATAGCAATATCAGAATGATGAGTGTAAATAAAAAGTGAGCAATCTGACATGCTATTGCGAAAACCATGACAAAGAAGAAATGAAGTAAAATGTCGGAACCATGCCCTTGGTGCTTGTTTTAAGTCACAAAGAGCTTTGTTCAACCGACAAACATGATGTTGAAATTGTGGATGAACAAAGCAAATAGGTTGTTTCATGTATACCGGTTCATCAAATTTGCCATGTAAAAAGGCATTCTTGACGTCTAATTGATGGACAGGGCAATTTTTAGACACGGCAAGAGCTAAAATAATGAGAATGGTGACTGGTTTCACCACTGGACTAAATGTTTGATCGTAGTCAAGTCCATATTGTTGATTATATCCTTGAGCAACAAGACGAGCTTTATAACGTTCAAGAGACCCGTCGAACTTTTGCTTTATAACTCAAAAAACCCAACGACAACCAATAATATTGACATTAGGTGGTGGGGGCACTAAATCCCAAGTATGGTTGGCCATGAAAGCATTGTACTCTTCAGACATTGCACGTCTCCAATGAGGACATTTGTCAGCTTCCGTAAAATAAGATGGTTAGGATGGAAGAGAAGAGGGACAAGAGATCAAGTATGGCAGGATCCGTGGTTTAAGTGATCCTGTTTGCTTGCGGGGAACCATATGATGAATCTTAAAGAAAGAAGAAGATAATTCTGAAGAAGTTACGGGAGTCGGAGATGCGGTGGTAACTGGATTGTGCGCATCTGTAGGTGTAGTATGTGTAGGAGTGAGTGGTTGAGCCAAATTGGGATTTTATGGTTGGTTGGCTAAGGATAAAGAATGTACTGGTGCATTATTTAGACGCTGAATTGCAGAAGGAGTAGGTTGGTTGTTAAGAGGTGGCACTAAAGTAGGAGAAGAAGCTGGAGAGGATAAATGTGAAGTATTGGGATTAGATAGGAAATTAGAGTTTGAAGATAAGGAAGAATTTAAAGGAGAAAGTTTAGGAAGTATGTGCCGTGGAGAATTATGAAAAGCTAGTAGGCAGGGATAAATCAATTCTGTTAGGAAATTTGAAAAGAGAAACAGCAACTGAAGCAGAACATTGTGAGATTAGATAAAGGTAAGGAAAACAATTTTCGTCAAGTCATGCATGGAAAGAAATAAAAACTTTGTTACTGGAAGGATCAAAGCATCGAAAACCTTTGTAATTTAACGGATAACCAAGGAAAACACAGCGTTTGGAAAGCGGACTTAATTTTATTTTGGCAATAGTCACCTAAGTTAGGATAACAAGAACAACCAAAAACACGTAAATGATTATATGCGGGTGGCTTATGAAAAAGAAGCTGAAAAGGAGTTTTGTAATGAATTACAGAAGACGGAAGAATATTGAGCAGATGAACAACAGTGTGGAGTGCTTCTACCCAAAATTGAGAGGGAAGAGAGGCTTGAAAAAGAAGAGAGTGTATCATATTAAGAATGGTGTGATGCATGCGCTCGGCCTTTCCATTTTATTGGTGTGTCTGTGGGAAAGAAATTCGAAGAGAAATACCATTGTCGTTAAGAAAAGAGCGAAAACACCAAGCTTAACATATTCGGCAGCCCATCACATTGTAGCATTTTTATTTTAGAAGAAAATTGAGTCAAAACAGATGCATAAAATTGCTTAAACTTGGCGAAGGCTTCGCTTTTGCATTTAATAGGAAAACCCCAAAATAACTTAGTGAAATCATCATGAAAAGTATGTAATAACCAAAACGAGTAACTGAGGGGACGGGAGAAGTCCAAATATCACTATGTATCAATTCAAATGGAGAGGAAGTAAAATTACTGGAATTCATGAAAGGTAGTTTGTGGTGTTTCCCAAGTTGACAAGCATTACACAAGGAATCTAAACTCTTCATTGAAGAAGTACAAGGCAATTTATTTTCTCGAACTAAACTAGCTAAATCTAAAGTACTTGGCTGTCCTAAACGATGATGCCAAATATAGTTGGAGAAGCATGAATTGCAGCAAAAGCGGTAGAAGCAGCACCACCACCAAAGGAAGAAGACGAGAGAAAATAGAGAGGTCCAGTACTATTGCACCTGAGAAGTGTTTTCTTCGTCTTGAAGTCCTTGATAGAAAAACCAAAATCATCAAAAGCAATAGAACATCTATTGTTCTTAACAAATTTTCGGACACTAAGTAAATTAGCAGAGAGATGTGGAACAATTAAAGCATCTTTTAGAGAAAAAAACTGAAGAGGGAGTAGAAAGATTACCATGACCCCTCTATGAGATCGGAAGCTGAGTTCCATTACCTACTATAACGCGATCATTACCATCGTAAGGAGGAACTGAAGATAGATTAGTAGCATTAGGTGTCATATGAGAAGAAGTACCAGTATCTATGTACCAATAGGTATCATTTGATGAAGCATATGATGCTGGTGTAGATTGAGGTTGAGTGGCTGAAAATAGAGCTTTGGGATTAAGAGACGGGCAGGCACGGGCAGAGTGGTTTGGTTGGAAACAAAGTTGACACTGAACAGAACTGCAGCCAGGAACGGAAGAAAAGAATTGTGGTGGTGGACCTAAAATAGAGGAACCACGAGGTTGAGGGTTGAATTACTAGGGCGTAACAACAAAGGGCTTTGAGTAACCATGATTATAACGACCTCTACCTCGTCCGCCATTAGAATTACAACCTCCATTATAATTTCTACCACAACCTCTTCCATGAGAGTTCGAAGGCTGTTGTTTTGCAACAAAAGTGGTGAAGAATGATTTGTAGAAGGAGAAGAAATACTTGCCAATCGAGACTCATGAAGAAAAAGAAGAGAACGAGTTTCGACAAAAGAAGGAAGAGGGACACAGGTAGATATAGAGGTACTAACAGACATATAATCTGAGGGAAGGCCAGATAGAATTTGAAAAACAAGACTTGTGTCTGATATTGGATTACCAACAGAGGTTAAAGCATCAGCAATCGATTTGAGATGATGAACACATTCATTAATGGAGAGATCATCCTTTTTAAGATTATGAAATTGAACTTTAAGTTGGAGAGTACGAGAAGAAATTTGATCACGAAACAAACGTTCTATTTGAAGCCAAGCTTTACGAGCAGTGAGAGAATGATTTGGTTTGATAATAGCTTGGAGAATCTCTTGTGAAATTGTAGCCTGAATCCATGAAAGAACAACAGAATCTAGTTGAATCCATTGATGGAAAGACGGATTAGGGACTGAGGTGTCGTTATCATTAAGAACAGTGGTGACAGACAAGAATTACTACCATCAATAAAATCGTAAACTCCATGACCTTTGAACACAGGCAAAAAAGGTTCTCTCCATAACATATAATTGGTATAATCAAGAACAGTAGGGACCAGATTTTTGATGTTGGAGAGAGAGATAGCGGAATGAGAGGAAGGAATTAGGGAGAAAGAATTAGCCACAACTGTAGAGGTTGAAGAAGTAGATGAACTAGTCATAACTGGAGAGGTTGAAGAATTAGATTGACCGGAAGAAGATGCTGCCATGAATCTAGAGAGAAAAAGAACGTAGGGAATATAAAACCTAAGCAATCTGATACCATGTAACAAACTATATTTCTTGGATGAATTGATGTACATGTACACAAGATATATATAGAATATACCTTGACGTATAAAGACTACTCTAATGTTACACCCCGTACCTCGGAGAAGCACTGGTTAAATTTGAATGTAAGTATGTCGAGTTACGACTAGGTAAAACAACTTTGGAATATGAGGAACGAGGCATTATTAAGTATATTGTTTAAGTAAAGGATGATTATGATCTCGTAAGTCGTAATCGGGAAAGACAATTTTGAAACACGAGAACATGGCCATTGTCAAGTATAATAAATGATAAATATCATGTATGGTGAGTTTCGGAAGATTTCGAGATCAAGCAAATTGAAGAAAATAAGTTTGACGAAATTTGAGAAATGTTGGGCACATTTTTAGTCAACTTTGGAGGGGCATATCTCCTAGTATATTAGGAGTTTTAAGGTGTTTCAAAAGCCAAAAATGAAGTTCGTCGAGTCTAGTTTATAAGGCAACAAACCACTCGTTGATAGAGCATCGGAGTAGAGAATTATAGACGTTACAAACTGAGCTGTCAACGCAGAAACAGTACCGCTACAGTACCGCTACAGTACTGCCGACTTTGCCCACTTATAAAAGCGATAACATCCCTCCTTTTGGTCATAAAAAGCTCTCAAAATTTCCAGCAAATTCAACAACATAGGGGAGCAAAAATACATCACAAAAGTGAGAATTTTGGGTAATTTCATGTCACGACCCAACCCCGTAGGCCGTGACTGGTGCCCTAATTGGACACCCTGACATACCTATCCATATCGAATCACATACAATTAGCATATACGGCCACAATTACTATATGCCGTCTCAAACTATATCAAACTGTATCGAACACATTTCAACGCAACCATATGCGGACATATATATATATATATATATATATATATATATATATATATATATATATATATCAAAAAGCCGGCAAGGCTATCAAACATATCAAGAGCCGACAAGGCTAACAGATGTATCAAAAGCCGACAAGGCTAACGGATGGCACAACGGCCCAAAACATATACAAAGTGCACGCCGACAAGGCTGCCATAACGAATAGGGTCGTACAAACACATCTGTACAGAAGTAGGCACACACACCCACAAATACGTCTACAGACCTCTAAACAGACCAACAGAACATATGGCGGGACAGGGCCCCGCCGTACCCCTGAACAAATATGTACATACACAACGAACAAAATGTATACCAAAATATGTGCTCTGAAATGAGAAGAGCACTCCAACGGCAGAAGGGGGTGTCCTTGTTATGTCCCGTGTTTTCACATAATTGGAAATCGTGAAAATAATTAAGACTTGTATGTTAAAAGGCAATAATTTGATTCTAGTTAATATGTCTATGTCGTTTATGAAAGTATTGGTGCGGAGACATCGGGGGAGGCCGAGGGCAAAATTTGGAATTTCGAAAATTTGTTTCGGGAATTTCAAAACGAGATTTTTCGAATTGGGCCAAGAAAAATAAAATTGAACAAAAATTGAGGCCCAAGTGATAGGGGTGGCCGGCCAAAGGCCAAGGCCCAAGCCCCATTTTAAGTGGTCATGTGATCATCATGTGACCACTTAATCAAAGTATATATCCATGTTCATCTTTAGAAGGTTCAAGAAAAACAAATCAAAACAAAAAAAAATTGAAGAGCTCTATAGCCCCTCTCGGTCGAAACCCTCTCCACCAACAAAAAAAATTCTCTAGCCTTTGTTGTTGATCCAAAAATCTTGTTCTTCCCATATTTGTAGTGTACTCAAGACGCTCTTTAACGGGATACAATTAGTTTGGCGAAAGGAGCACGTTTGCGACAAGTCGGAATTTCAAGTAAAGGTAAGAATTTTGCTCTTTTAATGTTATGGAATTTGTATGAATATGATAAGGATTGAGAATAGACGAGAACTTCGTAGTTTTGGTGTGTGTATGAAACCGTGGGTGTGTGTGAATATGGTGTAGTGGCCGTGAGTTATGTGAAGTAGAAGGCAAGGCGAATTGAATTTTATTTAGTTTGTTAGTTGCGTCGTTGTGACATTTATGACGTAAATGAATGATTAATGAGTTGAATTGGCATTGAAAATGGTTTCGGGTTCTTATGGGAAAGTATATGATTTTTGTATATTCTTGTATAATTATGAAAGTAAGACTTTAAATGGGAATTATGGTTGTTGCTAATGAATGTGGGATGAAACAATGCGAGTTAGTATGTTCGTCGTAGTTGTTGACGTTTCGGATGAAATATAGAAAGTGACGAATCCCTTGGACTTAAGTATATTGCCCAGAACATTATTGGAATGTGTTTGAATAACTTTGAACGAGTAAATGAGTATGTTAATGTGGATGTTAGTTTGATGTTGTGAAGTTTGGATGAAAGTTGTTGATTTATGTAGAAAGAAAGAATATTGAAGTTAGAGTGATTTGGTTATGACTTATGATGTTTGTGATGTTTGGGTTGTTGTGTTGATGTTTATCGAGCCGAGCTAAGTCTCGGGGGTGTTATATATATAGGGGAAGTGCTGCCGAAATTTCGGTAGACAAAAAAATGAAGTTAAGAAATTCTTGAGCTTAAAAATCTCTAATTGGTAACTTTGACCATTTGCAGATTCTGAACGAAACGGGATTTGAGTTTTGGGCGAGCATAAGTCGTATATAAGGTATGTAAGGCTACCCACTCCTTCTTTTGGCATGTCTTAGGTATGCTAGGTTGTTATCGGAACCCCGGGAGCAATCCTGCTCCTCGAAATCCGAATTATAAAATGTCTACTATTCATTCAATTGAATTGAAGCTTAAAGACCTTATTTTGGCTAGAAAGGAACCAAATGTCTGAAACATATGCAAACGTCGTCGGATCACTTCGAAACCTTTATGTATGATCCCATAGACCCCAAATGTCCGTAATTCATGTTCGCCACCTCGACTTGACCCGAGGTGGGCCCGCTAACCCCGAGATGCCATATTTGTTCTATTGGGCTCTCTTTTTGGAAAAGTTTTGATAAGGGATCTTCGGTTATGAAATTGCCGTCTATGAAAGAATGTTTTGATTACTATAATGTACTAAACTATATTTTGAGCCATACGTACCACTTTGAGAACATCTTTGTGAAATGAACTTCCGTACTAACAAATTATTCGACTACTTTGACTAATGAGATGACTTATGATGTAATCAAGTTTTGAAAAACTATTTTGTATACAAATTGCATTGTTTGCTCACGACTCCGCTCGTGCCCTTATTATGACTTCGTTCACCGGTTCCCGGGCCGGTTATGATTCGTGCGCATTATGATAAATTCGGCCGTATGCTGTGTTACGGTTCCCGAGACCTCGCCATAGGGCCGGGTTCCGTTTGGTGTTATGCTGTGATATGGCTGGTGATATGATATGCTGACATGTGGGTGTTCGGGGATGTACGGAGATTTGAACCTTCTGGTGTTATGCTGTGTGTGGCACCAGTGTCGGAGTGGTGACCACGTTCCTGAGCTCTGCATGATTTTGTTTGCATTATGTATATATGATTTTGATATAGATTATGATATACTGTTCAATATTCCCTCTTTTGTATCCTGTTTATTTTCAGTTGTGGCTCATATTTCTGTACTCTATGCTTTACATACTCAGTACATCTTTCGTACTGACCCCCTTTCTTCGGGGGGCTGCGTTTCATGCCCGCAGGTACAGACACTGGTGATCCACCACTGTAGGCTCCACTTTTTGCTATTTCGGAGTACTCCCTTTTGATCCGGAGTCCACTTTTGGTACATATATCTTTTGCTATGTATATATTTTTTTTTGTATATCTGACTATTTGGGTACGGCGGGGCCCTGTCCCGTCATATGATTCTGTCGGTATGTTTAGAGGTCTGTGGACATGTTTGTGGGTTAGGGTCTTTCTGTATGGATATGTGTATATGTTGTTTGGGCGATCCCATACGCCGAGGCGGCCGGTCCGCATATGTTTATACGTTGCTTTGTTAGCCCTGTGTGGCCTTTGTTGGTGTTTGCTGTGTACAGGGTTATTCTGGATAGTCCGAAAAACAAAGGAAACTCTGCTCAAATTTTTCTGGAAATTATCTAAATTTAGAATTTAGCCTTGTTGGCTTCTGCTACATACTTGAATGCATTTGATAGAGGGGTTTGGGTGCCCAGATCGGGCACTAGTCACGGCCTACGGGGTTGGGTCGTGACAGTCCTAGACTGGAGGATCACCAAACTGTGTGTCTGTACCTGCGGGCATGAAACGCAGCCCCCGAAGAAAGGGGGTCAGTACGAAATATGTACTGAGTATGCAAAGCAGAATGTACAGAAAGCAAATCTGAGATATAAACGAAATGGAAGTATCAAACATAAGTGCAAATCCAACATATCAAAATTTGTTTACTTTCAAAAACATGTAAGTCATGCATCGGGTACAGAAGAATATGGTCGCCCACCCGTCGATGGCGCCATAACACAGCATAACACCAGAAAGTCTCAAATCTCCGTATCCCCGTCATATATCACGTCACAACATAACGCCATACACAGCATAACACCACAATATAGGTGGAACCCGACCCTCTTTTGCGAGTAGCTCGGTGAACCATAAACACAGCATAACTCGGGAGTATATCACAATGCGCAGGACAACAGAACCGGCCCGGGACTCGGCGAAGGGATAACAGAATGCACGAGTAGAGTCGTGAGTAGTCATATGCACAAAATTATTATCACAAACTCAAACATAAGTAAAAATGATCATATTCGAAATTGGAATAATAGTCATACCAAATTCTTTCAAAAGTTCTCCGAATCGCACAAGGAAAGTCGCGGGACCCACGAACGGGTATTGACCCGAGTCGGGCCCGCCTATGGAAATCATACTCATTATACATCATGCAAACTCTTATGGAAATGTTGGAACAATCAGAGCCTTTATGCGAAAGATAACGTACAATAAACCTTAAATCAGCCCCTACCATTCCAACATCATTTTTGAGTCATTAAATGCTCAATTCCAACTAAAATTCATAACGACGACAATTAAAACGCTAAGCGATAGTAATGCGATCTTCGACATATTATAGGACTCACATTCGTCCACACTACACATATACATATGTTAATGGTCCTCATATATAAAGATTGCATTAAATGCACCAAGTTCTCCAAATCAGTCCACACATTTATCATATCAAACTTGGGACATTAAACTCTCATTTCCAACATAAAAGTCATCACAATAACCATTACGACGCTAAGCGATATTAATTCATTCTTTGCCACACATTGGGACCATGTATACGGCCACACCCACATCTGTACATATACACATTTAGATGGTTCTAGTCTATCTCTTCACCCTACAACAATCAACAAGCTACAAGGAACTAATTTATCAACTCAATCACACAACACACTCATACCCCTCACACGGCCCACATACCAAACACAAGACCCAACTTCAACATTCCATATTTCATGATTTTTATCCATTTTAGCATACTACAATACACATACAACATTTATAACTCAAAAACAAGATTAGAACTCACCTTTCTTCTTCAATCCACCAATAGGCTAGGGTTTGCAAATCTCTTAAATGAAAGACTTGATCGCTCCAACGATGCTTCCACGTTACTTAGGGACCTCTAATTAGTGGGTTAACACCAAGGAAATAATTTTTGAGAAGCTAAAAATGGGGGTTGGTTTTCTCCCTCTTTGGCCGAGAGCCTCTATGGCTTCAACTCTTGCTCCTCTTTTTTTTTTTTCTAAGTGTTAAGTGAAGAGAAAGAATGCTTGGTCCTCTTTTAATTCTATAAGTGGTGTCCAAGTGTTCATGGCCCACACAATGTGTTGGACCATTTAAAATTGGCCACACAATGTGTGGGACCACTTAAGGCTACACGGCCACAAGCCCCTTGAGTGCAAGGTTTTTTTAAATTCCAAATTCTATGAATTGTGGTCCCAAATTTTTTCTAAGTGTTCAATACCAACAATTTCATATATAACTTATGTCTCAAAATAAAATCAGTTGGTCAAAAGTCCCGACTTCAAATCCCGGATTAGTCTTGGCCTTAAATTATCATAGTTAATCCGGGTTGTCCCAATGTATAAAAATACGGGACGTAACATTTCAAGTGACGAAGTATTAATTGAGGTCCAAGTAACGTGCTGTTGTGGTTATAGTATTGTCTTGCGGCGGAATTGGCTTGGATTCAAGGTGAATATTGGAGATATTATCATCCTAACAAGGAAAAGGTATGAATCTCTCCTTATTGGTATTAATTTCGGCTTCTTTATGAAAATAAAGTTATTAAATAGTCGTATCACAAGTTGGTTAGTTGAGAAATTTAGAAAACATCGTGTGGGATGTTTTAGATTATATATTGGTATGGATAATGGTGTTGATGATGTTGGTATAGTTGTTGTTGATTGGTTGTTGATATTACGATTTCGGGCTAGACATATAAACGGGGGAGATGCTGCTCGAATTTCGGCAGATTATAAATGGATTTATTTGAAGGACTAAGACAAGCGTATAACGATGAGTCTAACGATCGTGTGAATCCTCTTAAATGTAGACTCACGAATTCGGACGATTAAGTGTGGATAACTGGAGGTTGAACAGGTATGTTAAGGCTAGTCCCTTTCTTCTAAAGGCATGATTCCTTTCTTATGGATCCAATAGATGTTTTCCAAATGTCCCATGATCCCTTTATGTGAATCCATAAATGTTTTCCAAGAATATTCTTATTCCCAAAAGCTAGAAATTCATGATCCATAGAGTTTATGATTCAAAGGCATGACTTCTTTCTTGATAATCCATAAATAGTTTTCAAAATGTCCCTATTTTCCGAGTCAAAGATTTATGATTCTATAAGCTTTTATGACAACAACAACGGACATGTTTTTACAATATGAATGACGATGTTAAAGATGAGAATGTTTCTATGATGATTATGATGATGATGATTTTAATTCTAGAAATTCCAAAGCTTATGATGTTAATACTATTATGAGATTATGTAGATTATTTCATGATTTTTTCTCGATTTTATTCATTGTTGTTGATCTCACCTTATAATAATTGTTCCTTCAAGGTGAGATATAGCGATGATGATAATTCCATAATGAAAATCGGAGGTTACCGACCTTACGTCACTCCGAAGTATTTACAGCTTTTATTTAGCTCTCATGCATACTTATTATATATATATATCTATATATATATATATATGTATGTATGTATGTATTTTACTACACCGAGCCGCGCTATAGTCGGCCGGGTACGGCACCTATTGTGCAACCACTGATCAGTTGGTATTACACACCGAGTCCCGAAAGGGTCGGGTACGTTACACACCGAGTCCTGAAAAGGCCGGGTACGTTATGATGATGATATTATATATATGTATGTAAGAAAAGGTTTTTTTTTAAAGGCTAAGCATGCATGGCATCCGCCTTATGAGGCATCCAGATGTAAAGGTTATCTCTTTTATTCCATGTTACCTTTCATGTCTATATTATGTTGTTATTCATGCCTTACATACTCAGTACATTATTCGTACTGACGTCCCTTCTTGTGGACGCTGCGCTCATGCCCGCAGGTAGACAGGGAGACGGATCAGACCCGTAGGTCTTCTATCAGCGGAGTCTCAGGAGCACTCCACTTTCTTCGGAGCTGCAGTCTATTTGGTATTGTCCTTATGATCATTTGTATTTCATGTAGAGGCTCGTAGACATGTGTGTACAGTTAGATGTTTTGTAGCTCCACCGGTTCATATTATGGTATAATATATTGGCGGCCTTGTCGGCCTTATTTGAGCTCTTGATACTTTATTGTTAGCCTTGTCGGCTTTATGATATACGCTGTATTGTGACGACCTTGTCGGTCCGCATATGTACATATGTGCTGAATGACTGGATATTCCTATGTTGGGCCTCTTCTGCGTGCAGGTGTTTTTTTTTTTTTTTTTTAAGTTATGGTTATAATGTTCAAAGTAACGAATAAGTCAGGTTGTTCCCGGCCTACGGGTCGGAGCCCGTCATACTTCTGGTAGGGGTGTGACCAGTGGCGGACCTAGTAAGAGCCCAGGGGGTTCATCCGAACCCCCTTCGGCAAAAAATTGCACTGTATATACAAGGTGAAAATTATTTTTTATGCATATATAGTAGACGTTGAACCCCCTTAGCTTCTTCATTTATGACTTCTTTATATTTTTGAACCCCCTTGGCATAAATCCTGGCTCCGCCACTGGGTGTGACATACCCTTATAAAGATATGTACAAATAATACTTAATACTTATCAATTAGAGGATATGCAGATTTTACTTTTTCATATTATGCTAGCTGTCATGGGTGGCGGATGGATTGCATAATGAGGTTTCACATAATTTTTAATGACTATGATAAATTTATTGAGAAGCCATGTCATAGTTAAAATTTTGGTTCTCAAGGGGCAACAAAAGTTATAATTAATTTTCCAACCTCAAAAGGAATAAATAAATTAACTATATTTTGAGTAGAGGATGAGACAATAACTTAACATTTGTTTTATACTTATAATGCAGGATTCACGAGGGTTAAAGTTTTTTGAGAATCTCATTGACAATTTTTCGTGCTCTTATATTTCCAGGAGCAAGGTTGCAGGATCAGTGAGTACAAGATTATTCACATTTAAATATTGTTATTGAAATGTCAAAAAAGAATAATAGGGAACTGTCAATATGAATATTTGATATATTATAAGGACCGCATAAGAAAAATGCTATACCAATCAGTTGATTGTTTATAGCTACAAATCATAATAGTAATCGGCGATCAAGTCATTCGAAATGTGCTCACTATTCATTTTTCAACTTGTACTTTCCTTTCAAATTTTCAATTACTCATCGATTACATATTTTGATATTATCTATATTGTTTTCAAAAGCTTTGTACGGATTATCATGAGACACACGTGCAATGTACGTGTCCAAAAACTAGTATCATTATACATATACGATTATTTATGGGTTAAGAATATGATTATTTATTTTTGAGATTAAATTGTGATACTAGAAGTTGGATGGGGGATATTCGAATAGAATTAATTGGATTAATATACTCAAATTCTGTCAGGTAGGTCTGCATGTGTAGCAGTGCAGTGTGCACAATAGGAGATGTATTGTTCTAGGTCGCCCTTCCCATTAGTCCGTTATAGCTTTGGTGGCTACTAGTCAGTAGACAATCAATCTACTAGGACTAAAGCTTCAAATAACCTAAACAGAGTACTGGTAATTCGTCACATTATGCTATGATGGTGTTTATAATCATATCTTGCAATTGTTGAATCGAAGATGCTATAGAAGCATATTTGTTTGTGTTTTGAGTATTCAATGACTTGTCAGGGAGATTCACTTGCGAGAGCAATGGATTAGGGACAAATTGGCAGTATCGATAATAAATGACTGAAATTATGACATAGCTATTACAGGTGTTTTCTAGCCATGTCATAACATATGTGTGATCAAAAAAGTTTTTCATAAGAGTGAAACGCGAAGTTTAAAGTTAATTGTTTTCAAACATAGAAATGTGACGTTCTTTTAGGGAATGGACTAATACGGAAATAGCACAAACCAAATTGGAATGAAGGGGGTACCATTTTTATGCTATCCAGTAAGTATTGAATCTAGCTATTACAGGTGTTTTCTAGGTACTATAAATTCTGATGCTCCGAGGGGATATCTTCGTGATCAAGGTGCAACATCATCAATTTAGCTCGTCAACTGGTTGGTTAATTCCAACGATAGGGAGAATAAGAGTATTTTTTCTGCAACAATTACTTTTTGATCTGGAGTGATTTGTTTGAAGGAATTAAGATTTTGATCATAATGATATATAGAGCAAAATGGTTACACATGATTCATGTAGTCGATTCCATCTTTTGTTGGGATCGAGGTATAAATCATTGATACCAATGATAGCTCATAATTTACAGTTCAATAAAAGGAGAATAAGAAACTGAACAATCAATATCTTTAGCCTTGAGGTTTTCCTAATGGAATGGTGTTATGGTGATGATTTGAAGAGGTTCCCGATAGCATGGAAGTAATGGAGTGGAAAGTGTTTATGGGAATCGCGATTTTATCTGCCCTCTTCTTGGTAAAGGGCTTGTGCTCCTCGAACTCTCAGTTTCTGCTGCAGTTACTCTAGTCATTTCCTGATTCACTATTTAAGGCCAAATGATATAATTATTGGTGCTTTAATGACACTGATGCAATTTTTGAATTTGGAAAAGGCTCAGTATACGAATTGTTGCTTTAGTTTAAGGAAGTTTGGTGCTTTATATTGCAGAGACTAGACTGAAAACTGAGGAAGGGAAAACAGTGATCTGGATGAATTTAATTATGAATGTGGTTTTTAACAATTGCTTAGTTTTTAACTTGTGGGCAAATAGAATTTGTCTGGTTATTTATTTACTCCTTGTTTATACTTGTTCTAGTGTTAATATTATATAAAGGTTTCTAAGTTTAATTGAACTTGTTGTTTTTATTATACATACATGAAAATATTTAAAATGTACGCATCTAATAAGATCACACTCATTCTGAATACGATGACACTAAATTCTTGATCCACCTGTATGTACAAGCTTGATAGGTATACGGAGGTTGTTTTTGTATGCCTTGTGGCGCATCATATGTACACAAAGCATGCGACATACACTAAGAATAATGTAGCTAACATTTGGCGGTTCTGGACTTTCCAGACACTTTTGACAACTAGCCTTATCAATTTTAAGCAAGAATTTGATAGCTTTAGGAGCAGTTCTTCATTTTATATGTCTGACATAAGATGAAGACGGCATAGCCAAGAAGCTTCATACCAGTTATCACCAAAGAATTGTTATTTTGGATTTCAAATAGCAACCTGAATTTTCTTAGCCATGGAGACCTTTTTTGGTGGATCTTCAATTTGAGAGGTAGAGTCAAAAGTGGTTTAAGTATTTACCTGTGGAAGAGAGCTCTCTTCAATTAAATTGCTATTGTATACACTATACGGTAATTTCAACGATGTGCAGTCATCAATTTTCCAACCCTGGATTAAAGGCTTGCAGACAGTAAGTGTACATCAGCGGTAAACACTTACATATCCAGTGTTTACATCAATTTAATAAATATATAACACGTGTTAGTACACAATTTTATTGCTAGACTATAGTTAATTAATACTTAAAGTGTGTGTTAAAACCTGTCATGTATCTATTGGATTGGTGTAAACACCGAGTCCAGATAAGTTTTTACCCATTTCTTCTCTATTTTAACCACGTCTTTAATTTGAAGAGTAAATAATCTTTTTTGCTTTCTCCATAGTGATAGTGCCACCAGCATTAGTTAAGAATCTTTTCTGTTGCATTCAGCGAATGATTGGTTGCCAAAATTTGTATACCTAAATAATTAATTGGTTGACAAATTAATAACGTTGATTTATATAATTCTTCCAGCTGCATAGATATATAAATTAATCATTCAAATAGAAAACGTTACATCTGTTCTATTCTGCTGAATTCAGGGAATAAATTTTAGCTGTCATGCCTCCTCATTGTATTGCCTATTCAAGAACATGCTTAACAAAATTGTCTGCTTGTCATTAGTCGACTTAATACCCTGCCAACAGATGAAAAAAATCCGATTTTAATAATGTAATTTCTGTTTCCTTCTCTTCTTCTCTTACTATTGTATTATTCAAAATCTAAAATATAATTGGATGACCAAGCTTTTATGCTTCATATACTCTTAACTCATAGTTTATGGAGATTCAAAGCACTAGTAATAACTTGTTCATTTCGATAAAAGTTGCGTATAAGCTTCATCGTAATTATCAGGATGGAGACTAAGATAAAAGATATTGCAGTTGCTGCATTGTTTTTTTTAACAAAAAGAGGAAGGGAAGAAGGCCAATTCCAAAAAGAGGGCAAATCAAAATAAAGATAGCAGCAATGACGTTGCACGCCATGATTGTCGCTGCTGCAGCTAGACGTTCAAGTTTCTGCTACAGATCATCCCAAGATTGGAGCGTTCAAGACGGTTCTGTTTAAAAGACTTTAAGTGTCCTTAATGTTGATTATGTTGGGTGTGCGAACAAAGTACCACATTGATAGCTGAAAATAAAAGGGAGTTATTTATAAGGAGTTGGATACTCTTAATGATGTGAGGCCTTTTGGAGAAAACCGTGCAAGCTTGGCCCAAAGCGGACAATATCACATCATGTTAAGAGTATCTTTGCGCGGTTTTATCCTAACAACGGGTATCAGAGCCAATGGCCACGTGGAACTTAGTTCGAGAGGGGAGATTGTTGGGCGTGCGAACAAAGTACCACATTGGTAGCTGAAAACAAAAAGTAGCTACTTATAAGATGTTGGATACTCTTAATGATGTGAGGCCTTTTGGGGAAAACCGTGCGGGCTTAGCCTAAAGCGGACAATATCACATTATCTTTGGGCCGTTTTAGCCCAAGAACTGGTATCAGAGCCAATAGTTTGGCGGGACGAGTATGAAGGTGGAGGAGTGTGGTGTGGGGCTCGGCTTAGTGCCTTTGCCTGTCTATGGGCCGGTTTACAACCTTTGCCCGCAGCTTTGAAGACGCATGCACAGCCTTTGGGCTTGGAGTTGGATACTCTTAATGATGTGAGGCCTTTTGGAGAAAACCGTGGGTTTGGCCCAAAGCGGACAATATCACATCATGTTAAGAATATCTTTGGGCCGTTTTATCCCACCAGATTACTTTGTACTTATGATTTGTTACTCAGAGAGAGATTTAGATGGTTGGTTCTGCTGATTCAATTGAACCTATTGCTTTCGTTTGGAACTATTTATACGCACAAAAATTTACTGACAAATTTAAGGCCACGAAGATTTTCACCTTTAGAGCTAGGCAGAATGTTAAAGACTTATGGTACAAACGCATAGTTGTTGAATTTTCCCACATGCATCAAGTGGGGATGTGGATATTTGGTCTCTTTATATGGTAATGGGCAATTCTCATCTCATAAGCTAGCTTTTGATGGATCGAGTCCCATGATTCTCTTTTTTTTTTTTTTAAATAACGAAGTATTGATTGTGCCCCTTTTGTTTAGCTATCTGACTGTTCTTTAGTTAGTGAAGTTTCTCTGTATCTATTTGAGTTTAACCAACACAGAAACTCGAGCAAAATATTTGCACTCTACGTCCATTCTTGTAAGGAAAGTCAGAATTTGAAGTTACACTTTTTTATTATTATGTTATTTTGGTCTCTCTTATTATTATTTTTTTTTATCAGGAATAAACATGAGTTAGAGAGTGAAAAATAAGGTAACTGACATGATACAATCAGTTGAATTGGGCTCCTCTCCATTTCTCTTCTCTCCATTTTTCCCAACTTCTATCTTGGATTAGAGAAACATGACATGAATTAGAATTAATGGTCAAGATTTACTTGACTAAAACAAAGTTCTAACCATGATTACGTAATTAATAACTTATCCATTAATATATTAGAATATTTTTATCTCTCTAGCTATTTTACTTTTCCTACCCAGTAAAATATCTTTTCTGATTTACCCAATTATGTTTTGCCACTTAATTTTTTCCCCCTAATAGACCCATTATTCAATTGGTGATATTTTCCATTTTTTTCAATTATGATGCTTACTAATTCACATAATATAGACCCCATTATTCAATTGGTAATTGTATATTTCCGAAAGAATTGTCTATATTCTGGAAAATATCACCATTAAAAAGTTGTCATGATTGAAAAAACAAAAAGACGGAATATTAAAATAGGAAGAGAGAGAAAATATTTTAATATATTTATGGATAAATTATTAATTATATAAATTATGGTTAGGACCTTGTTTTAGTCAATTAAATCTTAGTCATTAATTCTAACCCATGTCATCTAAGGTAGAACTTGGGGAAAATGGAGAGGAGCCCAATCCCAACCAATTAAACTATAATAATGATGTGAAGATTTTTTTAAACAATCACTGTCAGATACATTCGATCTTAAATTAAAGGTTTGAATACATATCGACAACCTCCACTAATTATATACATCAAGATCAACTGGAATATGCATGAGGCTTTACGTTTATTGAGGTTAATATGTATATCTAAAGAATGTGACATATTTTAAGTGGTCAATCGATCCACATAATAGGTGCTTGAGAACATGCGTAAAACTGTTTTTAAAAATTTGAGCCGGGAGTGCCTAATAAGATATTTCCTGAGATGCTAAGAACTTCAGGTGCTCAATTGAAACATGCCTTAGTTCAAGTATCTAAATATAAAATTTAATGACAAGCTTAACGGGCGGTCGATGTATTTTGCATAAATTGTTCTTAATAGGACTAATACTTTTTTTTTTTTTTTTGCGTGGATTGCATTTTAAAGGCACTAGTCTTTAATTTTTGCCCCTCAAAATGTTGGTCTTTAATTTTTGTCATTCTCCTAGTACCCCGAGGTTCGAAGTTCGAACTCTTCGAACTTCGGCTTAGTATAAAAAAAAAATGCAAGGCAGATTTTCGTAGCAAATTAGGCCTATTCGGGCAAAAGTTAGGCTTTAAGGCATAGTTTTGCAAAATTCCAATTGAGTAAAAAAAACTGTCTTAATGCAAGGTAGTGTTTTGTCTTATGCATGAAAGCAAAACTCTGCCTTAAGATAGAGTTTGACTTATGCCTGAAGGAAAAACTCTGCCTTGGGAATCCCAAACTCTATCTTGCAATGTTTTTTTAAATTTTTGATTGAGTGGGGATTCTAACCCGAAACCCAGAGTTTTATGCGAAGGAGAAAAATTAAAGACCAGCAATTTGAGGGCCAAAAATTAAAGATCACCCCCCAATAAGGCTCAATAGTGCAAATTGCCCAATACTTTTTGAATTAGGAACATTTTTTTTGTGCGGATTGGCCTTCTTTTGGGGTGGTCTTTAATTTTTGTCCCTCAAATTGGTGGTCTTTAATTTTTGCCCTTCGCCTAATACCTTGAGGTTCTGGGTTCGAATCCCAACTCAGTAAAAAAAAAATTTAAAAAAAAAGGAATTTCGCAAGGCAAAGGTTTGGATTCACAGGGTAGAATTTTGAAAGCAATAAGGCTGAGTTTTACTCAAAACTCTACACTAAGGCATAAATTGTCTGCAAAGTTTGCCCTAAGGTAGAGTTTTTCAGGCAAACTATGCCCGATGAAGCAGAGTTTGTAGGCAACCTCTGCCTAGCGATTTTTTTAAAAAAAATTTGCCTGAGCAGGGGTTCAAACCCCAAACCCTGAAGTTTTAGGCGAAGGACAAAAGTTAAATACTTTCATTTTGATGGACAAAAATTAAAGACCACCCCAAAATAAGGGCATTACTGTGAATTGCCCAATTAGGAAACCTTCACTTCTATGGCCCAATTCTTCATTTTATCAACTGCTTTATGGGTTAGGGCCTATCTTTAATTAGGAACAAAGATAGGCCCTAACCCATAAGATCTTAGGTGTTTGTTTCGTTTTAATTTTGAGATAATTACGCAAAAGTACAACCCACAACACTACATTGCACCTATAATAGTTAAGTTTTTAAGTTTTCAGTCGCATAGCCATTATTTTCTTATAACAACGTTCAGAAATTCGATATACAACATTACATAAAACTCTGATTTTTTATGCAATAGTGTTTAAAAACTCGATACACAAAATTGTATACCCAGTATACAAACATTATACAAAATTATAAGATTTGTTTATACACTCATATACACTATTATGCAACATTATACACAGTTATAACAGGTGTTTATACACTAGTATACACCAAAAACTGACTTCGTCTTCTTCCTCGTGCCTCTTCTGAAATTTAACTCAAATCCAGCTCAAATCTACTCTAAACACTTCAAATTTAAGTTTTGAACTCCTCTTGATGTTTAGAATAAATCGGAATAACACCCAATCCAAATAACTAACAAACTCGAAAAACCCAAATCTAAAATTTAAAATTCTAATTCAAATCTACTCCAAATTACTTCACATTTAAATTTTGAATCCGTTTAAAACTTGTAACCAGTTGTGGAATATGGCGGCGTCGGATCTGATAGCTCTATGGTGATAGAGCCTCTGTAGAAGAAAGTAAATTGGAAAAAGAGGATGATGGTCAAAAACAAGTGAAAGAGAGGAGGTGGCACTGCTGGTGAGGGCCAATCTGCGTAAGATTTTAAAATACATGTCAATTTTGATAGCATTGTTATTTCAATTATATGTTTTTAGATTTGGGTTTTTCTAGGGCCATTCAAGGTTTTTAATGTTGGCACTATAGTGTCACGCCCTGAACCATGGCCTGGACGTGACTCGGTGCCTGACTGCATGTGACCGAGCGAACCACATGGCTTGCTGAATCTTCATGATACATAACATATGCGGAATATAACGTGAATGCATAATGAGCCTTTATAAAACATGGTAAGTCATAATACTTAATAAAATACATGTTTAAGCATGAGTGAGCCAAAATGGCTATACGACTCCAAATGTCTGACATGACATAACTGACTTGTCTAGTCTATGAAACCTCTATCATGAGTCTGACTGAAAAACATACTTACTGGGACAAGGCCCCCAGCATACCTTTAGATGCATAATTAATCATAAAACAAAAGTTGACTAAACCCCGAATGAGATGGGGCTCACCAATAAGCTGATACGAATGTTGTCCTACTGAGCAGATGTGTCGTCCTGTATATCAGTACCTGCATCGTGAAAAGCAGGCCCCCGAGCAATAAAAGGGGACGTCAGCACATTGAATGTACTGGTATGTGAAGCAACTGAAAGAAATAACATGGGACAGGGAATAACATGATAAGAACTGGAACTGAAAACCTGGACATGAACATGAGCATGAGTACATATGTATATATATAACATTAGTAAAAACATGATAAGTAGGGAGAGCAATAACTTATAACCGATCCATGGTCTGGTGCTTGCGTCCCGCCAGCAGAACACTCAGTCCTTGCCAGGGAACATGAGATTTGATAAAATATGAAAGGATCCAATCATTATGAGAGATCGTCCGGAACATGGGTGGAGCGATCCTCATCCTACGGTGGCTACGTAGTTTCAGGCTATCTGAAGCCCTCCTCGGTAATTAATGCAACTCCCAAAACATGAACAGGAAAAATAGTGGCACTTGCTGCCCATGGTATATCATGAATCATAACTTGCTTGTACATAGTGTTCATGAATCATAACTTGCTTGTACATGGTTTTCATGAATCATAACTTGCTTGTACATGGTTTTCATGAATCATAACTTGCTTGTACATGGTTTTCATAGTCTTGCAAAACATGTTTTTCGTTCATGAGTAATAACAATAGTTCGAAATCATATATATATACTTGTCTTGAAAACATGCTTGTAACTTGCTGGATGAAATCATAAAGTTTCATATAAACATAATGAGAACACATGAGGAAGAATTCATGATTCATGGATTAAGCTAGGATTTCCTAATAACCGTAATGGAAGATTAGGAATGCAATAATGAATATAGATACAAAATTCATGCACATAAATACATAATTACGGGCTACCAATATGTTGGGTTTAATGCCCTAGTATTTGAATTTCATGGATTTTACGAAACGGATCATAGGGAAAGAACATAGAGATTCCCACATGTGGATGGAAGTTCTACATACCTTGACTTCCTGCTTTTGAGTGTATCACAATGTCCTTCAATCCCTTCAACTTTAATCTATAGCAATACAGGTCATAGGGACTCTATATTAGCAACAATATCCATGTTTTGTTCATCTAAGCATTTTATCAAACACTTGGTGGGCATGAAGCTCCACAACCTTCATTAATGGTGTTTTCTTCCCCCAATCCCCATTCTATTACTTCTAGCTGATTCTACAATCTCAATTAGATGTAATTGACATCATTCTTCATCACCCATATGAATACAACAATCCCAAGTCAACAATCCAAAAACCCTAGCATAGTTCATATAATTCTCTTTATCAAACCCATTTACTATTCTCCCAAGAACTTATCAACACTTTAATCATCATGAAATATCATAAAACTTACCTTGGTTATTGTAGGAATAAGCCTTGAGTTGAAATACTTCACTTGAACAAAACCCTAGTTCCACCTTCTATGTAATTTCTTGACTTTAATGGATTTGATGTGTTTCTCACACTTAGTTTTGTGGATTGATGAAGTGGATCTTTAGTTTCACTTGGATTCTTGCATATGAAGTGTTTGGATGGCTCTAGAGAACCCTTGAGTCGTGTAGGAGAAATGGGAATGAAAAAAATGGGTTTGGGTCTCTTATTAGCATCTTAAAATCTGACCCATCGGGCAATTCTACGCCCATTTTTACGTTCCGTATAATGGTTTTACGGACCGTATAACTCACCGTAAAACCATTTCAGTGATTTGGACATTCTGTGCTCATTTTACGGTGGGTTTTACGTCCCGTATAATGGTTTTACGGTCCGTATAACTTACCGTAAAACCATTCCAGTGATTTGGACATTCTGTGCTCATTTTACGGTGGTCTGAGTCAATTTTACGGACCGTATAATGGTTTTACGGACCGTATAATTGAACCGTAAAATTGCCTAGCAAAATATGGTTTTCTGTGACTATTTTACGCTGGCTTGAGTCAATTTTACGGACCGTATAATTGTTTTACGGACCGTAAAATTGAACCGTAAAACTGACCCTCAAAATATCATTCTCTGTGACCATTTGACGGACCGTATAAATATTTTACGGACCGTCAAAATGTTTTACGGACCGTCAAATGGTCCGTCAAAATTCTTCTGCTCGGACAGTCTGTCGTATAATGGGCATAACTCTTTGTACAGATGTCCGTTTGAGGCCCATAATATACCGTTGGAAAGATATTTCAAAGGGCTACAACTTTCATCAAGAAAGGTTTCCCAAATTCCAAATTAATAATGGGGTTATGGTCGTTGGAAGTAAGGCCATCTATAAACTCACTTGCAAACATGCCCCGTAGAGTGGTTTTCAACTTTGTTTTGCCCAAAGACTCTTCTCAAGTCTTGATTGGGTTTCAAACACCATTTATACACTACTAAAATTGGGTTCATTATACCCCCATCTTATAATACAAATCTTAACCCGAATGCACGAGGTGTTACAATATCTCCCCCTTGGGATCATTCGTCCTCGAATGATGGGTCTTGGTTAAGGATATGGCTGGACATAACTTGAATATATGAACGTGAAGAAACATGACATGGAACATGGAAATCTGACATGACGTAGTTTCATGAAAACATCCGTCCCCAAACATGAGACATGAATAGCGAATACCTGAACTCGAACGTGAAATGTGAGGCATGAATACATAAGGGACATTATAACTCTTCTCCGAAATGTCATTGAGCCATCAATAATTCGATACTCGTAATTCTTTCCCGACATACAACATATACCTTGCTTTCCTTAACAACTTTCGTCCCATACCTCAAATGTCTTTGAAATCTCATTTAGAATCATTAAATATTACTTCTTACTTGTCAACATGTCGTATACGTCATACCCTTCGTGGGTCTATTCGTGGTATGCTAACAGGAAAATTTCCAAGGTGTAACATTCTCCCCCTCTGTTGGAACATTCGTCCTCAAATGTTAATATTCAGGATTCTACAAAAATTTCGCCAGAGTTTCCCCTGTAATATGGCACTACCAACCTGTCACAACAGCCCATAATATCATTGCCTCACAGGGCTACATCATAATAGCACTGCAAATTGGCCACACACGACCAAAAACATGAAAAGAAAGCTTACATACCTCAAAATCTTGGGCTTCATCATAAATCTCTTCTGCGGGCTGAAACAAGTATGGTACATGGATTTCATATCCTCCTCGGCTTCCCATGTAGCTTCCTTAACTTTCTAACTCCTCCACAGGACTTTCACTGAGGCTACTTCCTTAGTTCTCAACTTGCGAACTTGACGATCAAGAATGGCTACGGGGATCTCCTCATAGGTGAGGCCATCCTTATCTATTAGAGTATTAGCAGGAAAAACCAACGATGGGTCTCCTACACACTTCCTCAACATGAATACATGAAACACTGGGTGTACAGCGGCCAAATCTTGTGGCAACTCAAGTTCATAAGCTACTAGTCCGATCTTTCGTAGAATTTTGTAAGGTCCAATATATCTGGGGCTGAGTTTTCCTTTCTTGCCAAATCTCATGACACCCTTCATGGGTGAGACTTTAAGGAACACCCAATCATCTATTGAAAAATTTAAGTCCCTTCGCCTCACATCTGTGTAAGACTTCTGGTGACTCTGAGCCGTTTTCAAACGCTCCTGTATTAACTTAACTTTCCCCATAACCTGGTAAACCCAAATCCGATCTTAACAACTCTGTTTCACCAACTTCGAATCAACCAATTGGTGATCTACACCTTTGCTCAAAAGGGTTTCAAACAGTGTTATCCCAATACTAGCATGGTAGTTATTTTTGTAAGTAAACTCAATAAGAGGCGGGTGGTCATCCCAATTACCATTGAAATCAAGGACACATGGTTACTGAACTGAATGAATACATGACTACTAAACTGCTGAGATACTAAATTGAATGTCTATTGAACTGACTGAAGACTGGCTGACTGAATACTGAGCTAACTGAATACTGGATTAGCTGAATACTGAGCTGGCATGAATACGTGAGTACTGGAATGATATCTGAGTACTAAGCTGACATAAATATCTGAGTATTGAACTAACATGAATATCATAACATGAGATCTGAATAGCGAATCTGTCTGACCATTTGTCTGAGGATGAAAAGTTGTGCTAAGGTTCACCTCCGTACCCAATCCTTTCTGAAAGGATTTTCAGAAGTTCGCTGTGAATTGAGCACCAAAATCTAAAATAATGGACACTAGGGTCCCATATAATCCGGAAATTTCATTAACATATGACTTGGCATAATCTTCTTGTTCAATCTGTGGTCTTAACTGGCAAGAAGTGCGCTGACTTCGTAAGTCTGTCCACAATCACCCAAATTAAATCATGCCTCCTAGGTGAACGAGGTAGACCTGATACAAATCCCATACTGATCATTTCCCATTTCCAGACAGGAATATCAACATTCTGAGCCAAGCCACCAGGCTTCTGGTGTTCGGCCTTCGCCTGCTGACAAGTCGGGCACTTAGCTACAAAATCTGCCACATCTTTCTTCATATCGTTCCACCAGTAAATCCCATTGATATCATGATACACCTTAGTGGAACCTGGGTAAATGGAATACCTAGAGTTGTGAGCTTCTAACATGATTCGCTCTCTGAGCCCATCAACATCTGGAACGCATAATCTGCCTCGATATCTCAAGGTACCATTATCTCCCTCCTGTTCAAAAGCTAAGGCTTTCTATTCGTGGAGCCCCTCTTTCATCTGCAGCAAGTAGGAATCACCAAACTGCTTCTCTCTAACTTCAATGACCAAGCAAGAATGCCATGTTCTGGGCAATAACTCCACCCACTTCGGAGTCTGAAAGTCGAATTCCTAGCTTGGAGAAGTAGTGAAATTCTTTCACCTCAGTTCTCTTGTCTGCCTAAATCATGAGTTGTACTTCCCATACTTGATTTTTTTTTTTTTGAGATACTTCCTAAAATACTCATAGTACGGTTGTGCGCTAAGTCTTTTACGAGCACCTTAAAGATTAGAGTCTTGTGCAATGGCACTACCCTTATGACACATAACTGGGCATGATCTTATAGCTTTTCTGTGATCGCCTAATCGATAGTAATTGAACTTTACACGATTCGTTCGACAATCATTCTACTCACTTCGGGTTTCCTCTAAGATGAGGCATATTCCTTATGGAGACTATCTCATTATGCCAACTTAACTGAACTGAGGTTCTTCATATCTCATACTAACCATTCAGGTCTTCAATTATCTCATTGGACTTACTAGCGATTTATGCATCTCCCCCTTAGACCAAGGCTAACATCTTATACTTATAAATTCTTCTCATTTTGATGGGATTGCAATTAACATTCCTTATCTTCTGCAATTTCTTTGTACTCTACAACACTGACGATTTTTTTTTTTTTGACTCACATCTGAGCAATTTCTCATGGGGAAAAACTATATTTACTTACATGAACGGGTTGCTACTGTATTCATAACTGGCATACTCCATCTTAACGACTTAACTCTGCTCACACTGTAAATATTAGGACAACCCCTTTTTGACAACTCTTCAAGGCTATTCTTCTGTAGTTTGCTCTTTTACGGCTTAGCTGATTTCTTCTTCCACTAATCACTCTACTCTGAACTTAAATTAATCCCTTGGTTTCTAACACACATTCGGATGTATCCGAACTGTCACCCACTTAAGGTGTTCATCTGAATAGGAATTCAAATCATATTTCTCAAAGTCAGCCGTACTCGTAACTTAGTCAAATATTATTATTACTGTTGACATGGCTTTTCCAGACATATTACAAACTTATATCTCATTCTCCTTCTATTTCTAGGAAAATTTTGGTAGAGTTTCCTCTATATTTCTTACTATCCCAAAACCTACACGCAGGAAATACCAACAGTGCCTCACAAGGCCAACATATATACATATATCATATCATATCGTAGCCACACAGAGCTCCCAATTTCGACAACAGTATAAAAATGATAAACTTACCTCATATGTCCAACTCAAACTGTACCTGTTACACTTTCCTGTTTATTTTCCCTTTAAATCTTTAACTGCAGATGGAGTGGGTCCTGATGACTTCCGGTAGAAAACTGTCTACCACTACTCCCTTGAGATCCTCCATGATTTACCTTTTTCCTGTTGACTTAGCTCTATATATATTTTTTTTTTATTTCTCTGGTATCCTCTCCCTGTTGTATTCCATTCTCCTTTCTCAAGAACATCATTATCATTCAATAAACCATTCATTCCACTACACCCTTCTCGGGCAACTTACATTGTATTCCACTTTCAATAGCACTTGAAGTCTCATTCGTTACCAGTAAGTACTGCACAATTGTACTCCCTATGGGTAAACATCCTTACTTGGACCTTAAATTTTCTGTTCATCTCCTGCGCATTCGAAACGTACGTAATTCGAGAGGAAGAGAAGTTTCTTATTGCTCTAAGCTTCATGGCACGATCTAGAGTAGAAAGAAATGAGACAATCCTGAATGTCTTGGTGATCAACTGTTTATATGTGTGGCGCGCACACACATATAAAAGTGACCCCACTGGACACGGTTTCATAGACTCCCTAAGACTCTTGAACCTAGGCTCTGATACCAAGCTTTGTCATAGTCTTGCAAAACATGTTTTTCGTTCATGAGTAATAACAATAGTTCGAAATCATATATATATATACTTGTCTTGAAAACATGCTTGTTACTTGCTGGATGAAATCATAAAGTTTCATATAAACATAATGAGAACACATGAGGAAGAATTCATGATTCATGGATTAAGCTAGGATTTCCTAATAACCGTAATGGAAGATTAGGAATGCAATAACGAATATAGATACAAAATTCATGCACATAAATACATAATTACGGGCTACCAATATGTTGGGTTTAATGCCCTAGTATTTGAACTTCATGGATTTTACGAAACGGATCATAGGGAAAGAACATAGAGATTCCCACATGTGGATGGAAGTTCTACATACCTTGACTTCCTGCTTTTGAGTGTATCACAATGTCCTTCAATCCCTTCAACTTTAATCTATAGCAATACAGGTCATAGGGACTCTATATTAGCAACAATATCCATGTTTTGTTCATCTAAGCATTTTATCAAACACTTGGTGGGCATGAAGCTCCACAACCTTCATTAATGGTGTTTTCTTCCCCCAATCCCCATTCTATTACTTCTAGCTGATTCTACAATCTCAATTAGATGTAATTGACATCATTCTTCATCACCCATATGAATACAACAATCCCAAGTCAACAATCCAAAAACCCTAGCATAGTTCATATAATTCTCTTTATCAAACCCATTTACTATTCTCCCAAGAACTTATCAACACTTTAATCATCATGAAATATCATAAAACTTACCTTGGTTATTGTAGGAATAAGCCTTGAGTTGAAATACTTCACTTGAACAAAACCCTAGTTCCACCTTCTATGTAATTTCTTGACTTTAATGGATTTGATGTGTTTCTCACACTTAGTTTTGTGGATTGATGAAGTGGATCTTTAGTTTCACTTGGATTCTTGCATATGAAGTGTTTGGATGGCTCTAGAGAACCCTTATGTCGTGTAGGAGAAATGGGAATGAAAAAAATGGGTTTGGGTCTCTTATTAGCATCTTAAAATCTGACCCATCGGGCAATTCTACGCCCATTTTTACGTTCCGTATAATGGTTTTACGGACCGTATAACTCACCGTAAAACCATTTCAGTGATTTGGACATTCTGTGCTCATTTTACGATGGGTTTTACGTCCCGTATAATGGTTTTACGGTCCGTATAACTTACCGTAAAACCATTCCAGTGATTTGGACATTCTGTGCTCATTTTACGGTGGTCTGAGTCAATTTTACGGACCGTATAATGGTTTTACGGACCGTATAATTGAACCGTAAAATTGCCCAGCAAAATATGGTTTTCTGTGACTATTTTACGCTGGCTTGAGTCAATTTTACGGACCGTATAATTGTTTTACGGACCGTAAAATTGAACCGTAAAACTGACCCTCAAAATATCATTCTCTGTGACCATTTGACGGACCGTATAAATATTTTACGGACCGTCAAAATGTTTTACGGACCGTCAAATGGTCCGTCAAAATTCTTCTGCTCGGACAGTCTGTCGTATAATGGGCATAACTCTTTGTACAGATGTCCGTTTGAGGCCCATAATATACCGTTGGAAAGATATTTCAAAGGGCTACAACTTTCATCAAGAAAGTTTTCCCAAATTCCAAATTAATAATGGGGTTATGGTCGTTGGAAGTAAGGCCATCTATAAACTCACTTGCAAACATGCCCCGTAGAGTGGTTTTCAACTTTGTTTTGCCCAAAGACTCTTCTCAAGTCTTGATTGGGTTTCAAACACCATTTATACACTACTAAAATTGGGTTCATTATACCCCCATCTTATAATACAAATCTTAACCCGAATGCACGAGGTGTTACATATAGCTTCTTCCGGTACCATAGATCTTCCCCCGGTGGCAGTGATGCTGACTCATCTGAAGTCTCATCCATCGTGACACGTGTCTCGACCACATTGGTACAGCTGAATCCTTTATATTTTACCCAATACAATATTTATATATAATTTTAAAACGCTATAGTATATATGAATTTTTTGTACTCTTGGAATATAGAGCCTGTTTGGATTGACTTATAAGTTGCTTATAAGTTGTTTTCAGCTTTTTTTAGTGTTTGGCTGGCCAGCTTAAAGCCATTTTGTGCATAAAATATGTCCAAAAAAATAATTAGGCTCGTTTGGCTTAACTTATTTAAAGCAGCTTATAAGCCAAAAAAAAAAAAAGTTAGCCTACCCCAATTTTTTTTTTTTTTTTTTTTTGCTTATAAGCTGTTTCCAGCTTATAAACTGCTTATTTTAAGCCCATCCAAACAAGCTCATAGTCGTGTGCAGAGCTTTCAATACGAAGGGTAACAATCATCCAAAGAAGCTGTTAAAGTAAATAACGTAAAGTGAAAAGATGAAAACATGTAGTAGTATGTTTTTCTAATCCTAGTATCCTATATGCACTAAACAATTACATATTTATTTCTAATTAATTGTTACCAAAAGCGTGAAACTGCAATACTCCATCCTGGCAAAGGAAAGCTCATAAATCCCATTTCATATCAAATTAGGCTTCTAAATTTGATCCATATCATACTTGGTCAAGAATTTCTTCTCCTATAAATTAATTAGCAATGAAGCACATTGTATTTGCAAAGTAAACCTAAACTTCTCATAACAGTCTTCCAATATGAGAAACCACAGTCAATTTGTTTTTTCCTGCATTGTTAACCAACTTTCACAAAAACAAAAATTATCAAAGAATGCTCATCAATCGTCTTCTTCTTTACCCCTTTTAAACATTATCTCATCCTTACGGATTCGACATGGTAGTTGGTATATACCATCTTCATATAATTTAACACAACCACAAGTACTCTACCGTCGTCGAGTGCAAACCCTATCGAATAATATCTATTTCACCCCTTCTATTCTCATGTCCGACGTCAAATTCTACCTTGAAATTTCAAAACTATTTGGGAATTGGAACGCGGTGTATCAAGATCAACGTGATGCGATAGTGGAAAGTACAATGACACAAGTGCGTAGTATCGCTGAGTCTAACAAGGGTCATCACGGAGTGTTGGAATTATCTGTGGATGTAAAATTGGAGTACGACCATGTTTTTGATTATAGGATTGTGTTTCCAGAAGAGCATGGTATGGTGCCAGCTAGTAAATCATCCCTGCAGTTATTACAGAAGATGGAGATTGATGAAAAAAATACCAAGGACGAATGTATAGTGTGTTTAGAGGAGCTTGTGACGAAGGAATCTGATCATGAAATACTTAGCATGCCTTGTTCTCATATGTTCCATGGAGAGTGTATCACCAAGTGGCTCGAGACAAGCCATTATTGCCCTATTTGTCGCTATGAGATGCCCAAGGAGAAAGAAGATCAGACTTGTGCCAGTTGAACAAACAACCAATTAAATTTTACAACCTATCGTAGTGTGTGTTTTCGGAGCGGCACGTATGCAAGAATTGGTACCGATAAATAGTTTTAGAAAATCTTTTGAGATAATGCATATGTGTAGAAATAGTAGGAAACAATAGTTGATATGATTCCATGGGATTTCTTTATTATACAATATCATAAACTCTTAGTTGTTTTTAATGCTTTAATTTTTATGGATGCGATATCACATTGTTTTGATATTTTGATTTGAAAATTTCTAGTTTGCGCTCGGTTCCACATAGTAGTAAACACTAAGGAACATTACGGTTTAAGTATAAAATTTTACCTACTTATACTCTTTTATGAGAAGGCATTTTATCTCCAACATCATAGCATTATAATTAAGACCACTAAACTAAGACAAATATCTATGCCTCACTCCCAAACAAGGTAAGATCGACTTAATGAATTCTCGCTCATTTTAGTTCATAGCATTATATGAAGTGTCAAACATATTATTTGAATGCTTTAAAGAAGTGGGAAAGAAAAATAAAGACGGAAAACCTCTGTTTTTACCCTACAATGTCATAGACCTGCCCTGAATAGAGGCAGATCAAGAATATTAAAACTTAATGTGTTTGACTTTTAGAATCTTACGATTGAATCTATTGCACTTTTCAGAATTATGGGTTCGACATCTAATTGTTACCTAAATACATATACTCAGTGTCGAAAATGGTCAGGGTCAACCCGTAGCAAACATGTTACATCGACCTCTGTTGAAGATTGCAACATGTTTAACACCAAAGAATCATATTCTGAGTTTACCCTAATTTTAAAGCAAGGCACAGAACATTTATTGACACCAATATATTAAGAAAGCACTTCAGTGATTCCTTTTCTCCCTGCCAAGGCATTGCATCTATAAATTATTTGATCTTTCTGCAATGCCGCTATATATCTGTTAACATGGCACTTTCAGGTCAAATTGTCTCGCAAAGTTTATTGTCCACACCAGATTTTAGGAGTCGCCAAAGCATTCTGCTATTGAAAACTCCAAATGCAAAAATCACCAAACTAAATGAACAAAAACTCAAAATAGGAAGTATCAGGAGCAGACAGAGGTCCTTGATCGCGCATTCAATGGTCAATCCTGAAATTGGCAAACGTTCACTTTCACCATCCGACACAATCGAAACATTCTACGCCAGCATAAATAACAAGGACCCGAACCAACTGTCCTTGCTCATATCTGAAGATTGTTTCTTTGATGATTTCTCATTCCCTCAATCATTTCAAGGGAGAAAGGTTTGCTATTTTTTTCGCTAAGGGTGTTCAAGATACAATATATATGTATAAAAAGTGATTTTTGACCTATATATGCAATATAATTTTCTATATACATAGTATAATTTTCGGAGAAAGGTTGTTCCGCGGAGGCAATCCAGAATTTTGAGTTATGGGTTCTGGATTCTCGAAAAAGCAGTTTATCGATTTCTATATAGAATATTTATATGGAGTATATATTAAGTGAATTTCATAACACAAATAATTTCTTTTTGGCTAAAGCTACTGGATTCTATCGAATCCGTAACTAGAACTCTAGCTCTACCCCTGGTGTTCAATTGACCATCCTTCTGTCTATGTGCCTGACTCTTCAACTCCCTTTTGCAAATTTACGCAGGAGGCTTTAAAATTTCTGGAACAACTAACCACGAGCATGCGCCAAGACGCAGAATTAAGCATAGATAACATTTATGAAGGTGTTGATCTTACAGCAATTGTAAAATGGCATTTAGGTAAATAGAACCTTTTAAAGTGAATTACAATTGCATTTTTTAACTTAATGAGTCATTATCATATCCAGGTACTTCAATTAATTATAACTGATTTCTAAATTTTTATAGCTTAAATGCCCAAACTGAAAGAGCATATACTTGTTATTACAGAGTGGAAGAAGAAAGAAGTTCCCTTCACAAGAGGTTGCAGTTACTATGAATTATCAAGAGATGGAGAACAACTACTCATTAAGTAAAATAATCCACACCTATCAAATAAGTCATTTTAAATATAATTTAAGCCTCCTACTTATCAGCACAAGCATAAATATTGATGAACAAATAACGTTTGCAGGAATGCTCAAGTTATTTCAGAATCATCTATGATACCAAGAATTTTGGTATGTCTATAACCTTTTTTTTTTTTTTTTTTTTTTTTTTTTTAACATTGGCAAATAGAATCCTCAATTCTCGAAGAGTTACTCACTACTAAAAAATCACTTTTTACCCACTGAAATTTTCCACCGAAAAATATTTGGTGGCTACTTACACCGAATGTTGGTGGGAAAAAAAACTAAATAATAGTGTTTTCACATAGAAAAATCAGAAAATTTCCCAGCATTTCAATGGAAACCTGTTTTCCACCATGTATTTTTCCAGTGAGCTGGTTCGATGGGAATGAGATGGAAAAATTATGTTTTATAACACAAATTTTCATTGAATGTCGGTGGGATAAACATCTGTTTCTAGTAGGGACTGTTCCATTAACACGCCTTTTCGTTGTCCTGTCAAAAAACAGGCGGTGTTCAATATGGTAACTTCAGTATTTGACGACGTCCCTAAGGCTGCTAGGAGTATGTCAATCTTTTTTTGTTACATTTTAAACTATAACAAATTAAAAAGGAAAAGAAAACTCTCACGGGGCATGAATTTTGTTTTTTCCCTTTGCAGGGTTTCTAAAGAACCACCAAGATACAGTTCAAATGTTACTAAACGTTTGCAGGAATGCTCAAGTTATTTCAGAATCATCTATGCTACCAAGAATTTTGGTATGTCTATAATCTGTTTACTTAACATTGGCAAATAGAATCCTTAATTCTCGAAAAGTTACTCACTACTAAAAAACCACTATTTACCTACCGAAATTTCCCACCAAAAAATGTTTGGTCGAGTGGAAAAACCCTAAATAATACTCGCTCTGTCCCAATTTGAGTATCTTAGTTTGACTAGACAAGAAGTTTAAGAAATAAAGAAATACTTTTGAATTTTATGGTTCTGAATTAAAGATGTATATAATGTAAAAAAATGTCCTTTAAATCTTGTGGTTATTAACTTACCAGGTAGAATATTTGAATTGTCAGCACTCTTTTTGGGACAGACTAAAAAGAAAAATAAGACACTTAAAATGGAACGGAGGGGGCAGTGAAAGAAAAAATAAGTTTCTCAATTATTCAATGAGAACTGTTTCCCACCATGTTTTCCCATGGTGGTTCGATAGGAATGAGGTGGAAAAATTATGTTTTATAACACAAATTTCTCACTGAATGCCGATGGAAAAAATCTCAATTTCTAGTTGTGACAATTTCATTAACACGCCTTTTTTTTTATCCTGTCAAAAAACAGATGGCGCTCAATATGGTAACTTCAGTATTTGACGACTTTCCTGAGGCTGCTAGGAGTATGTCAATCTTCTTCTTTTTTTCACATTTTAAAATTGAATAAATTAAGAAGGAAAAGAAAATTCTCACAGGGCTTGAATTTTGTTTTTTTCCCTTGCAGGGTTTCTAAAGAACCACCAAGATACAGTTCAAATGTTACTAAATACTTACAAGATTGTTCTGCAACCATTCATCAGTCCAATTCTTGCATGGTACAAAAAGTTGTGGACATTAGCAATCACCTTTGTTGGACTCATAAACAAGTTTTATTTATTTATTTATTTTTTATTTTATTTTTTTTATTATTTTTTTTTATTATTTTTTATAAACAAGTTAGTGCAGTTCATTATGAAGAATTTCAAAGAGTAGAACAGAGTCACAGAGAAAATCCTAAGCCCGGTCCAGTACTATATAAATGCCATAGCTAATTGATCTAACCAAATTCCCCAAGAACCCAAGTTTGAGAATTTTGGCTATTCTTAAGCTTGTGGGTATGAATTGTTCAGCGCATGGGTGACATTAACGAGTGATTTGAATGCGTGATTTACTTGTGACGTCAAATTCACAAATTCAGGATTTTGTCATGGAATTTGACTCGTGGAACTTGAAACTTTTTACAATACTTCCTCTGTTCCAATTTATGTGACACTTTTCCTCTTTTAGTCTGTCTAGAAAGAGAGACATATTTCAGTATTCAGTAACTACTTTGCTTTAAACTTTCTATTCTACTTTAATATGTTAATTTATATAGCCGCACAATATAGATGGATTATTTTAGACTACAAGCTTTTTTTAAAAAAAAAAAAATCATTCTTACATTCATGCCTAGTCAGATACTATCAAATAAATTGGGATGGAAGGAATAATTATTTTAAAATACAAGGCCAAAAAGGAGCTAGTGAATGCTATTTTCATCGAAGTCATAATCGTTATGGCTTGAGAGTGAGAATCTAATCTCTGTATGTGATTTCTCTAAAAAGCTAATATGTCAAATGTTAGACAAAACTCACGTAAAGAGTATTTCAAAAAGTTGTTTTGTGACTTTGTACATGTAGGGACAAGCATATGTGGTACGATCTGTAATGATCTAAAATAAGGAAGCGTATTCCTATTATCTAGCCTAACAACAAAAAGAGAAGAGGAAGAATGGAGTGGGCGCTGGGAACAGAATCTCCAAAAAGACAAAGCAAAGAGCTTTAATTAATCTCATTATATATATATATATATATATATATATATATATACGATTATTTATGGATTAAGAATATGATTATTTATTTTTGAGATTAAATTGTGATACTGCAACTTGGATGTGGGATATTCGAATAGAATTGATTGGATTAATATACTCAAATTCTATGAGGTAGGTCAACATGTGTAGCCGTGCACAATAGGAGATGTATTGTTCTAGGTCGCCCTTCCTATTAGTCTGTTATAGCTTTGGTGGCTAATAGTAGTAGACAATCTATCTACTTGGAATAAAGCTTCAAATAACCTAAACAGAGTTCCGGTGATTCGTCACATTATGCTATGATGGTGTTTATAATCATGTCTTGCCAATTGTTGAATGGAAGATGCTATAGAAGCATACTTGTTTGTTTTGAGTATTCAATGACTTGTCAGGGAGATTCACTTGCGAGAGCAATGGATTAGGGAAAATTGGCAGTATCGATAATAAATGACTGAAATCATGACATAGCTATTACAGGTGTTTTCTAGCCATGTCATAACATATGTGTGATCAAAAACGTTTGTCATTGAGTGAAATGCGAAGTTTAAAGTTAATTGTTTTTCCAACGTAGAAATATGACGTTCAGGGAATGGACTAATACGGAAATAGCACAAACCAAATTGGAATGAAGGGGCCAGGGTACCATTTTTATGCAATCCAGTAAGTAGTGAATCTGGCTATTACAGGTGTTTTCTAGGTACTATAATTCTGAAGCTCCGAGGGAATATCTTTGTGATCAAGGTGCTGCATCACCAATTTAGCACGTCTACTGGCTGGTTAATTCCAACGATAGGGAGAATAATTACTTTTTCTGCAACAATTACTTTTTGATCTGGAGTAATTTGTTTGAAGGAATTAAGATTTTGATCATAATGATATACAGAGCAAAATGGTTACACATGATTCATAAAGTCGATTCCATCTTTTTTTGGGATCGAGGCATAAATCATTGATACTAATGATAGCTCATAATTTACAGTTCAATAAAACTTTAAAAGGAGAATAAGAGATTGAACAATCACTATCATTAGCCTTTAGGCTTTCCTAATGGAATGGTGTTGATGGTGATGATTTGAAGAAGTTCTCGATAGCATGGAAGCAATAGAGTGGAAAGCGTTTACATCCACCTCTGTTGAAGATTGCAACATGTTTAACACCAAAGAGTCATATTCTGAATTACCCTAATTTTAAAGCAAGGCACAGAACATTAATTTACACCAATATATTAAGAAAGGCACTTCAGTGATTCCTTTTCTCCCTGCCAAGGCGTTGCATCTATAAATTATTTGATCTTTCTGCAATGCTGCTATATATCCTTTAACATGGCACTTTCAGGTCAAATTGTCTCGCAAAGTTTATCGTCCACGCCAGATTTTAGGAGTCGCCAAAGCATTCCGCTATTGAAAACTCCAAATGCAAAAATCACCAAACTAAATGAACAAAAATTCAAAATAGGAAGTATCAGGAGCAGACAGAGGTTCTTGATAGCGCATTCCATGGTCAATCCTGAAATTGGCAAACGTTCACTTTCACCATCCAACAGAATCGAAACATTCTACGCCAGCATAAATAACAAGGACCTGAACCAACTGTCCTTGCTCATATCTGAAGATTGTTTCTTTGATGATTTCTCATTCCCTCAATCATTTCAAGGGAGAAAGGTTTGCTATATTTTTCGCTAAGCGTGTTCAAGATAAAATATATATGTATAAAGTGATTTTTGACCTATATATGCAATATAACTTTCTATATACATAGTATAATTTCGGAGGAAGGTTGCTCCACGGAGGCAATCCAGAATTTTGATGGGTTCTGGATTCTCAAAAAAGCAGTTTATCGATTTCTATATAGAATATTTATATGGTGTATATATTAAGTGAATTTGTTAACACAAATAATTTCTTTTTGGCTAGAGCTACTGGATTATATCGAATCCGTAACTAGAACTCTAGCTCTACCCCTGTTGTTCAATTGACCATCCTTCTGTCTATGTACCTGACTCTTCAACTCCCTTTTGCAAATTTACGCAGGAGGCTTTAAAATTTCTGGAACAACTTGTTAGAATATATGTCAATATATTTTGTTTAGTGTATATTTGCTATTTATGTACTTTGTATATTTAGCTCCTTAATTGTAGGTAATTAGCTCCTAGTTGATAGCCTTACCTTACGTAGCTTAGCTTGTATATATCACTGTTGATATGCTGGTTAATGGGCAAGGAAATAACTTCTTTCATGGTATCAGATTTCTAGGGAAAGATCTTCACTCTTCCGCACCCTAGCCGCTTCTCTTCCTGTTGCATTCTTTCATCTCCTTCGCTAAATTCTCCATCTCCATGGGTGACTCAAAGTCCTCTTTTCACCCTGCTCTTGCTGTTTCGAACATCAAAAATCTTGTTCCCATCACTCTTGAGATGGAGAACGTTCAATATGCGACATGGGCGGAGCTTTTCAAAATTTTCACGCAAGATCTCATAAGGTACTTGATTATATTATTCCTCCGGCTTCGGGCAAGGAGAAAACTCCTAAGTCCGAGGAGGAGAAGGAACTGTGGTCGACTCTCGATGCTACGGTTCTTCAATGGATTTACGCCACTATCTCTCATGATCTGTTACACACAATTCTTGAACCCGACACCACGGCAATGGAGGCTTGGAATAGGTTGCGTGATATATTCCAAGATAACAAACACTCCCGTGCCGTTACACTTGAGTATGATTTCACTCACACAGAAATAGAGAATTTCCCAAATGTCTCTGCTTATTGTCAACATCTCAAGTCGTTGTCGAATCAACTTAAGAACGCCGGCTCTCCGGTGGACAATAGCCGGCTGGTTCTCCAATTGGTTTCGGGCCTCACCGAGTCATACAAAGGGGTGGCCACACTAATTCGTCAAAGTGACCCTTTGCCTCAATTTTATCAAGCCCGATCAATGCTCGTTCTTGAAGAAGGCGACTCAGACCTCCTCTTCTGCCATGGTGGCCCGGGACTCGAATGATTCTCAAGAGAATGTTGATCAACATTCAACCCACCGTAATAATTATGGTGGGAAACGGCAACAACACTAAAGCAATTCTGGGAAGAATCGTTCCTCTTCCGGTGATCGTGGCGGCGGCAAAGGGAGTTCTAGTGGTAGCTCCGGTGGTGGGGGCAAAGGTGGCGGCAACAACAAGTGGAACGGTGGCCAGCAGCGAGCCCCAAATCAGTGGCCGTCACAGCAGTGGCCTAGGCCATGGATGCAGTGGGCAATTCCAACATGCCCATTTCCCGCTGGTCCGTGGGCCAGGCCTAATTTCCAACAAGGCCAACGCCAGCAACCTGGTATTCTTGGGCCTAGACCGCAGCAGGACTATTCGGCTACTGGACCGACCCCAACTGATATAGAGGCGGCAATGCACACCCTCGGCATTACTCCTCCGGATCCAAACTGGTACATGGACACCAGTGCCACGTCTCATATGACATCCGGGCAAGGTAATCTCACGTCTTATTTTAATTTGAGCAATAATCGTGGTATAACTGTTGGTAATGGTCAGTCTATTCCAATTCGTGGTTATGGTCATACACAATTAGAGTCTCCCCATCCTCCCTTAGCTCTTAAAAATGTCCTCCATGCCCCTCACCTTATCAAAAATTTAGTGTCAGTTAGAAAGTTTACAACTGATAACTCTGTTTCAATTGAATTTGATCCGTTTGGGTTTTCTGTGAAGGATTTTCAGACTGGGATGCGTCTAATGAGATGTGAGAGTCGGGGCACGCTCTATCCCATCCCATCACCAAGCCACATGTGTCTTCTCATTCTACTTTTGCTGCTTTAGCTCCTTCCTTATGGCATAAGCGTTTGGGTCACCCGGGATCTAATATTTTGAGTTCTCTTAGGAAGAATAAATTTATTGAATGTAATAAAACTGGAGATTCTAGTATTTGTCATTCATGTCCTCTTGGGAAACATATTAAATTGCCTTTTCTTTCTTCAAATTCTACTACTATTATGCCATTTGATATTGTTCATACTGATCTTTGGACATCGCCTGTTTTGAGTTCTTCTGGTCATAGATATTATATCTTATTGTTGGATGATTTTTCTAATTTTTTATGGACTTTTCCATTGTCTAATAAATCCGATGCTTATTCCACCTTCTTAGATTTTAGAATTTTCATCCGAACTCAATTTGAACGGGAAATAAAGAACATACAATGTGATAATGGTAGGGAATTTGATAATGGGCCTTTTTGGGATTTTTGTAAAAAGCATAGTCTTTCTTTCCGTTTGTCTTGTCCTCACACTTCTCCTCAAAATGAAAAAGCCGAAAGAAAAATTCGTACGATTAACAATGTTGTTCGTACTTTATTTGCACATGCTTCTTTACCCCCCTCATTTTGGCATCATGCTTTGCAAATGGCAACTTACCTTCTCAATATTCTTCCCCATAAACTATTGAACTATCAATCCCCTCTTCGGATTCTTTATCAAAAGGACCCGACCTATTCTCATCTTCGGGTTTTTGAGTGTTTATGTTATCCTCCATTTCCTTCAACTACCATAAACAAACTCCAACCCCGCTCAACTCTTTGAGTTTTTTTGGGATACCCGTCTAATCACCGGGGATATAAATTCTATGACTTGTCTTCTCGGAAAATCATCATAAGTCGTCATGTGATTTTTGATGAAACACAATTCCCGTTTGCAAAGTTGCATACTCCCCAAAATAACACATATAGTTTCTTCGATGATGGATTATCACCCTCTTTAATCCATTATTTTTCTACTGCTCAAAATGAAACTCCACAAAATGGCCCAAACACTGAGCCCACTCCCACCTGCCCAAACCGGACCCATTTCTGAGTCAGACCCCCCTCCTGCCAGCCCAAGCCCAGTGACGCAAGCCCCTACTAGCGTCCATATTTCTCCAGCTGGGCTGCCGGCCTCACGCCCTCCCTTCCCAGCAGGGCCGTATGCCTCAAGCCCATTACAGGCCTCTACCCTTTTTCCTAGCAGCCCATCTCCTCAAAATCTTCCAATCCCAACTCCTCAAATTCGCCCACCTCCTCAGCCTGCTGTTACACGCAGCCAAAATGGGATTTTTAAGCCCAAAAAGAACTTCAATCTTCTTTCCACAGTCTCTAAATCCCCGCTTCCCCGTAACCCAGTGTCGGCCCTTCGTGACCTGAATTGGAAAAAGGCTATGGATGCCGAATATGATGCTCTTATTAAAAACAAGACGTGGGAGTTGGTGCCCCGTCCATCTGATGTTAATGTAATTCGGTCTATGTGGATTTTTGCTCATAAAGAAAAATCTGATGGTTCTTTTGAGAGGCATAAAGCCAGTCTTGTAGGTGATGGAAAAACTCAACAGGTTGGAGTGGATTGTGGTGACACTTTTAGCCGGTTGGTCAAACCGGCTACTATTCGCACAGTTCTCAGCCTGGCTTTATCTAAAGCTTGGCCAATTCATCAACTTGACGTCAAGAATGCTTTCTTACATGGTGAACTTAAGGAGACTGTCTACATGCATCAGCCTATGGGGTTTCGGGATCCTGAAAAACCCAATCATGTGTGTTTGTTGAAGAAATCTCTTTATGGGCTTAAACAGGCTCTACGGGCTTGGTACAGGAAATTTGCTGATTATGTTCATACTCTCGGGTTTTATCACAGTACATCCGATCATTCTCTGTGTGTCTATCGGAAAGGTACATCTATGGCTTATCTTTTGTTATATGTGGACGATATTATTTTGACTGCTTCATCTGATGAGCTTCGTAAGTCTATCATTACTCTTCTTAGCTCGGAATTCGCTATGAAGGATTTGGGTGAGCTTAGCTATTTTTTGGGTATAGCTGTGACCCGTCATGCAGGTGGTCTATTTTTGTCACAGAAGAAGTATGCCATAGAGATTATTGATCGTGCCGGCATGTCTTTATGTAAGTCGTCACCTACTCCGGTTGATACTAAACCGAAGCTCAGTACTACTTCTAGCACACCGTTCGAGGATCCATCTCTCTATAGGAGCCTTGTTGGGGCCCTTCAGTGTCTCACTTTCACGAGACCCGACATTACATATGTCGTGCAACAGGTGTGCTTGTTCATGCATGACCCGAAGGATGAACATATGCACGCTCTCAAGCGCATTTTGCACTATATTCAGGGTACTCTTGATCATGGACTCCATCTTTATCTTTCTTCGACATCGACTCTTGTTTCTTAAACAGATGCAGATTGGGGTGAATGTCCAGATACCAGGCGGTCTACTTCTGGTTATTGTATTTTTCTTGGTAATAACTGTCACGACCCAACCCCGTAGGCCGTGACTAGTGCCCGAACTGGGCACCCGAACACACTCATCCAATCCGAATCACATACAGATAGCGTATACGGACACAAATATCACACGCTGTCTCACATTATATCAAACTATCTCAGACACATTTCAAACGCAACCAAATATGTACGTATATATCAAAACGCCGACAAGGCTATCAAATGGCGCAACGGCCCAAAACATATACAAATGCATGCCGACAAGGCTGCCATGGCAAATGGGATCATACAAACACACCTGTACAAAAGTAGGCGTAACCCACATACATGTCTACAGACCTCTAACAGACCAACCGAATCATATGACGGGACAGGGCCCCGCCGTACCCCTGAACAAATATATACATATGCAAAGAACGAATATATACCAAAATGTAGGCTCCGGAATAAGAGGAGCACTCCAAACAGCAGAAGAGGGTGTCCTAAACCGGTGGATCACCAAACTGTGCGTCTGTACCTGCGGGCATGAAACGCAGCCCCCGAAGAAAGGGGGTCAGAACGAGATATGTACTGAGTATGCAAAGCAGAAGATACAGAAAACAAATCTGAGGCATAAACGAAATAGGAGTACAGAAAATAAGCACAAACCCAACATATCAAAATGTTTACTTTCAAAATATAAGTCATGCATAAGGTACCGAAGAATATGGTCGCCCGCCCGTCGATGGCGCCATAACACAGCATAACACCAGAAGGTTTCAAATCTCTGTATCCCCGTCACATATCACAACACAACATAACGCCATACACAGCATAACACCCAATATAAGTGGAAACACAGCATAACACCGGAGTATATCAAATTGCGCACGACAACAGAACCGGCCCGGGACTCGGCGAAAGATATAACAGAACGCACGAGCAGAGTAGTGCGGAAACCAAATGCATATACATAATTAAATTCCAAGACTCAACAAATGAATACTCATATATACATATATTGAGGACGGAAAGCTCAAGGTAAGTAACGAGTCTGTCGGAATTAGTATATAAAAATATGAGCCTTTCTACAGCTTATGGAACAAACCAAACGAAGCCTTGAATTCATAAGCGGAAAATCCCCTCTTTACATCATACACAATAGATTAAATAAAACAAACAAAAGAAGACTCGGGCTAGTGGGCCCGCCTCGGGTCAAGTCTAGGTGGCGGAGGTAAATCATGAACATTCAACCTTATGAAGTCATCTAAGGAAGTTTCAAAGAGATTCGGTGACGTTTATGCGACTTTCGAATATTCGATCACTTTTCCAACTAAACATAAATATTGTAATTCAATTCTATTGAATGAATAGTACCAATTTCTAACTCGGTTTTCTAGGAATAGAATTACCCCCCGAGACTCAAATCTCTACTTAGTATAACTAAGACATGCCAAAAGAAGAGGAAGGATAGCTTTACATACCTTTTCCGCCTCCTATACGTCTCCAAAGTCAAGTCCCAAATTCGCCACAATCTACAATTTGGTCACATTTACCAATTGTGAGTTATGGCTTCTAAGAATTTACTTACATTCATATTTGTCTACCGAAATTTCGGCAGCACCTCCCCTATAAATCCAACATCCCGAGAATTTGCTCGGCCAAAAATATCAACAACAACAACACCACAATACCAACAATCATCAACAAGCATCACAAAATACATTATAACATAACTATTCTTCCTTTTTACATAATTCAACAACTTCCATTCCAACTCCACAATTTCAAACTAATATCAACATTTCCATATTCATTTACTAATTCGACGTCATTCAATCACAATTCAATAACGTTTCAAGCAATGCTCATAGATTCAAGCGTTCCCGCCAATCCCATATTCCATCCAAAATCTCCACAATTTTAATAAAACTACCAAATCACATTGTCTCCTTCATAATTCAATATAAAAAACAATAACTCACATTCTAACATCTTACTTTCACAATTATATGAAAATCATATAAAAATCACATAAGTTCCCATAACAACGTACAATCAATTTCCATGCTAACTCAAATCGTTAAATCTTTATTTACGTCATACATACCATAACGACGCAACTACCCAACTAAATAAACTCCACTCCAACTTTCCCTCCACCACACCATGGCTCACGGCCATGTTACACACACACACACACACACACACATCACAACTCTATCCTTCTCATCCATTCCAATCATTTCAACATATATGCTTATTCCATAATACAAAAGAGTGGAATCCTTACCTACCCACACCCACATATATTCGGCCATATGCTTACACACACACCCATCAAGCAAACTTCCATTTTAGCATACTACAACATGCATACAACATTTATAACACATAAAACATGATTAATTCTTACCTTTCTTCTTCAACTCCACACTTGCCTAGGGTTTGCAATTGGCACAACGAATAGTTGGATAACCCAAACAACACTCCCACGCTACTTAGGGACCTCCAATCAGTGGGTTTGCACCAAAGAAATATTTTTGGAGTGGCTAAAATTGGATTTGGTTTTCCATGGTTCTTGGCCGTGAGTTGTTGAAGTTCTTCTTCAACTTCTTGATTTTTTGTTAAGTGTTGAATGAGAAAAGATGACTTAGAAGTCATCTTTTAAGCTCCCACATTAATTCTCCAAGTGTCCATGGCCCACACATGTGTTGGACCAATTAAAATTGGCCACAACAATGTGTGGGACCAAGCTTAATGCCACACGGCCACAAGGCTTTTTTTTGTGCAAGATTTCAACTTCCAATTATATGAATTTTGGTCCCAATTTTTCCTAAGTTTTTCATGCCAACAATTTCATGTACAACTTATGTCTCAAAATAAAATCGAAGGTCAAAAAGCCCCGACTTCAAACCCCGGAATAGTCTTGGCCCTAACTTATTATAGTTAATCCGGGTTGTCCCAAAGTATAAAAATACGGGACATAACAATAACTTGATCTCTTGGTCAGCTAAACGACAAGCAACCTTGTCCCGGTCTAGTGCAGAAGTTGAGTACCGAGGGGTAGCCAATGTGGTTTCAGAATCTTGATGGTTGCGGAATCTACTTTTGGAACTTCACTGTCCTATCCAGAAGGCTACATTGGTTTATTGTGATAATATTAGTGCGATATATCTTGCCAGGAATCCTGTTCAACATCAACGCACTAAACACATTGAAATGGATATTCATTTTGTTCGCGAAAAGGTTGCTCGTGGACAGGTTCGAGTGCTACATGTCTCATCCCGTTATCAGATTGCAGATATATCTACCAAGGGTCTCCCTTTGGTATTATTTGAGGATTTTCGGGACAGTCTAAGCGTTCGACGACCTCCCGCTTCGACTGCGGGAGAGTGTTAGAATATATGTCAATATATTTTGTTTAATGTATATTTGCTATTTATGTACTTTGTATATTTAACTCCTTAATTGTAGGTAATTAGGTCCTAGTTGATAGCCTTACCTTACGTAGCTTAGCTTGTATATATCACTGTTGATATGCTGGTTAATGGGCAAGGAAATACCTTCTTTCACAACTAACCATGAGCATGGGCCAAGACACAGAATTAAGCATAGATAACATTTATGAAGGTGTTGATCTTACAGCAATAGTAAAATGGCATTTAGGTATATAGTACCTTTTAAAGTGAACTACAATTGCATTTTTTAACTTAAGGAGTCATTATCATATCCAGGTACTTCAATTAATTATAACTGATTTCTAAATATTTATAGCTTAAATGCCCAAACTGAAAGAGCATATACTTGTTATTACAGAGTGGAAGAAGAAGGAAGTTCCCTTCACAAGAGGTTGCAGTTACTATGAATTATCAAGAGATGGAGAACAACTACTCATTAAGTAAAATAATCCACACCTATCAAATAAGTCATTTTAAATTTAGTTTAAGCCTCTTACTTTATCAGCACGAGCATAAATATTGATGAACAAATAATGTTTGCAGGAATGCTCAAGTTATTTCACAATCATCTATGATACCAAGAATTTTGGTATGTCTATAACCTGTTTTTTTAACATTGGCGAATAGAATCCTTAATTCTCGAAGAGTTACTCACTGCTAAAAAAAACACTTTTTACCCACTGAAATTTCCCACCGAAAAATGTTTGGTGGCTACTTACACCGCTGGTTGGTGGGGAAAAAACTAAAAAATAGTGTTTTCACACAGAAAAATCAGAAAGTTTCCCAGCGTTTCAATGGGAATCTGTTTTCCACCATGTATTTTCCCAGTGAGCTCGTTCGATGGGAATGAGGTTTATGTTTTATAACACAAATTTTCACTGAATGTCGGTGGGATAAACCTCTGTTTCTAATAGTGACTATTTCATTAACACGCCTTTTCCTTGTCCTGTCAAAAAACAGGCGGTGTTCAATATGGTAACTTCAGTATTTGACGACATCCCTAAGGCTGCTAGGAGTATGTCAATCTTTTTTTGTTACATTTTAAACTACAATAAATTAAAAAGGAAAAGAAAATTCTCACTGGGCATGAATTTTGTTTTTTCCCTTTGCAGGGTTTCTAAAGAACCACCAAGATACAGTTCAAATGTTATTAAATAGGGAAAAGGGCCTGATTTATCCCTCTACTTTGGGAAAATGTTCATATTTACCCCCGTTATACTATCAGCCCATTTATACCCCTACCGTTACAATAGTTAAAACATTTGCTCCTATTTTTAACCCCATGTCCCTGATAGTATAACAGGGGGGTAAATATGAACATTTTCCCAAAGTAGAGGGGTAAATCAGGCCCTTTTCCCTTTGATTGCCGATTCTTCTATTTTTAAATAACGTTGCAGGTTTCCTAACTAGTTCTGATTTGCTAAAAGAACAATATACACAATAATTTATTGTTACGTCCCATATTTTTATACATTGGGACAACCCGGATTAACTATGATAATGTAAACCCTAGCCTTCTTGTGGATTGAAGAAGAAAGGTGAGTTCTAATCTTGTTTATGTGTTATAAATGTTGTATGCATATTATAGTATGTCAATATGGATGAAAAATCATGAAATGTAGTATGTTGGAAGTTGGGTCGTGTATGGTGTGTGAAGTTGTGTAAATGGGTGTTGTGACTAAGTGATGAATTAACTCTATTTAGTATGTTGATTGTTGTAGGGTGAAGAAATGAATGAGAACTATCGATGTATGTATATAGGTGGGTATGTAGCCGTGTATATAGCCTCCAATTTGTAGCAAAGAATGAATTAATATCGCTTAGCGTCGAAATGGTTGTTGTGATGACTTTTATGTTTGAAATGAGAGTTTAATGTCCCAAAATTTATATGGTAAATGTGCGGACTGATTTGGAGAATTTGGTGCACTTAATGTAATCTTTATTTATGAGGACCATCAACATATGTATATGTGTAGTGTGGACGAATGTGGGTCATATAATATGTCGAAGACCGCATTAATATCGCTTAGCGTTTTAGTTGTCGTCGTTATGAATTCTAGTCGGAAATGAGCATTTTAATGTCTCAAGATTGATGTTGAGATTGTGTGGGCTGATTTGATGCTTGTTGTGCGTTTGACGTAATTTGTATATTTATGAAAATAATATCGTTATGTTGTGAATTGTCAATACAAATCATAAATTGAAAATGAGAAATGTGAAAAAAGAGGCTGCTCTCGGCTAGGGGACTGTTTTCGGTCCAATTGGGAGAAAATTATTGGATTGTTGAAAAAAAAAATTGTGAATTATTTAGAATGCTCTTGAATATTGTTGGTAAGGATTCGGGTTAATAATTGATTGTATGAGCGATATTGTGGCTTGAATGTAAGCCGCTGAATTGAATATTATGAATGTTGTTGAATGTTGTGAAAGAAAGTTATTAATGTAATATTGCCCTTCGGATTGGTTATTGGAGTTGCTAGGTTGGTTGTTGTGGTTGTTGTTGTTGATTTTGAGCGAGTTAAATTCTCGGGTTGGCCTATTTTCAGGGGAAATGCTGCCGAATTTTCTGTAGAATTTAGAGTTAGTTGGAATAAATAATTGCTTAAGTGCCTATGGTTAATATTGGATATTCGTTGGCATATTTGTAGACCTTGGGGAGCCCGAGGCGTAGTTTGGGATTAACTTTAGATTGGCTAGCTTGGAGTGCGTACGAGGTATGTAAAGCAACCTTCCTTCTTTTGGCATGCCTTAGTTTTACATAGGCTAGATTAGAGCCTTAAGGGAATTCCAAATTCGAAATCCGAGCATGATATGATCGTTATATAATTCTTGGCACTCTTATGTATGGTTTGATGAAATATGAACCTTCATGTATTTGAAATAATCGTCTTCCGAACTTTGTATGGAAAGGTTTCACTTTAAAGAATTTCGTAAATTTTGAATGACATATCTTTCACATAAAGACTCGGATTGCTTTGATATTTTCGTATGAGTTTGCATGGCTCATGATGAGTATGTTTTCCATAGGCGGGCCCGACTCGGGTCAATACCCTTCCGTGGGTCCCGCGACTTTCCCTTATGTAATTTGGAGAACTTTTGAAAGAAATTGTTATGTCTATTATTTCGATTTTCAATTATGATCACTTTACTTATGTTTGAATTCATGATAATGATTTTATGCATATGACTACTCACGACTCTACTCGTGCATTCTGTTATCCCTTCGCCGAGTCCCGGGCCGGTTCTGTTGTCGTGCGCACTTTGATATACTCCGGAGTTATGCTGTGTTTATGGTTCACCGAGCTACTCGCCAAAGAGGGTCGGGTTCCTCTTATATTTGGTGCTATGCTGTGTATGGTGTTGTGGTGTGTACGGCGTTATGCTGTGTTATGATATGCGACGGGGATTCGGAGATTTGAAACCTTTCTGGTGTTATGTTGTGTTATGGCGCCATCGACAGGCGGGCGACCATATTCTTCTGTACCCTATGCATGACTTACATATTTTGAAACTAAACATTTTGATATGATTGGATTTGTACTTATGTTCGGTACTTCTATTTTGTTTCTGTCTCAGATTTGTTTTCTGTATCTTCTGCTTTGCATATTCAGTACATATTTCGTACTGACCCCCTCTCTTCGGGGGCTGCGTTTCATGCCCGCAGGTACAGACGCACAGTTTGGTGATCCACCCGTCTAGGACACCCTCTTCTGCTATTTGGAGTGCTCTTCTCATTTCAGAGCATATATTTTTGTATACATTTTGTTTATTGTGTATGTATATATTTGCTCAGGGGTACGGCGGGGCCCTGTCCCGCCATATGTTTCTGTTGGTCTGTTTAGAGGTTTGTAGACGTATTTGTGGGTGTGTGTGCCTACTTCTGTACAGGTGTGTTTGTATGATCCCACTCGTTATGGCAGCCTTGTCGGCGTGCATTCTGTATATGTTTTGGGCCGTTGTGCCATTTGATAGCCTTGTCGGCTTTTGATACATTTGATAGCCTTGTCGGCTTTTTGACATATATATATATCCGCATACGGTTGCGTTGAGGTGTGTTTGAACAGTTTGATATAGTTTGAGACGGCATATAGTATTTATGGTCGTATATGCTATTTGTGTGTGATTCGATTGAATAAGTACGTCAGGGTGCCCAATTAGGGCGCCAGTCACGGCCTACGGGGTTGGATCGTGACATTTATGCAAAAGTAAGACATTGCTTCATCCAAAAGAAGGTTTTACAATGGACATATTATAACAACAATTTATCCAAACGAGGGCATTACATTACATTACATTCATCCAAACAAAGGCATTTAAAACAACTTCATGATAATATTTTTCAAGTTACACCAAAAACATAAATACTAGTCTCGTAAGGGCAATCACTTCATCATTGGAGCTGTAATGAAACCCACGAAAAGTGCCGTTGAAACTATAATTACCATCCACATCTTTGTTACTTTGTCTTCCAAAGTTGACACTTTAATCACTTCAGAATGACTTATTGCCTCCAAATTGGCTACTTTTTTCCTCAAATTGGATGAATGTAATGTAATGCCCTTGTTTGGATAAATTGTTATAATATGTCCATTGTAAAACCTTCTTTTGGATGAAGCAATGTCTTACTTTTGCATAAAATTATTGTGTATATTGTTCTTTTAGCAAATCAGAACTAGTTAGGAAACGTGCAACGTTATCTAAAAATAGAAGAATCAGCAATTAAAGGGAAAAGGGCCTGATTTACCCCTCTACTTTGGGAAAAGGTTCATATTTACCCCCCGTTATACTATCAGGGACAGAGGGTTAAAAATAGGGGCAAATGTTTCAACTATTATAACGGTAGAAGTATAAATGGGCTGATAGTATAACGGGAGGTAAATATGAACCTTTTCCCAAAGTAGAGGGGTAAATCAAGCCCTTTTCCCTATTAAATATCTACAAGATTGTTATGCAACCATTCATAAGTCCAATTCTTGCATGGTACACAAAGTTGTGGACATTTGCAATCACCTTTGTTGGACTCACAAACAAGTTAGTGCAGTTCATTATAGGGTAAATATCTCAAAAGGTCATTGAACTTTGAGAAATTATGTAGTAAAGTCATTAAGCTTTGCTACATATCAATAAAATCACTCAACTTTGGCCTATTATCTCATAAAATCACTCAACTACATGTCATCAAAAAAATCTGACATGGCAATATTAATTAATTATTTTATGCCATGTAAACTTGGGTCACACAATAAAATAAAATAAATTCATATCTTTGCATACGGATTGACCCTCATCCAAAGTACAACTTTAGAACAAACTTTTTAAAAAAAAAAAGTAATGCCACATAAATCAAAATGGAGAGACTATAAAACAATAGCTTTAATTCAGCGCACAATAGCAAAGCCACACTGGACCGCAAGTCCTAAGGGTGGTCAGTTGAATTTCTTATCTAAGAAATTATAGTGTGCATATGTGAATTATTTTGTTATGTATATTTATCGATTGTTGAATTTCATTAACACAAAGAAAACTTCTAACGTAATGCAAAAAGGATTCAATGAATATTTATGTATGTTTTGACCAATTCATCTACCATGACCCTTTGATAAAGATATGGATTTATTTTATTTTATTGTGGGGCCCACATCTACATGACATAAAATAATTTATTAATATTTCCATGTCAGATGTTTTTGATGACATATGTAGTTGAGTGATTTTATGAGATAATAGGTCAAAGTTGAGTGATTTTATTGATATGTAGCAAAGTTCAATGACTTTACTACATAATTTCTCAAAGTTCAATGACCTTTTGAGATATTTACCCGTTCATTATAAAGAATTTCAGAGAGCAGAACTGAGTTAGAGAGCAAGTTCAATATTAGCCACAGCTACTTGATTTGGGTTTCACCAGCATGATGATTTGATTGCCTTCTTGGGGGTCATTGTACCAACTTTATCAACATTATTTACAACTGTTGTTTTGTCGGTAAAATAAAGTTGTTATGTAAATTGGTTTTGATTTTATGTAAAAAATAATATCGAAAAAACGAACCAAATATAGTTACATACATACATATATATATATGAGCAGGGGTAGTTTAGTCAATTAACATATTTTTTTCTTGGAGTGAGTAGTTTCTTAAGGGCTGTGTAAATGATTAAGTGGACTCTTTTTTTGATCCAGGGGAGTATATCCGATCCATATCATACTTGGTCAAGAATTTCTTCTTCTATAAATTAAGTAACAATGAAGCACATTGTATTTCCAAATTAACCTACACTTCTCATAATAGTCTTCCAATATGCGAAACCACAGTCAATTTGTTTTTTCCTGCATTGTTAACCAACTTTCACAAAAAAAAAAAAAAAAAAAAAAAAACATCAAAGAAAGCTCATCAATCATCTTCTTCTTTATCCCTTTTAAACATTAGCTCATCCTTATGGATTCGACATGGTAGTTGGTATATACCATCTTCATATAGTTTAACACAACCACGTATAAGTGCTCTACCGTCGTCGAGTGCAAACCCTATCGAATCATATCTCACTCCTTCTGTTCTCATGGCCAACGGCAGATTCTACCTGGAAATTTCAACACTATTTGGGAATTGGAACGCAGTGTATCAAGATCAACGTGACGCTATAGAGGAAAGTACAATGAGGCAGGTGCTTAGTATCGCTGAGTTAAACAAGGGTCATCATGGAGTGTTGGAATTATCTGTGGATGTAAAATTGGTATACTGCCATGTTTTTGATGATAGGATTTTGTTTCCGGAAGATCATGGTATGGTGCCAGCTAGTAATTAAGTTCTCCATGCAGTTATTAAAGAAGATGGAGATTGATGAACAAAATACCAAGCACGAATATATAGTGTGTCTAGAGGAGCTTGTGACGAAGGAACACTTTAGAACATTACAGTTGAGTATAAAAGTTTGCCGACTCTTTATAGTACTCTTTTATAGGAGAAGGTATTTTGTCTCAAACATCATAGCATTATACGACCAGCCAAACAACAAGAAATATATATTCCTCACTCTCAAACAAGTTAAGATCAACTTTATGAATTTTCACTGATTATGCTTGCTCATTTAAGATCATAGCATTATATGATGAACCAAATATAAGATTTAAATAAAAAGAACTAATCATTTTTTGACAACTCATAAAGATCTAGCTTGGTCTCCTAATTTCTATCAACACCCTAAGTAAACACTCATACTAAGTGTTAATTTGAGGAATATTTAGGTGTTACACATTAAAAAAAATTGATTCATTTTGAGACTGCTTCAAAGGATAATTAGATAATATCCCATTCGACTCGAAGCAAGTGACCAGGCCAATTCCATGTACTCTTTGGAAAAAAAAGTTTATGTCTGGTAACTAATGAATTTAAAGATGAGAAAATTATAGTAGTTACTAATGATATAAATCGCACAGTTCTCAAGATTAAAGAAGGGAAACCTCTGTTTTTATTGTACATTGTCATAGACCTAATAGAGACAGATCAAGAATATTAAAGCTTGATAGTTCAATTTTTAAAATATTATTATTGAAACTATTGCACTTTTCAGAATTATAGGTTCGAAATTCTAATATTTGTTGAAATTTTAGTAATTGTTACCTAAATATATAAACACTCAGTGTCAAAAATGGTAGGGTCCACCCGTAGCAAATATGTTACATCCGCCTCTGTTAAATGAAGATTGCAACATGTTTTACACCAAAGAGTCATATTCTGAGTTTACCTTAATTTTAAAGCAAGGCACAGAACATTTATTTACACCATATATTAAGAAAGGCACTTCAGTGATTCCTTTTCTCCCTGCCAAGGCATTGCATCTATAAATTATTTGATCTTTTTGCAATGCTGCTATATATCTGCTAACATGGCACTTTCAGGTCAAATTGTCTGGCAAAGTTTATCGTCCACGCCAGATTTTAGGAGTAGCCAAAGCATTCTGCAATTGAAAGCTAGGAACGCCAAAAACACCAAACTATATGAACAAAATTTCAAAATAGGAAGTATCAGGAGCAAACAGAGGTCCTTAATCGCGCATTCGATGCTCAATCCAGAAATTGGCAAACATTCATTTTCACCATCAAACACAATTGAAAAATTCTACACCAGCATAAACGACAAGGACCTGAACCAACTGGCCTTGCTCATATCTGAAGATTGTTTCTTTGATGATTTCTCATTCCCTCAACCATTTCAGGGAAGAAAGGTTTGCCCTTTATCTTTTTCTATCAATAACATGAATTACAGTCTTAATCCAAGTTGCAATTTACGAATTTTGTAAAAGGTGTTTAGGATTTAATATATACATATAAAAGGTGAAATTTAACCTACCCCTTTATACACAGTATAATTTTTCGACGAAAGGCGTTCAATAGAGGCCGGTCCACAATTTTGAGTTTATGAATTCTGATTTTTACAGAAGGTAGATTATTGGATCCTGGATAAATTGTTTATACATATTGTGGATTTTTTGTTTTGGCTAAAGCCACTGAGTTCTGCCGGAATCGTAACTAGAACTGTACCCTTGGTGTCCAATTGACCACCCTTCGGTCTATGTGGCTCCGCTACGGCTTAATCCGTTTATTCAACTTGCTTTTGCAACTTTATGCAGGAGGCTTTAAAGTTTCTGGAGCAACTAACCACAAGCATGGGCCAAAACACAGAGTTAAGCATAGACAACATTTATGAAGGTGTTGATCTGACAGCAATAGTTAACTGGCATTTAGGTAATCACTACTTTCTAAAGTGAATTATACTTGCATTTTCTTAAGTGATCATTATCATAAGTCATAACCAAAGACTGCGTAAATGGATCGATGACGACAAGTGTCCAGTGATGGCTAAATTTAATTATAATTGACTCGTTTCTAGAAATATATAGCGTAAACACCCAAATTGAAAGTGTATACTTTGTTATTGCAGAGTGGAAGAGGAAGGAAGTTCCCTTCACAAGAGGTTGCAGCTACTATGAATTATCAAGAGATGGAGAACAAATACTCATTAAGTAAATAATCTACACTTATCAAGAGCCATTTTAAGTTTAATCCTTTTTATCAGCACAAGCATAAATATTGATGAAGAAATAATGTATGCAGGAATGCTCAAGTCATTACTGAATCATCTATGAAACCAAAAATTTTGGTATGTCGATCACCATTTCTTTTTTTCTATATATAGTCAAACCTCTCTATAAATATTTTTTGGCTGCTATAACGAAATGTCGTTATAGAGAACATCTAACATAATGTAACATGAAAAATCAGTTCTAAAAAAAACTTGAGCGTTACAGCGAAATGTTTTTATAGATGATGATTGTTATAAAGAGGTCTGACTGTAACTAGATAACTTTAACTGTTTTACATTGGCAAATGGAATCCTTAATTGTTGATCAGTTACTGTTTCATTAACACATCCTTCTTCTTTTTTTGTACCTCTTTTCTTGCCTGGCAAAAAACAGGCATTGTTCAATATGGTTGCTTCAATTAAGTTACCAGGTTCAAAAAAAGATATGGTAACTTCAATTTATGATAACTTTCCTGAGACCGCCAAGAGTATGTCAATTTTTTGATTTCTAGTCACATCTTAAAATTAAATAAATTAAGAAGGAAAGAAAAATTCTCACAGGGCATGATTTTTCTTTTATGTTTTTTGCCTTGCAGGGTTTGTAAACAATGACCAAGTTAAATATCAACTGTTACTAAATACTTTCAAGGTTGTTCTGCAACCATATATAAGTTCAATTCTGGCATGGTACAAAAAGTTGTGGACCTTCATTGTCACCTTTGTTGGATTGATAAACAAGTTAGTGCAGTCCATTATAAAAAAAATCAGAGAGCAGAACTAAGTTAGAGAGCAAGTTCAATATTAGCCAGCTACTTCATTTGGATTTCAAACCAGCATGATCATTTAATTGCCTTCTTTGGGGTCATTGTATTGTAATTTGTACCAACTGTATCAACATTTACAACTTTTTTCTTTCTTGTCAGTAAAATAAAGTATATCAAATTTGTTTTTGTTTTTTTTCTAAATTAAAGGAAGCATGTGTAAAATTTCAGATGGATTCATGGTTTGAATTTGCTCATTGATGGCATAACTGAAGTTCTAATTTGCCTTGCAAGAATTGTCCTGCAAATCATCATATAATGACTGAAACAGGAATATTTCTATAGGGAACACTCATCTTGAGAAGCAGAGGCGGATCTATAACTTAAGTCTTCATGAGTTTAATCTTTAAGATATTTAGCATTGAATTCATTATGTTTTTAAAAGGGATAAGGCATTGAAACACACATAAACTATGGCTAAATTACCAACTACACACTTAAGCTATGTATGACCCCATGAAATTATTTTCTTCGTATTATTTACCATTCAGTAATTATTTGGTAAAAGAAAAAGGTTAAATCGCAACATGTGCAAACACGCGCTTGAAGTTTGGATGGTCACCTAATATAAATTTGTGACCAGGGGCGGATGCAACTTTAAAGTATCGGGTTCATCTGAACTCCGTACTTTCTTTGCGGAGTACAAATTTATGTATAGAAATTCACTAAAATAGTGTAATAAATTGTACAGAGTAGATATGAACCCATAACATCAAAATATAGGGGGTTCAATACGAAGAACATTAGAAGTTGAACCCATAAAATTTAAATTCTGGATCCGCCTATGTTTGTGATGGAGAGTGCTTTAGTCCAGATACAGCGAACTTAGCTAATAGTGAATTCAGTTACTCCGTATTTAGCAGCGTAATAATAAGTTCTACCCTTTTTTAAAGTGGATACAGACAAGTCTCACCATACAAAGATAGGGCTACCGCCTACCAATCTTGCTAAATTTATGAGTTAAATTATATCTACCCATAGTGTAAGAAAATATTTGTCTAATTAGATTATATATAAGATAATTATGGGTAAATATCTATATAAATATTAACGGGTAACTTGTTTTATAAAAATAGTAAGCAGCCTTTTATAATAGATTAATTGAACTACACTAATCGTGTAAATTTTCTTTACACTATCAGTGTATATAACTTAAAGTTTAAATGTTAAAAGGGCACCAAAGACTAACAACGCGAATATTTCTAACGGCAATAAAAGCTTTAAAGTTAACAACAATAAAGATATCTTACCGATCCAATTGATTTTTTTCTAAATAAAGCCTGGACTATTTTTTTAGTCGAACAAACCATAAATTATTCTACTTGAATTATTCTAATTGATAATGACTCAAGTGCTCCTTAATTCAAAGAGGAAACAAAAACAAAAAGAGAAACGCCATTTTTAATTTGGTGCAATTTTTCATTCAGATGATGGTTGATAAATTGTTTAAACTGTGAAGTCAACTACTCAAAGTATTCATTCATTGCAACAGTCATTGATGTAAATTACATGAGCAATTCTTCCTACTCTTATTACACAAATGATGATAACATTTTTGTTTTCCTTTTTAAGTCCTAGCCTTGACCAAAGGTTAAGATATAGGAGAATTCGGAGAGGTCATAAAATCATCCAATCCTAAATGATAAACTGATCTCCAATTTACTCCTGCATTGCAATTTCTTAACTCCTCTTTCATTATTCCCTTTGTGTTGAAGCACAAAATTCTTAATCCTCTTTAATGCAACCCTCATAGTCTCATCATCCATATTAGCAAAACAAACTCTAAACCAACCCGGCTCCGAACAATGAAAAGAACAACCTGGTGAAACATTTAGTTTAACTTCATTAATAATTATTCTCCAAAGTTCAATCTCACTTTCAAATGTATTTTCCTTAAGTAACCTTCTCAAATCCATCCAACAAAACAAGCCAGCGTTACTTTTCAACGTGTTAATTCCCACTTGTTCAAGTCCCTTAGTGAATGCCCCGTGTCTTTTTCCTAGCCTTTCACGACTCTCGCCAATGAATTTCTCAACGAACGTCTCGTCCGATAGCATGTTGGATATTAAAAACTGTGTTTGAGTTGAAACGAGCCCGAAACTCGACATTTTTCGGGCACAATTCATTACAACGTCATTGTACGAGTAAATAATCCCGACCCTGAATCCAGGAAACCCTAAATCCTTCGATAGGCTATACACGATATGGATTAAATCACGGTCACATTCGACATCTTCGTCCATTATTACTTCAGAAATGCTGATAAAATTTGGTTTGTTGAAGACTGTTGCAGCATATATTTCGTCGCATACGAGGTGGATGTTTTTCTCGTTTATGAATCTTATTGTGTCTTCTAATGTTTCCTTGTCTAAGATTGTGCCAAGTGGATTTGATGGATTGTTTAAAAGCAAACCTTTTATTGTGATATTGGATTCTTGAGCTTTGTTGTATGCATCTTCTAAAGCTTTTCTTGTGACCTTGAAATCGTTAGCGCTTTCACAAATTACAGGAAAAAGTTGCACCCCAGTTCTCCACCTCAAGTCTCTGTCAAATCTGCAAATAAAAATTTTGAAAATACTTTAGTAATTGTTTGATTTTTTTAGGGGTTCTAAAAGACAATTTACAAAACCATGCATTTACTCACTCCGTCCTAGTAATTCGTTTGAAGGTATTTGACTAGACACAAATTGAAGAAAAGAAGCAAAACTTTTGCAAGAAAATTAAATATGCCTAAAATAGAAAAGGTATCCTCAGACCTTTTTTCAGGCATACGGCAAGTAAGAAAAATTATATCCAGATATAAATGGGTGTCAATCTTTGATTCTTTTCTAAATGCAACAAAAAGAAAAGACCGTCGAATAAATTAAGATGGAGCAAACGCTATCTCTTACGATACTATTATTTCCAATATCCATAGATGTTTTTGCTTATTACTTTACTAACAAATATATAGGTTTTTTCTAATTACTCTTCCTTGTGTGGTACAATCCTAAAACTAGGGTTTGAGGTGAATAACTAAGAAGTTTAACTTATATAAAATGGCAGCATACAAAAATTAAATACTGTCAGGTCAGTTTTATCTGTTGTAACATATAAACTGCTATATTTTCAAAATTATAAATCGCACATTTCTTGGGGAGTTATGATATCTTTATATAATTTATAAGCTCATATCTAGTTATGATAAATGAGATAGTTTTACCCAGGATAATAGGGTGTTGGAACGAGAAAAGCCTCTTCAGGATCAGCCAAGCAAAATGCCAGTAATTCATGAGCTCCTGTTGCCCCTCCGCTCATTACTATGCGGTCCGCCTCAAATGTTACTCGATTTCCTCTCACTTTCTCCATGAACTTTGCAACAGCCTGCACATATATATCCACATACACACAACACTGGTGAAATAATGAAACAAGAAAAGTAGATAGGAATATATAATTTCGGTTATTAATGTTTTAGGTTCTAGTTCATACACTTCGGAATTCTGGCAAACCATGATAGTCTTGATAAATTGCAATTTCTTTGAATTCCTCAGCTCCTCCAGCTGTACAAATGGAGGCTTTTTGATTGTTCACCACCCATTCTTGGATTAAATCGAAGCAAAGCTGCAACAACATCAACAAAAATATATATAAACCTAAGTTTCTAGCAAGGCAATTGCAGCAATGTTTGACTGAGCACAAACTTAAAAAAAAAAAAATGACTTTCGACATACCAAAAGTTTCTTTAGAACTCGTGGTTTAAAACATAATACAATATGTATATGGCTATAAGCGAATATCAGTAAGGATAAATAGAAAGCTTAAAGTTTAAGAAATTTATATATAAAAGATGTCATTTTTTAATAATGAAACAAACTAAAAAGGAAAGAAAATCATGTAGTACGTCGTCTTGCGGAAGGAGAAAAGAGACAAGCGTTGATAATTTAATTTTCTTGTTGTTACCTGATTCTCTGCAAGACCCATCTGAATAACCCCATCAGGATTTTGGGTAAGATGAAAAGGATCAATTTCATAAGCCTTCCAGCCATCAAAATAAGCCGAGTTTTCACCATGCCCATCATTAGTTGCTACCTTAGAAAGCAGCTCATGGTTGATGCTTGAAATAAAACCCATCTTCTCAATGAAGTACGTGTAGATAGCTAATTAATTAATTTTCTAGAGTACTGCTAATCCCTTAGTAGTTTTCAATTTATGGATTGGTATCTTATAAGTTGTAGTAGTCTCTTATATATAGTAGTTCAAAGCTCTTTTGTTTAAGTGGTAAAGAAGGAAAAGGACAATTTTGGGATATGGTGCGCGGCTACGGCTTACTATGTAATACAGCGTGTTAATAGCGCACTACTTATGGACTGGCCATGGCCCCCCATCTTTCCCTAATCGCCCTAGCTAGTTTAATTTCCTTCCTACCAAATACAAGTACAATTGAGTCTAACTTATAGGAGTATATATATTAGCAGAGTAATTTTTCTATTATCAGGTCATCGAAAGAATAGTTATAGAAAAACATTGTTAGATTGTAGGGATTTGTAAATCTTTGAAATAAGACACATTACCTGCTATACATTTATAATAGGTAAAAGTGATCGACTTGATCACGATGATTGTATATATATATATATAATTTTAATTCATCTAACATAAGGAGATGTCGTGTTATTCGGGGTCGCTTTTTACAAAGATTTAACTTATATATACACTAACAACATAAATTATTTGTTACCATTAGTATAATTCACCTGTACTACTAGGTTATATATATATATATATATATATATATATATATATATATATATATATATTTTCCATGTTGCTGATCCAAAAAGCTTATTATAAATTGTTATTTGCGGATTGCTTTTAAGATGATCTAGTAGTGTAAAAACATTTTACTATATATACAAAATAAACTCTTTTAAAAACTGTTATATCTGATCACAATCATGTGGGATCGTGTCTTCATGGTTTTAATTAAATGCAAAAGCATAAATGGATTGATAAAAACTTACCCGTAATTGGTATTTATACTAAGTAAATGCATGACACGCGTGGACTTTTATTATTTAACTATAGTTAATTAGTATGTAATTTCTTATTAGAATATTAGTCATAAGAATGAGAGCTCTTCTCAGCTAAGGGTGGAATGGCGAAGGGATCGAAAACTGGAAGGAGAGGACGTGGAAATCAGGCATCACAACCATCAACCGTATTTGTTAGATAAGTTGTTCCACAATCGGAAGATGCAAAGAAGGTTCGTAGTCTCAATGTTCTACAGGGAGTCACTCTGTTAGCTTTACAGCCTAACAACGCCGATGGGCTCAAGGGCGCAGAGTCTCTCACCGAAATCATGGGTTGATGAAATGGAGGAACTAACACAATTGATACAGGTACGCCCAAATCTGAAAACCCCAATTCGACATCGAGCAATAGAGTAGGACCAATCTGTGTACTGAGGGATTGGAGTTGGAAAATGCTGAAGAAGGTGGAGGAAATGTCAAAATTACTATGGAGGATATTAAGGAAGAGGTCGAATATTGGCAAACAGTAATGGTATGCTAAGTACTAGGCTCTAACTGTAACACCTCGTAGCTTCGGGCGAAAGTTTGACTCATAAGATGATAATATAATGGAACCAATATGAGGGTTATAGGAAGTGTTTTGAAAACCAATTAAGTCATAAGAAATGTCTTTGGGCAAAGAAAAGTTGTAAGCCACTCTACGGGGCATGTTTGCAAGTGAGTTTATAGAAGGTCTTACTTCCAACGACCATAACCCCTCTATTAATTTGGAATTTTGGAAAACTTCCTTGATGAAAGTTGTATCCCTTTGAAATATCTTTCCAACGGTATATTATGGTTCTTGAACAGAGCTTCGTACAAAGAGTTATGCCTATTTTACCGAACGCTGTGCAGAACCGACATCTGCCGCTTGTGAGGGCGCGTACGGGCGCGTGCAATGGCCCTGCGCAGTACGCCGATCGAACAAAAACCCCTACACTGACTAATGATCTGAGTATGGTCGTGCGCTGCATGTGCGTCGCGCGACCATCGCATAACAGGGTCAGTTTCGGGTCAAAAGTCGGGTTTACGCGTTTTAAGCTATATTTAGGACTTGGGGTTTATTTCCCCAGCCCCCCCCCCCCCCCCCTCAGTCACGAAAATGCTCTCTAAACTCATAGAGAACAAGTCCCAAACCTCAAGATCTTCCAAGGTAAATTTTTATCATGATTCTAGGTTGAATTTAAATCCCTTTCTAACTTGAGTAAACTCTTCTAATCCATAGAGTTAGGATTGGAACATTATTGTTGGATGTGGAAACCCTAGAACCCGAATTCAAGAGGATTGGACTTCAAAAAGGTAATGTTTCTACTCTCTAAACATTTATAGTTGTGAATTGATGAGTTCTTGGGAGAATAGTAAATGGGTTTGATAAAGAGGATTATATGAACTATGCTAGAGTTTTGGATTGTTGACTTGGGATTGTTGTATTCGTGTGGGTGATGAAGAATGATGTTGATTACACCTAAATGAGATTATAGAATCACCTAGAAGTAATAGAATGGGAATTGGGTGAAGAAATCACTATTAATGAAGACTGTGGAGCTTTATGCCCACTAAGTGTTTGATAAAATGCTTAGATGACCAAAGCATGAATATTATTGCTAATATAGAATCCCTTTGACTTGTATTGATATAGATCAAAGTTGAAAGGGTTGACGAACATTGTATTACGCTCAAAGGCTGGAATTAAGGTATGTGAGGCTAACTATCTACGTTAGGGAATGTTCATGATTCTCCCTACGCCTCATTCTTCATACTTGTCAGCAATTTGACTCAGAATATAGTTAGCCCTAATTTCATGATATGATATAGAATTGTTATCTTCTAGGGTTGCAGTTACAGAATTCGTTCATGGTTGTCACTTTGAACATCATGAACTCAGCACGTAATCTTTATAGACTTATGCATTGTTATCACATGAGTCTCAGTCAGTGTATAACCAGTTATTTGCATGAGTCCCATAAACAGAAACAGTTATCATGCTATCAGCTATAGCCAGTCTCAGTTTTGTAAATTGTTAATGTTGAACACCTGTATCTGTATTTTTGGGCCCTAGGCCACAGTTTATGCATACATATTGCTTGGGCCAGAGGCCACAGTTTTTGTGCACATTATTTAGGCCCCAGGCCACAGTTATATTTACAGTTTTACAGGTGATTCTTCATCCAGAACAGGGAGTACTTCAGCTTCTTGCTTTCCTGTTTAGTTCAGTTTCAGTTTCAGTATTTTATTGCTTCAGTTGCTTTACATACCAGTACAATTCAAATGTGTTGATGTCCCTTTTTATTGCTTGGGGCCTGCATCTCGCGATGCAGGCAACGATATACAGGTTGACGACCCAGCTATTTAGGAGTGCACGTATCAGCTACTGGTGAGCCCCAAATTCCTTCGGGGCGTTGTCAGCTATCTAGTTATTTCAGTTTATAGACAGCTCTATTATTCAGTACTCTTAGAGGCTTCATAGACACAGTTCAGACAATCAGATATTTATTATGTTAGCCTTGTTGGCAATCGTTTAGTTGTTTGGTTTAGCCATGTTGGCTACTTTCAGATATGTTCAGATTGTCTAAGTATTTCCGCATTATGATATTTCAGTGAGAATTTTAGTTAATCAGCATGTGTTAGTTTTATTTTATAAATTAGTTATGTTTTAGTATCACATGTTGATTCAGCCAGCCAGTTGGTTCGCTCGGTCACATACAGTCAGGCACCGGGTGCCGTGTTATGTCCAGGCCCAGGTTCGGGGCGTGACACTAACCCACCCCTAAATGTAAGTGAAGGATATTTCAAACGTATCTGGGGGCCTTGGGGGATAGATAAGGTAGCTCGGACGAATAAAGGGGCTTTTCTCGTGAGATTTTACACAGTGGAAAGCAAATACAAGGTAGTAAAAGATGGAGTAGTGATGTTTGACAAAAAGACAGTGGTGATCAAGCCATGGGCACTTAATGTGGAAATGAGCAAAGTAATGATAGAAAATGTTCCAATTTTGGTGAGACTGGTTGGATTAGATCTCAAATACTGGGAGCAGGAAGCTCTGGCTAAGAGAGCAAGGCTGATTAGAAAACCTATTAAGGCAGACAGTGCAACTAAAATGAAGGATAGGCTCATGTATGCTAGGGTGCTTGTAGAGGTGCCATTGAACCAGACCTATCCTCACTACGTCATGTTTGAAAAATGAAAGAAGGGAAGTTATTGAACAAGAAGTATCTTAAGAATGGAAGCGAGTGTTATGCTCTCACTATAAGAGCTTTGGACATCATCTGATGTCTGTATAAAGATGCTCAAAGAACAAGAAATCTTAAAGAAGTTGGGTATGTAGAAGGAGAAAGAAGCAGCACCAATTGCAGCTGAGTTCAAACAGGTGCCTCATATGGATACAAAGAAGAAAGTTGTAGAGGTGCCTCAATAGAAAATAGTGACACCAAATGCTTTTGCTGCTCTTGAGGAGCCAATACTGGAAACAAATAGTAACACAATGCAACAGACTGACATTGCAGGCACTAGTACAAGGATGGATGTGGTTAAGGACAATGCAGAAATACAGAATGTGGATCAGGTCAGTGCTAGAATGAAACAAAATGGAAAGGACAAGGCAAAAGGAGCTACTTCTTCCCCAAAGAAAGATGTTGTTGTTAAGGTCCCAAGTATTGGGAGGGGTAGGGGAAACCCCCCTCCTAATGGATAGAATTGGCTTTTGGAACACCAGAGGCCTGAATAGACCTGAGAAGCAAAGGGAAATTAACATATTTTTGCACAACAACAGAATTGGTCTATTTGGGCTTCTGGAAACAAAGGTTAAGAGGCAGAAAGCACAAAATGTTGCCCTTATCCTTTGCAATGATTGGTCCTTTACAACAAACCTGTCCCACCACCTTGGTGGGAGAATATGGGTAGTATGGAAATTGTAAACTTATCATGGGAACATTATTAAAATTACTTCTCAGGTGATCCATTGTGCAGTGTAACATAGAGGAAATAGTGTCCAGTTTAATGTGACAATGGTTTATAGATATAATGATCAGGCCTTGAGAAGAGAATTGTGGCAAGACATTTTTTATATACATAGCCAGAATCAAGGGGCCTGGGCAGTGATGGGGGATTACAACTGTGTGTTGAATGGGGATGCGAGGCTAGGCAGGCCAGAGTCAGTTGCAAAGACTAGAGATTTTAGACAATGTGTTGGTGCTTGTAGTTTGTAGGAGTTGAAGTCATCTGGATCATTTTTCACCTGGAATAATAAGCAAGAGACTGAACATAGGGTTCATAGCAGAAATGACAGAGTTTTAGTCAATTTGGAGTGGATTACCACTCTTCCTACTTTTGAAGTTCACGTTGGAAATCAGGGACTGTATGACCGTTGTCCTGCATTCATTAACTGTGATACTGGGAACATTAAGGCTCCGCATAGTGGAGTCTAGCACCACACATCAAAGACAAGGTGAAGGCTAGTTAGGAGAAACTGAGCAGGGGAAGTAAAATGTACCAGTTGGTTGGCAAACTAAACAGGCTTAAAGCTGTATTGAAGGAGATCAACAGAACCAACTTTAGTGAGGTTGAACTTAGCATTGAAAGAGCAGTTGAGAAACTCCATGAATGCCAAACAAAATTCTAAGTTGATCCAAGTAATAAATAACTGATTACTGAGGAATGTGAACTGGCCAAGGAGTACTCAAGATGGCACTTGGCAAGATCAAAATTCCTTCAGCAGAAGCGCAAAATACATTGGATGAATTATGGTGACATGAATACCAAATTCTTCCATAGTGTATTAAAGGCCAGAAGAAGTGCCAACAGGATTTTCACAATCAAAGACCTTAATGGCAACACCAAAACAGACATAGATGGAATTTCTACTGCCTTTATTGAATACTACAGTAAGTTTTTGGGTACTGAAAATGAGCATAGAGAGCATGTATGCAGCAGCACTATGAAGCAGGTGGCCTGTGCTATCAGGGAATCAGAGAGAACTACTGATTAGAGATATTGAAGTAACAGAAATCAAGAGGACATTGTGGATATAGCAAAGCACCTGGGCCTGGTGGATATGGAAGTTAATTTTTACGGATTCCTGGAGCATAGTGGAACAGGACCTTATAGCAGGGGTCATTCAGTTTTTCTCCTCAGATCAGATTCTCAGGGCATGGATAACTATTGTCATATCTCTGATCCCAAAATCTGACCCTGTTGAAGGTGTAAGGGATTTCAAACCAATAGACTGTTGTAACACAAATTAAAAAATCATTTCAAAAGACCTAACTAACATATTGAAAGAAGTAGTGCCTAGTGTAATTTCTGCAAACCAAAGTGCTTTTGTGGCAGGTAGGACAATAGTGCAAAATGTTTTGATATGCCAAGACCTGTTAAAAATGTACAATAGAAAATAATGTGCTAAGAGTTGTCTGATTAAGATTGATTTGAAGAAAGCATATGATTTTGTGGAGTGGGGATTTGTGGAAGAGATGCTGCATGTTTTGAATTTTCCTCCCAAATTCATGAAATGGACCATGAACTGCATAAGTACTACTCATTACTCTATATCAAGCAATGGGGAGTTATGTATGGATATATCCAAGGGAAAAGATGGTTGAGGCAAGGGGGATCCCGTCTCCCCCCCCCCCCCCCTCCTTTTATAATTCGCATGGAATATCTGACAAGGATAATGGGGGTTGTGGCCAACCATGAAGGGTTTTCAGTTTCATACTAAGTGACAGAGCCTAAAGTTGAATCATCTGTGTTTTGCAAATGATATATTTTTGTTTTGTAAAGGTGAATTCAGGTTTGTGCACTTATTGCTCAAAGGTTTATTGACATTTTTAAATGCTTCAAGGCTTACCACTAATCCATCAAAATCCAACATATTCAGTGAAAACATGGCTCCTCAACAACTCGATGATTTGTGTGAATTATCAGGATATTCAAAGGGTATCTTACTGTGAGGTATTGATTGATAAGTTGACTGCAAGAGTAAGAAGCTGGGGGACTAGACACTTATCTTATGCTGGTAGAACTCTTCTGGTGAACTCAGTGTTATTGCATATTCATAGTTATTGGGCTTCCATATTCATACTGCCAAAGCAAGTATTGAAGGGAATCACTGCCATTTGTAGAAACTTCTTATGGGATGGTAAAGTCAATACTACTAAATCTCCATTAGTTGCATGAGATTTAGTATGCAGATCCAAGAAGGAAGGGGGATTGGGGCTAACTGAATGCATAGCTTGGAAAGAGGCTGCTGTAGCCAAATATACTTGGAACATAGTCCAAAAAGCTGATAATTTGTGGGTTCGGTGGGTTAATCATGTTTATACCAAGGATAAAATCTGGTCTGATTATATACCCCTAAATGATTGTTGTTGGTATTGAAAAAAATTAGGCAAGATCAGGGACATCTTTGCTCCTAGATATGTGCAACGGGGCTGGCTTAAACCTTCAGGAAAGTACACTATTGCGAGTGGATATAGGTGGAGAAGAGGTGAAATTGAGCAATGGCCATGGTATAGATGGGTGTGGAGCAAAGGGACTATCTCAAAACACAGCTTTGTCTGTTGGTTGGCACTACTCAATAGACTGCTAATTAAGGACAGGTTGCTTAAAATGGGAATTATCCAGGATGATCAATGTTTGCTTTGTGGTTCAAGTGCTGAAACTATCACTACAAGAAAAAACATATTTGGCAACAAAATTATTTTTGTTGTGTTATGAACTATTTAACTAGTTGTTGTTTGGATGTATTATTAGAAGTGTAACTTGTACCACTTGTTCATAAAGTGTAAATGCAACTTGCACTTGTTAGTTGTATCATAGTTGTAGCTTAGTTGTAGCAAATTGTAAATAAACTTGCACAAGTTGCACAAGTTGTATGTTGATGATTGAGAGGCAAAACTCTTCTATAAATGGAGACCTTTGCCTTCTCATTTGAAAGAACACCAAGAAAAGATGATAATATAATCTCCCCCTCCTCTCTACAAAGTTATTAGTTTGCTTCTCTTACATATTTGCAATTATATATAGTTTCATAACACGTTATCAGCACGAGCCTCTGTCACCTTGAGCATTTCCTTTAAAAAGATGCTAAGATGTTATCATTAACGTCATTTAATGTTGATGATATGGTGGCTTTATAAGATTATTTGGAACTGTTCCAGCAAGCTAGAGCCATGATCTTCGTAAGGCAAGTAGTACCAATTTGTTATAATTATAAAATTCTATTGTTTATACAGTGGCTAGAAAGGAGTGGTATTCCTTTAACATACTGGTTACGTTCTATATTAACAAAATAATGTGATTCCATGAGTGGCAGAAACTAAGAAAAGGATTAGAGAATTCTCAACATTTTGCACTTATATGTATTTGATCGTTACTAATTATGTGGTTAAGATGAGTAAGTGAAAGTCTACAACAATATAACAAATGGAATTGCCATCATTAAGAGTTTGAGATAAAAGGTTAGTATTTCCTTTATACATATGTATTTTGTCTTTTGCTGCTAATGGCAATTGATACCGCAAATTCGTAATTGGAGTTGTGTAATTCTCTACATTATAAGTATATTTCAATTTGCTCCTGAAATAGCAATATCGTAACAAGATTATAAAGTGAATAATATGATAGATCCACTTAATATTCAGCAAATTTTTACAAGAAATATGTGATCACCAGAAGTGATAATATTTTTCAAGTCTCGTTATGACTACATTCATTTATGCAAACCACCAAAAGTGGTAATATTTTCATAGGCTTGTTTTGGCTACAACTGAAGATATGTTAGAGAAAAATTCTCTACATATTGTATGTATGCCTAGATTTGCTCCTGAAGTAGCAATCTTAAAGGAGGTTCTAAGCTCTCATTATTTGATATGATTAAGCCATGTTCAAATATGTTCCATTCATGAAGAATGAGAACTTTTGATAAATGTTACAAATACAACTCTATTCTCTGAAGTGCATGTAACAATATGTAGTAAAGCTTATAAATATACACGTGCTCTTGGTTTTGAAGAAATCACGACTCACCTCCAGAAGAGGTAGAATAATTGAGAAGAAATTCGAATATTCTATGCTTTGCTCCCGAAGTAGTAAACACATAAATCTGCTCCTGAAGTAGCAAAACTTTGAACTCTACTCCGGAAGTTGTAAACTCCGAGCTCTACTCCCCAAGTAGTAGAATTTTGAAATTTACTCTTGAAGTAGTAAATGACTCCGAGATCTACTCCTGAAGTAGTAAGACCTTGAATTTACTCTCGAAGTAGTAAACATTTAAACTTTACTCCCGAAGTGGTAAAACTTTAAACATTACTCCTGAAGCAGAAAGAATTGTCAAAATATCTGACAAATATTTTGAAGCAATGTCTTCTTGTGCTTGAGCAAAATAACGAGCTATTGATGAACGTCTTATTGCAAGCACATTTGAATAATCAGGATTCATTTCCCGAAGTGAATGAAAAACTACCACAACCTATCTCCTTGTCACGACCCAACCCCGTGGGCCGTGACTAGTGCCCGAGCTAGACACTCATACACACTTACTTACCAAATCAGCGTATCAACGACTTATCCATATCCAACATATACTGATTATTACAGATATTAAGGGTAGATGTTATCTTAAGCGGTTGCACATATCGAACACATCATCCAACGCATATGCATAAGTATATATATATATATATATATACACACGAGCCGTTAAGGCTGTCATAGCAAATTGTACCGCTTAGACGCAAATCACAGACATAACAGAACGATGACGACCCATGACCCACATGTATGTCTACAGGCCTCTAACAAACATAACAGAACCATATGACGGGACAGGGCCCCGCCGTACCCCTGAAATAGTCATATATACATAAATATGTACAACAGCAAGATCTGTACCAAAAGTGTGGGCTCCGGAACAAGGGAGCACTTCAACACAGCAAGATGGATGTCCTAAGCTGGCGGACCACTCACACGCGCGTCTGTACCTGCGGGCATGAAACGCATCCCCCGAAGAAAGGGGGTCAGTACGGAATATGTACTGAGTATGTAAGGCATGAAATACAAAAAACAGAATCATAACCGGAATAACAGTACAGAACTAGGTACACCGTCCATAATGCCAAGATGTTTACCTTCCAGACACAAATCATGTATACCGAAGTCGTATGTCAGAAAAAGTACAGAAAATAAATGAATCGTCCAGAGTGCCAAAAGAGCTCACTTTCCGGACACGGATCATGCATGACAGAATCATATATCATATATCATATATGCATATAGCGTGTCCCGGCCCTCCCGTGAGGGACGCGGTAAATCATATATCATGTAAGCATATAACGTGCCCCGGCCCTCGGTGAGGGACGCGGTGAATCATGTATCATGTAAGCATATAACGTGCCCCGGCCCTCGGTGAGGGACGCGGTGAATCATGTATCAGGTATGTCAATATCGTGTATCATATATGCATGTAACGTGTGTTGACACCCAATTTTGTCCCTCCTTTATTTAATTTTATTTACTCGGGCTTTCTAAATTTACTGACGAGCTAAATATTTTATTTTCACTATTCTATCTTTTATTACTATTATTTTCGCTACTTTTTATTTTCAACATTACGAGCATTACTTTATCACAAATTTTAAATGTTCGTCATCGTTTCATTTTCGGGTTCGGAATCGTGAAATTAATTACAAGACAACACTTTGTTAAATCCTTATTTTTTTTCTACATAATAATTATTAATTGTCTCTATATAGTGTATATTGTACTAGTTATTAAATTACAAGCCCAACAATAATTAAATAAAGGAGGAAGGATCAACAACTTTCAGCCAAATTAATGGCCCAAAATACAAATACAATATCCAGCCCACAAAATCATTTCGGATCAAACACCAGCCCATACCCATTATCTACACTAACACACCAGCCCATTACCCTTTCCACTTACCCGACCAGCCCACTTAATTAATTACCCGATCCAGCCCACTCTAACACCCGACCCGGCCCACGTCGTCCTTATCACTCCCAACCCTAACCTCTTCAACAACTACAGTCGCACCTCTTACCTCTTTCTCCTCCCCCTCCCCTTCTTTTTCTTCTTCCTCTCTCCTCCACCTCCCACGCTCCTCCCTGTCGTCTCCACTCTCCCCTGTCCCCCACGTTCTCTGCCACCTCCACACTCACCTGTCCCCCACGCCTATCTCTCCCACGCTCCCTCCATTCGCTACACCCCGCTCCTCTTCCTCTTCCTCTTCCATTTAAAACCCTAATCACAATCCTATAAAAGGGGATGGGATGAGCAAGAAACAAAAAAAAAACAAGGATCTGGAACCACAAAATCCCCTACAAAACACAAGTTTCAATCATAAAAGATCGCCTTACTCGAAAAAAAAAAAAAAATAGCCAACAATTACTCTATCTTTTGGTTGGAAACTTTTGTTACTTTAATCGGGTTCTTCGAGTTTGAGCATAAATCCGTGACCGTCGACACCCACTTCACTACACCCACAAAAGGTCAGCATGTTCTTTTCTTTTCAAATCGGAAGTTCCGAATATGTTCGCATGTTTGTTTCGTTTTGGTTGAATCTTAGTTTATGACTTGCAGTATCGAGCATGTTCAGGATTGGTTAGTTTGATTTTGGTCTTAATGATTCTCGTATGTTCGTGTCTTAATTTAGTTCGGGTTTTTGCAGTCTAGAAGTTGATAGAATCTATTTGTTTATGTCTTAACTTTAGCTTAGTTCAATTTCCGTTTTTGTTGTAGTTTGCAATTCTTATTTAGTTATGTATGTGGCATGTTCTGTTAGGGAGTTGCTTATGATAGGCATTAACATATTTAGATATAATTCTTGCCTTAATATGTACTAGAAATCAAATTGGTTATTCTGCTATCATACTTATATGGAAATCTGACTTAGCTGTTCAAATGATTGACTTAGAATGACTGTTTGAGTACTGGTTTAGACTATGTGAGTTGTTTGACATAACGGTCCCTAGACTAGGAGACTATGTGAAATATTATTTGGATTATGTGCACTCTTAATGTGATCAGTGATGCTTAATGATCTAAAGAACCTCGGATGATTGTTGTGATGACTTTGTTTAGAATTATGATAGCTCGAGTACTTTGACCACAGAATTTTGATGACACAATTTAGGTAAACTGAGGTGCTCATGAGGAATTTAGTTTATAAGGCTTGGTTTTCTCTTGTTCTTAAATACCCTGACCTGAGACTTATATATTGTTCTTAGCCTGAAACTTCCTACTTCATTTATCATGTTGATTTGTATGAACTATTGCGGAGATAAATAAGGAAGTTTGATTAGGATAAGACCAAATCTAGTAAAGTCTAAGCCTGCTTGTAAAGGTCTCATAATGTGACTAGGTTGTTTGGAGATGACTAAATAAGGCTTAACTGGTATCAAAGCATGTGCTAGTTTATCTTAGTATGTCTGCATCTGAGTCTAATAAGGTGAAAAGGTTTGAATGAGTTAGGTTATCATCCTAATGTGTATCATGTTTGAGCTTTCTACTGAAAAAAAGTGAAGAAAGAGAACCACTTAGGTTAACATGAACCTTGTATACACTAGTTGATTGAAAGAGTTGAGCCCTTAGAATTTGAATCAAAATCTGAATGATTGACTTGGAACTTATATGTGAGCATGAATATCCAGTTGTCTCTTTATATGTATGCTTGTGTACTATTTTATAGCTCATCTAATGTTGGTATTCTGCTTCTGAGAATCTGCAAAATGGACTCATAATTAAGCATTTTTTTTTACTGTTGTTTTGTGTGTGTCTCTCCCTCTTCTTGAATGGCATTGGTTTCTTTCAGAATGTATAGTTGTTTCATGTTTTAAGATCTAAGACAAGGTGCCATAATCTGAATACTTATTGTAAATCACTTATAGTCTCTTCTAAAGTAAGTTGAATCAGTAAAAACCTACTTGCAAATGACTATTCTTAAATTGCTTTGAGTTTATAGCTAAATTCTGATGATTAGCCTATATGACCTAATGTTGTTGCTTGATTGTTTAGTAACTTCCACCTCTGAGAATGCCCTGCCTACATGTCTGATTATTGTATCTTGACCACTCAAACTGCATATGTATATGTTGGAAGGGACTTAAGCATAACTCGACTTGACTGAGTACCTATATATGTTTGCAATAACTTGCGGAGCAAAAAAAAAATGACCTAAAGAACCTTGTACCATGTATCCCCAACCTGTTCGTGCCTATTTGCCTATTTGTGCAACACCTTATCTGAAATAACTCTTCACATGCCTCTAGTCATTACATAATACTTTGCCAAGACCTCTGTGTGATTCTGTTTCGGGCTGGGCAGTATGTTTATAATCTTGCTAACTAGTCCGGAATTCTGGGTCTTAGAATGAAGATGGAGGGTTTTAGAGTTTGTTTTCTTTCAATACAAAATATGGTATCTATGAACTTCATTGGATAATCTGAGGGACTTGTACATGTTGGGGGTCTTATTTTGTTTGAAATGTGATCGAAATATTCCATGCAACACCTATGTAGATATGTCTGTACTTTTTACGAGAAAGTTGTCTTAAATCGATTGTGTGTAATGCATGTCTATATCATTTGTTCAAAAGGGGGATTTCAAGGTCTGCTCATCCGCTCACTTGTATTCGGCCTATTACTATTTTCTGGTCTCTCCCATTTTTAGTGGTCATATACTGCTTTCTGCCTATGTCTAAAGGCTGTCTTGCTTGTATATTGCAAAGAGTTCATATTTCGTAAGTTTAATGTTATTCATTGATCACATACTAATCTTTTTCTTTCGATTTATGCATGACCATCGCGTACGTGTCCAAGGGACTCGTCATTCTCTGCATTCGGTGTTGGGCCAAAGCCCAACAAAATCTCCTTCTCGAATCACCCCTGTTCGCAGCCAGATTAGAGAACAAAATCTGGGCCGAAGCCCAATAGCAACAGTAACGCGGCAGCAGCAGCAGTCCTTAAAATGGGCTGAGCTCATTTAACTTATTTGCTCCTCTAGTTTATTTTATTTTATTTTCGTGCATTTAATTTGTGTTGTATGACTAACACTTTTGTTTGTTTAATTTAGATGAACCTTAATAAATTAGTGGGTTTGGTTTAGTAAAGGGTAGTTAATTCTACAAACTATATTCATTTCTATTTATGTTCCAAACTATTTATAGTATTCATAACATTTATTTGAATGACTGATTTTTTAAATTAGCACGACCACATCAAGCTAAAAGAATCAAGATTTACTCTTTTTATCTTAGAACACTTGAAATACATATTTGTTAAAACATTAATATTAATCTTGCAATAACTTTACAAATACATTTTAATTTGCTAGTTGGCGTAATTCATATTCCGAATACATATGAACATTAGTCATTCCGTTCCTTTGGTTTATTTATAACTAAACTTTTTTTTATTCAATCACTACTTTTCTACAAGTTTTACTTTAAACAACATTTTACTTTTATCCATAACTTTAGCAATACTTTCAAGATATTTTCTTAAATATTTAAAAATACAATATTTACACTTAAGTCTAATTAATCATAAGTCCGGTCGGTTAACCATTGTTAATGGGTCTTAAAGGATGCCTAATATCTTCCCTTTAGACTAATTGAACCCTTACCTAGAATCTTAAGTTTCGCAGACTTTTAAAACAGAGTTAACTTTAAAATAACTTTAATAAACTTTAGGTGTCCTAATTCACCATAAATAACTAGGTGACGACTCCTTAAAATAAACAAAAATAGGAATCACCAATGTGTCGTACTTCTACTTTAACCCGGTTAAAATGGGGTATGACAACGTGCCCCGGCGCTCAGTGAGGGACGCGGTGAATCATGTATCATGTATGTCATTATCATGTATCATGTATGCATGTGACGTACCCCGGCCCTCTTTTGCGGAACGTGGTGAATAGAGTCATCATATGCCATCCTGGCCACCACCCCGTCATCATATCATCATGTCAACATATCATATATAACGTGCCCCGGTCCGCAAGTGAGAGGGACGCGGTGAACAATGCAGAGGAGTACGCACGAGAACATATCCTGGCCCGGGCTCAGTGAAATCCAAACTGAGGCTTGCACGAACAGAATAATGCGAAACCATATGCACATAAATCAAGGCTTGATAGATAAATATACTTACCGACTCCTGAAGGCTCAGAAACAAGTTTCGGGTCAATCCGACTTAGTATGAGAAAGTTACGAACGTTTGAAGTACAGAACCTTCTACGAGCATTTCAGAAGTCATTTTTAGAAAACCGAAGCAATAATCGTATCAAGTATCCTTCAGATATCGTATAGATCAGATCAAATATAACTTTTAGAGTCATATGTACATATCAAGTATATCAAAGACTCGATGGAATAGTCGGACGTGCTAGCATTTGAAGAAGCAAGACTTTAGTCATATCAATTATCTTTTGAATACCGTTGTGGATCAAATCAATATACCGACGCCATATATCATATATACATGTAAAAGATTCATGCATGCATACTCATAGAACATCATACAGTGTATTGCTGCGGAACGTGCAGCCCGATCCGTAAGTATAATATATTACTGCCGAGGAACGTTCGGCCCGATCCAAGACTGTATGCAGAAGTTAGAGACATTAATACTTACAGAATCATTTTAAGAATATGAACTCTTATACTTGGCTCATTATACAATTATGCAATAATCTCAACCATGCTAAGTATACTCATATCGGTAGGCCAATAAGAATCGTAGAAAAACTCGGAAACTTATCAATAGAGCTTCGGAATCATGGATACGTACCGAAACCATATGAAGTGACTTATGGAGATCAAAAATATTAGCCATCCTAGTGGCTCTAATATTAGGAATATCTTTGGAAACATACATATACATCATTTACTTGTTTCATAAAGATCATGCCAGAAGAAAGAAAGGGAAAGCCTTACATACCTCTCCCGCTTTCTACGCTAATCCGAACTTAAGTCTTTCGCTTCACAAGATCTACAACAATATTCATATATGTCAATCATTAGCCATAAACACTTAGAATCCAATTTTAAACCAACACTTTTTCTACAGAAATTTCGGCAGCATTTCCCCTATAAATACTACATCCCCGAGAATTTAACTCGGCTAAAAATACAACAACAAATCCGAGAATTTAACTCGGCCAAAATATCAACAACGATACCAACACTTATTCTAACAATATCCACAATCGATTCAAAACGCATTTCAACATTAACGACATTCTTTCTACAAACTTCAACGACATTCCACTTAAGTTCAATTCATATTTGCTTACATATTCAAGTACTAATCCGAAACCATTCAAACAATATTCAAGAACGCTTCAAACAATCCGCTCGACATTTCAAACGGCCAAACCAACATACTACCCGAAATCTTCCAAACTCAACAAGAACAATGACAACACATTTCTTTCTTTCAACTTCATGAATTACACCAACAATTCACACTATATTCAATTCACATTAACTTCTAAAACAAGTCTCCAACCATTACAAGTTCACTAGGATCATTAAACTCTCATTACCAACATGGAATCCATAACAACAACAACCAAAATACTAAGCAAAAATTGGTCCCTTAATTTACACAACACACACGGCCACACACATACATATACACGGCCACACCTAGCATCCATATTTTCATGATTTTCATTCATTTCCACATACTACAACATACACAACCATTCATAACATATAAAGGAGATTGAATTCTTACCTTTTCCACTTCTCTTCTCTCTTGGCTAAAGTTGCCTTTTGTAAGAATAGATGTTTTTCTTGCTCCAATAATCACTTCACTTTGCTAGGGACCTCCCAATTAGTAGGAAAATAATTTTTGAATAATTTTTTTTTTTTGTAACTCATGAAAAATTATTCTCCAAATTCCAACTTTGCCCTTAGCCTTCCTCCGTATTTCTATGAGCCATCTTGCAAGTTTCCCCTTTTTACCCCTAGCCTTTCTTAATTTTTCCACATCAAAATTTTTCATAGACAACTTGTGTGCTAAACAAAATCAAAACATAGCCTTGCTCTTGACTCTCCGCAATCATCTTAAATTATCCGAATGTACAAAATGCGAGATATAACACTCCTGGAGAGATAAAATACAAGGAATATACATTTTATTTGTGTGGTATGAAATTAAGACGTTGCAGCATGTACCTGTTGTACGTAGAAACATATTAAATAATTTTATCAAAGGATCATTGTAAGGCAAAAGGGAACATAATAGAATGCTTTCTACTATAACCACATTGATACATTATGGTTAGTTGTTATTGATTTCCTTGAAGGAAATAAATATTTAACGCATCTCTTCCTGAAGGATATGATTATTATGTTGTTGCCGCTTTGATACAAAATAATTAATGGATAATCTCCTTGAAGGAGATATTTGAAATACAGAAGTTTGGAGCTTAACATTTACTTTCATAATTTACAGTTTAAAATTGTGTTTAAATTTCCATTTGATTGTTGTTTTCCTTCATGACACCAGTAGTGTCTAGCCAAATTTTCTTTCGTGCTACCAGAAGTATTTAAAAATATTTGGTAGTGGAAACTAATGATCAAGGGCTCTAGAAAAGCTAATTGTTTATTTATAAGTATCATGACACCAGCAGATTCCAAATAGTATCTGATTATGGTAAATAAATTAAAGCCTCTCGGAGAGGATATATATAATAGCATCATTTGTTCTAGATCGTAATTGTTACGATCGGAACACAGATTATAGTAAACCTGAAGTTTACCAGCAATAAAATTGGTTATCATATTGAGACTACAAATGATTGGAAGATTGAATATCTTCAAGTTACTCCAAATAAGAAATACGTATGTGAAACGTTACCCGAGCATGTAAAGATCTCATGTACCGCAATAAACCAGAAGTTTATTGATATAAAATCTCATGCAATAGTAAATTAGAAGTTTACTAAACTAAATAGCACATATCATAGTAAACTTGGAGTACAGATAATTTTATCAATTGACATGACATGGCTGTACTGATTTGAAATTGATGTGCTAATTGAGTATTCAGTGAATATATTGAAGAACTAGAAGATTCTTCAAGATTTCTTTTGTGATTGCTTGTTCTCATGATAAGTTGATTACACCTGCTAATGTTGGGACTGAATCCCCTAAATTCTGGAAAATATAAAAGGTGAATATGGGCCCGTTCACCTGCAATGTGATGTATTAAATAGATGCATCTATGAGACAGTCACATGTGCGTTTATCGTCAACCGGCAATTTGGCATTTATAAAGTTGCTTGCTCAAAATAATTGAGTTAAAAGCACAATTTTCAGAATATGTAATCAAGACAATTCATCTTGATAATGCTGGTTTATATTCAAGATGGTTTGGCGTTGAATGCCTCCGATATGTAGCTAAACCATTACTTATGAGAACAAAGCTTCATGTGCTGGTTTGAGACATAATACATTGCATACAAAGGTACTTATATGCTTCAGACCAATAAATTATGATAAATTCTCCCCTACAATTGGTTCAAGATCAGGAATCAAATATTTCCATCTAATAGCTTTTGGTGTGTGGTATATGATTAATGAATCTAACACGTGCACACATATGGATTTTCCCAAATGAAATGGGGATATATGTTAGTTTATCTAACATGAGGGGGAGACAATAAGCAACTAAGAAACTTGTTGTGAATTATCATCAGTATGATCCTCATTCAAAAGATAATTCAACTCAAATGCTAGAAGCATTTGCTAACCCAAAATTAATCTCATATTTCAGCTGCAAATGCTCCTATTGACGTCCTTAATAGAGAAAGTCTACAACATGCATGAAGCATGGTAGAGGAATCGGTTCCAAATGTAGTAATCCTTGAAAAGGGGATGAGCAAATGATCATAATAAGGAGGCAATGTGCTCTTGAAGAGCCTCCGACATAACACTTCATGAAACCTTATGGGAGGTTCAGGTACCTGAAAATAATGAAGTGACGAGATCTCAGTAAGTTATGTCGAATTGCGAACCGATACAAAATTATATCTCGTCTACGATATCTTTGATACAATATGTCGTGCAATATTGTATAAGATTGTGAGGATCTGAGCTCTGTGTCTCTTAAAGCATGCCGACGTAGAAATAATTACCAAGTGATATGATACATCTTGGTAAGCGTAACGCTTATTGGACCTGCAGTCTAGACATCAGAAGATGTCATGCCATTTAACTACTAAATGGATGTTGTCACAATCTATATGTTTTACTTGATAAAATTCAAAAATTTCTGAATGATCCAAAATACTCGAAGCATATACAAGTTCTTGGGGAACTTGTTCATAATCCTTATATGAATTAAATCAGGTAAGGTGAATGTGTTTTAATAACCTTACTGAATATTCATAGACGAAGGGTACAAAGATGGCAATGTTTACCCTTGTCTTTTTATGATAATCAGAACCTTTCATATTATTGTACAAGTTGATGACTTAAATATTTCTGGAGCTCTTGAAGAGTTTCCAAAAGTAGTAAATTATCTGCTAAAATGAGAAAATTATATTGGTCCTGACGTACCATATATTTGATCAATTGATGCACTTATTTATCTTGCTATAACTATGAGCATGATATAATTTCTCTCCTTCATAGAGATATTGAAATAAGATTAATTGCATATTGTCAATGAAAGCCCTGACATGAATGTATTTATCCTAACAAATGTTGTCAAGTGTTTTGGATATATAGGACATTCATCTGATCAACATAAGAGTTCGATCCAGATATGTTATCTATTTGTATGAAGGATTACTGTCGTACCATGCTGTTTTACATGATAGTCAATCATAGAAGGATGACAGCAATTTATGAAGCAAGTCAAGAATGTACTTAGCGTGATTCCAACAATATTATATGGTGATGATGCAACTCTATCTAAGTAATGAAGATGCAAATGATCAACCAGTTCGTTAAATGATCATTTGACACATCTTATCGCAAAAGCTCAGCCAACCTCAAGATATGATAAGTTGGTTTATAAGATCGGAGTGTATCATCTTCAAGAGCTATGTAATGCTTTAATCAGGGGGAGTAAAATACGCGCTATACTCTTTTTCCCTTAGCCAAGGTTTTGTCACATTTGGGTTTTTCTGGTAAGGTTTTTAATGAGGCAGCTGGAGATGCGTATTACCAGATATGTGTACTCTTTTTCCTTCACCGGGATTTTTCCCACTGGGTTTTTCCTAGTAAGGTTTTAACGAGACACATTATCTTTTAATAAAACATCCAAGGGGGAGTGTTATGAACTATTTAGCTAGTTGTTGTTTGGATGTATTATTAGAAGTGTAACTTGTACCACTTGCTCATAAAGTGTAAATGCAACCTGCACTTGTTAGTTGTATCATAGTTGTAGCTTAGTTGTAGCAAATTGTAAATCAACTTGCACAAGTTGTATGTTGATGATTGAGAGGCAAAACTCTTCTATAAATGGAGACCTTTGCCTTCTCATTTGAAAGAACACCAAGAAAAGATGATAATATAATCTCCCCCTCCTCTCTACAAAGTTATTAGTTTGCTTCTCTTACATATTTGCAATTATATATAGTTTCATAACATGTTGTCATAAATTGATTATTGTTGCAAAAAGTACTTTTGGTAACAACATTCTTTGTTTTGTTGCATAGACTTTTCCCAACGGTTGTTATTGCAACAACGTGCAACAACGTTTTTTTTTTGTTGCCAAAAGTATTTTTTTTGCAACAATAATCAATACTATGGCAACAAAATTAAATTCTTTGGTAACAAAAAAGTTCATTTGCCAACAATAAAACTAAGTTGTTGTCAAATATTAAATTTTTTGTTGTCATTTCTATACTTTCTTGTACCGTGTGGCACATGTTTGAGTGTCCTTTTTCCCAGCAGTGCTTGCAAGATATATTGAACTGGCTAGGAAAAGGGATCATACGGAGAGATATACATGGGATTTGAAAGAGGGTAACTCGTAGCACAAAAGGGAGAGGTTGCAGAGAATTGGTTTTGGCTGCTGTGGCGGCATTGATATATCGTATATGGAGGCACGCAACACTGCCTTATGGGAGCACAAAGTCGTACAACCAGCACTGGTGGCTGCCCAGGTCAAGCTTGAATGCACACATAGGAGGGAAATTTTCATACAAAGGAAGCAAAACAGTATAGCAAAAGCATGGATAGATACAACACTTAGCTAGGAGTATAATTTTACTTTCATGTATAGAGGCTGAAAATAAGTAGTTGTAGGGAGTTTGTTGTTTATTTCACTACATTATAAACTGTTCGTGGAGATCAATAATATTTTTTTCTTCACAAAAAAAAATATATTAATCATAATAAATTAATATAGTTTGATGTAAATATCAATTGGCGGTAAGTACTTACTAAAGTGGATATCCTGTAGATATTCACTTTCCGACAAAATAGTCCATACAAAATATACCTTCTGGGAAATTCTTTAGCTGTATGTCGTTGAGGAAAAAAGAAGTGGTGTTAGTAATATGTATCCGGAAGGCTAGTAATTACTACTCCCTCTAGATCAAAAAAAGAGTTCACTTAGCCATTTGCACACCCCTTAAAAAATTATATTGCTCACGCCAAGAAAAAATATGTAAATTGACTAAACTACCCCTAATTAAGATTTCCATGAGTATTAACTTGAAATATTGGGACTTGATCACTCAATACTTAACATTAACTAGTATGGAACATATTGCAATGATTAAAAGAACACTCCATTATTTCTTCTTTTAAGTCGTTTAATGGAGTAGTTAAAAGTGCTCCAACTTACAGCACTTACCGAAGCAGTGAGAAGGAATAACCTTTAAACTTCTCAAAATGGTCATCTAACATGGTTTAATATACAAAATAAAATTTCAAATTTTTACTAAAATTTCAAAACGTCAAATGGAGCAAATTTTCAATATTTACCACCAAAATTTGTCCTATAAATAAAGAAAGTCTGATTTCTGCATAAAAAATGGAATTTATAAGACTCTTGATCATCACATACCTTGAATAAACTTTAAATGCCTAGACCAAACCATAAGTGAGCCAAACTTGGAATCTGTGAAAAAACGTGGAATGGAAAAAATTTGAATAATAGTCAAACTTGGAATAACTAAATGTTGAACTTATTTAATGATATAGTAGAAAATTGGAGTAATAAAAGACTTTTAGGAACATGTAAACAAAGGCAATTTTGGAAGAATAAGGTGAATTGTTTCTTGATTTGATAAGTGGACATTTTTTTTAATCCAAAAAAAAAAAAGCTAAGTGGACTTTTTTTTATCCAGAGGGAGTATTTCTTTACGCACATTTGATATGTTTTGCTTAAAACATAGCGTTGAATTGAATTTAAGCCATATGATTACCTACGTGTTGAAGATCATTCTCATAAATAGGAAAGGGAAACTCCACTAATAATTATTCATGTGTTTCCATTGCAAGTCCTAACAACAGATGCACTGTCGGAGCATCACATGTTTCTTAATTGATTTTCACATACTTGACATCGTAAATAACATTGGGTTTGTTCTGTAAAATATATATTTTAACATATTATAGTAAATTAGTTAGGAGTATTATTTTTCAAATAATAGTCAAGGGAGGAGCTAGAATATCAACTACAAGTTCGGCCGAACCCAATAATTTTTGTTGTATGTCTTAAAATTCATTGAGTATGTATAAAGTGTTAATTTAAAACTCAGTAACTTGAGAAGATTAGAGTCCAAAACTCCTGGCTCCTCCTCTGTTAATAATGCTTATGATAAAAATTTATTTTTAATTATCTTATAAATAACTTAATTATATAAATACTCTTTAACCTGTAAGCGTATAAAACTCAAATTCATTTTCAAATTCTCTCTTAAGTTTATGGACGGAAAAAACATTTTGCTAAATAAGGAAAGAATTTGATATCTTTGGCACTGTCACACGCATTATTGGAGTACATTTATGGAGCATAATTTACTTTCTTTTTTGGGCCATGAAAGCGTGCACAGAATATTGTGGTTATCATTTAAGTTTTACTTAAATAGTGGTCAACGTTAACTAACATCAACACGCTTAGCTTTTCCACAGCACAATACATACATTAAAGATTAAACAAAAGTCGATCTTTTTGCGTGGACATAAAACATTAGGTGATCATACTTTGGTGACATAATACATAAAACCCTCTTATACTATGCTCAAATATTGCAAGTTACCTAAATAAACAATAATGTGTTTGTATGTGTTTCCCTATAAACTTTAAATTTTTTCGATGTCTATTACAACTATCGCCTTTTAGAGGGTTGAAACTTTTTCATGGAGCACCAACTGAAAATTCAATCTAATTAACTTCTAAAACGGATTAATAAGTAGGCACAAGTGAGAGGAGTACCCACTTTCTACTATTCCTCTCTCCACGAGCATAACACATGAGATTCCCAGTACGTGGAGCTTTATCTAACGAACGACGACTTTCAATTATTTCACTTCGAGGAGGACTAACATCTTGTGGCAGGTGCTTTTCACGTGCCAGGCATGTACAATTTCTTAAAGCATCACATTTTAAAAAAAATAATAATAATAATAATAATAATAATAATAATTCTTTTCTTAAACTCAGCACATTTTTTACACTTTTTTCGGCCAAATCTCTAAAAGTACTAGGTGGAATCCTTTTCCGGTATAGCTATATCAGTACATTAAACATCTGTTATATTGCTTCGAAGTAAATTAGCTAATTATGCTTAAAAATTAAAGAGGTTTTTATTGTTTAGTTAGCCATAAAGACAATATATTCTTTAATTTCCACACGCTTCTGTGCTGTTATTGATGGCCCTTCACTACCAAATCTTTTGCCGGTGTTGGCGTTATCTCTAATTTAATTTTGGAGTGTGAAAAAAATTATTCTCCCTCACCATTTTTATAATGAGGCTATTTGTATTTGATTAGTTATGGAACCTGGAATCTTAGCTTGTTTTGCATATTATATAAACAGTACTTGAAGAAAACAATTAGCAGAATAGTTGAAAGATAGTTTAAAAAATAAAGTATCACATCAAATCTTAAACTTGATTAATTAAATAGATTTGGATTCTAGAAATTGTAAGAGAAAATATAAAATAGTTATTATAGCAGAAAAATGTTGCTGAATATTCGGAGGGGGATAAGGCACAAATAGCCAATTTTGGGGTCATTGTTTTAGTCATGTCCTAAGTTTATAAAATTTAATAAGTCTATTCACTTAACAATAATTGAAGTTTCGCCATATATTTTTCTCTACTTCCCACAAGTTAAGAATGACTAACTATTTATAGCTAGGAAAATCATCCTTAAATTAGTTTGATATGAATAGGATAGTAAAGAAGGTAGATAAATAGAAGAACTATTATTTAGAGGTTACAAGAAGAATGTGCATGAATATTGAGTTAATGGAGAATAATGACTAGAAGGTTACAAAGGAAATAAAGTGACTATTACTAGCCATCAACGTGTAGGAGTAATGATCAGTGGTTATGAAATTTCAAAGGAACTTATGTCCACATTCATCCATTTACTCAAATGCGTAACTAGAGAAATAATGCTTCTAGCGTGGAAGGTCAATGAAGCATAGTGGACAAGGAAGCCAATGACTCACTTTAATAATATTAAAATGCTCTAAATGTCCTTTAAAGAAATGACACACTTTAATAATATTAAAATGCTCTAAATGTCCTTCAATCCCCCACTCATTTTAATATTAATATAAGAGAGTTTACCAGCTGAAGGTAGATTATTATGCGTAATGAAGGTGTGCTCTGCATTGAACCTCCACTTAGTAAAACAATAATATTTACTCCAGAGCCGTAGTGGTCTCAGACTTGAACTATGACTGCTTAAGGGAAATAAAGAATTATTGCTCACACATAATAATCAAGGTGTTGACATGAGCTTTAACAGCCAGCACATTACGGCCTTGTGCTATCCCGATTTTCATGAGTGCTTTTGGGAACGAGCCCAATTCTCATAGGAAGCGGCCTACTTCCACACTCACATAGGTGAAATATGTCAAGGATGCTTCTGTAATTTAACACCCCACTCATACGAGCTACAGAATTTCATTAAGAGTTTATATACTCAACCTCCACACACTGTTACAGAATAATGCACTTACACCACAGGGAGGGAATAAATAAAATAGTGCATTTTTCTCAACAAGTCATCATATGATTCGCTTTTTTCATTGAACCTGGTTATAGGATCTCTAGTCCCCAGGTTGGATTTCCTCATATACGATTCATGAATTTATGGGCTTCAATCCCATCCCCCTCGATGTGCTCCAGACCTTTTCTCTTGCCAAGGCCTTGGTTAGTGGATCTGCAAGATTATCACAAGATTTAACATAATCAACGTTAATGGTACCACTTGTCAAATATGATCTCACAGTACTGTGTTTTCTCCTTATAAGTCTGGATTTACCGTTATAATAACGGTTTTGAACTCTACCAATTGCAGCGGTGCTATCATAATGAATTGGTTTTTCAAAATAAGGAATTTGGAATAATAAATCTCTTAACCAATTCGCTTCTTCACTAGCTGAAGCTAAAGTAATTAGTTCAGCCTCCACGGTAGAGTTAGCAATAATAGTTTGCTTTTTTGATTTCCAACAAATAGCACCACCTGCCAACGTAAAAATATAACCAGTGGTAGAACAGGAATCACCAGATAAAGTGTTCCAATCTGCATCAGAAAATCCTTCAAGTACAGCAGGATGTTTTTTATAAAACAAGCCATAGGTTTTTGTACCAACCAAATATTTCATAACTCTCGTTATGGCATGTCAATGTTCACTACCTGGCTTGCTTGTAAACCTGCTAAGTATTCCCACTGCATACGCAATATCAGGCCTAGTGCAATCAGTCACATATCTCAAACTTCCAATTAAGCTAGCATATTCCTTTTGATTTATCACATCATTTTCACTTTGAACAGGAAACAAGTGAACACTTGAATCAAAAGGAGTTACAACATGCTTGCAATCAAGAAATTTATATTTTTTCAAAATTTTCTCAACATAATGTGACTAGTCAAGGAATATTCCATCACATGTTTTAGTAATTTTTATTCCAAGAATTAAATTTGCCTCACCAAGATCTTTCATGTCAAAATGGCTTCTAAGAATATTTTTAGTTTCACCAATACCATTCATGTTAGAGCCAAAGATCAATAAATCATCAACATAGAGGCAAACAATAACATGTGAATTATTCCAAGACTTATGATAGATGCACTTATCACATTCGTTTGTTTTACAACCATTTTCAATCATGCAAGAATCAAATTTCTCATGCCATTGCTTTGGTGCCTGTTTCAAGCCATATAGGGATTTAGTAAGTTTACACACTTTGCTTTCTTGGCCTGCTTCAACAAAACCTTCGGGTTGTTCCATATAAATTTCCTCATTTTGGTCCCCATTTAAAAAAGCAGTTTTTACATCCATTTGGTAAATATGCAAATCAAAAATTGCAGCAACAGCAATTAAAAGCCTTATGGATGTAATTCTCGTTACCGGAGAAAAAGTATCAAAAAATTCTAGGCCTTCTAGTTGTTTAAAACCTTTAGCAACTAGTCTAGCCTTATATTTATCAACAGAGCCATCCGGTTTTAACTTTTTTCTAAGGACCCATTTACACCCAATTGTTTTACAATCCGGTGGTAAATCAACTAACTTCCAAGTTTTATTGGAAATAAGTGATTCCATTTCATCATTTACAGCCTCTTTCCAAAAAATAGCATCATGTGAAGATAAAGCTTCTTGTAAATTGAGAGGGTCATCTCCAACATTAAAAACATAAAAATCAGGACCAAAATATTTTTCTACTCTAGTTCTTTTACTTCTTCTTAACTCAAAATCATCACTTTCTTTATTTTTCAAAACATAAGTAGAAGAACTCGGTAGTGATAAAATATTTTCGTTAGTCTTATGACCCCCACTATTTTTAGAACCAAATGGAAACTTATCTTCATGAAAAATAGCATCACCTGATTCTATTATTATATTATCTTCAAGACTAAAAAATCTATAGGCTGTACTATATGAAGCATAACCAAGAAAAGCACAAGTAATAACCTTTTTACCCAATTTACTTATTTTGGGATCCATTAGCCTTACATAAGCTAGACAACCCCAAACTCTTAGATATTCCAAATTTGGCTTGTGACCTTTCCACAATTCAAATGGCGTTAATTTTGTCTTTTTATGAGGCACACGATTCAACACATAACAAGCAGTTAAAATAGCTTCACCCCAAAAATTTAGAGGTGCACTAGACTCAATAAGCATGGCATTTGTTAACTCAACCAAAGTTCTATTTTTTCTCTCCGCTACACCATTAGACGCAGGAGAATAAGGTGGAGTAGTTTCATGAATTATTCCCAATGATCTAACAAAAGAATTAAACTCATTAGACTCATATTCACGGCCTCTATCACTTCTAATTCTTTTTATTTTTCTACCAAACTGATTTTCAACTTCATGGAGATAAATTTTAAAATTTTCAAAAGCATCACTTTTATTTTTCATCAAGAAAACATATGTATAATTAGAAAAATAATCAATAAAAGTAATAAAATATCTATTTCCTCCACGAGTTAAAATTCCTCCAAGTTCACAAATATCAGTATGAATTAACTCTAATAACTCATTTTTTCTTTCAACTTGAAAATGAGGCATTTTTGTGATTTTGGCTTTACTACAAGCTTCACATTTTTCAAAATCCTTTTTAATCATGGGGATTAATCCTAAACTACTCATGATTCCCACATAACGATTATTAATATGACACAAACGAGCATGCCAAAAATTAGTGGAAGAAAGCATGTAAATAGAATTAGTAATTTTATTCATCTCAACATTCAACTTAAACATCCCATCACAAGCATACCCCTTTCCCACAAAAATACCTTTTTCACTATTACATATTGATCAGACTCAATAATTTGTTTGAAGCCTGCTTTATTAAGAAGAAAGCTAGACATCAAATTTTTTCTCATGGAAGGAGTATAAAGTACATCTTTTAAAGTTAACACCCTTCCTGAGGTAAAGCTCAACTCGACATCTCCCTTTCCAAGCACTTGAGTAGTGTGAGAATCACCAAGCATGATGGTTTTGGGCTCCTCAAATGGAGTATACACTTTGAACCAATCTTTGCCATAGCAGACATGACGGTTTGCACCAGAATCAACCCACCATCCATCAACATTTTCAACCATATTTATGTTTGTTATCACCGCCACAAGTGGCTCTTCGGTAACGTTCGCCTGAGGTGTAGGACCATATTTCTGAAACTTGCAAAATCGAGCAATATGCCCACTCTTGCCATAGACAAAGCATGGTCCTCCATTTTGTTCTTGTTGATTTTGTGCTTGGTTGTTACCACCATTATTTTTCTTGAGAGGTCTACCATTATTTTTCTTGAATATTTTCTTCTTAGGCTTCATTGAGGTATTTTTGTTAGCATTAGGAGCAGCATTATTTGAATTAACCAAATTTACCTTATTTGTGATGGGTTGTAAGCTGCTCTCTTCCATTTGCAAAAGTGCATCTTGGCCCCTTGCCTCTTCCTCCATGCGGATTCGCATAATCAACGTCTCAAGAGAGGTTTCCTTTTGTTTGTGGCGCATAGTTTTTTGAAATTCCTTCCATGAAGGTGGAAGTTTATCTATTATGCCACAAACAACAAGGTTATCTCCAATTTTGATCTCCTTGGACCTAAGCTGTCACGCCCCGAACCATGGCCTGGACGTAACACGACACTCGGTGCCTGACTGCATGTGACCGAGCGAACCACATGGCTTGTTGAATCATCATGATACATAACATAAGCGGAATATAACGTGAATGCATGATGAGCCTTTATAAAACGTAGTAAGTCATAATACTTAATAAAAATACTTGTTTAAACATGAGTGCGGAAATAACATGAATGAGCCAAAATGGCTATACGACTCCGAATGTTTGACATGACATAACTGACTTGTCTAGTCTATGAAACCTCTATCATGAGTCTGACTGGAAAACATACTTACTGGGACAAGGCCCCCAGCATACCTTAGTTGCATAACTAAACATAAAACCAAAGTTGACTAAACCCCGAATGAGATGGGGCTCACCAATAAGCTGATACGAATGCTGTCCTACTGAGCAGATGTGTCGTCCTGTATATCAGTACCTGCATCGTGAAATGCAGGCCCCCGGGCAATAAAAAGGGGACGTCAGCACATTGAATGTACTGGTATGTAAAACAACTGAAAGAAATAACATGGGACATGGAATAACATGATAAGAACTGGAACTGAAAACCTGGACATGAACATGAGTGCATACATATATATATAAAACATGGTAAAAATATCATAAGTAGGGAGAGCAATAACTTATAACCGATCCATGGTCTGGTGCTTGCGTCCCGCCAGCAGAACAATCAGTCCTTGCCAGGGAACATGAGATTTAATAAAATATGAAAGGATCCAGTCATTATGAGATATCTTTCGGGACATGGGTGGAGCGATCCTCATCCTACGGTGACTACGTAGTTTCAGGCTATCTGAAGCCCTCCTCGGTAATTAATGCAACTCCCAAAACATGAACATGTAAAATAGTGGCACTTGCTGCCCATGGTATATTATGAATCATAACTTACTTGTACATGGTTTTCATGAATCATAACTTGCTTGTACATGGTTTTCATGAATCATAACTTGCTTGTACATGGTTTTCATGGATCATAACTTGCTTGTACATGGTTTTCATGAATCATAACTTGTAAATATAGCTTCATAAGATAACTTGTCATAATCTTGCAAAACATGTTTTTGGTTCATGAGTAATAACAATAGTTCGTAATCATATATATATATATATATATATATATATATATATACTTGACTTGAAAACATGCTTGTAACTTGCTGGATGAAATCATAAAGTTTCATATAAACATAATGAGAACACATGAGGAAGAATTCATGATTCATGGATTAAGCTGGGATTCCTAATAACCGTAATGGAAGATTAGGAGTACAATAACGAATATAGATACAAGATTCATGTACATAAATACATAACTACGGGCTACCAATATGTTGGATTTAGTGCCCTAGGATTTGAACTTCATGAATATCAATAAACGGAGCATGGGGAAGAACGTAGAGATTCCCACATGTGGATGGAAGTTCTACATACCTTAACTTCCTGCTTTTGAGCGTATCACAATGTCCTCCAATCCCTTCAACTTTAATCTATAGCAATACAGGTCATAGGGATTTTATATTAGCAACAATATTCATGCTTTGTTCATCTAAGCATTTTATCAAACACTTGGTGGGCATGAAGCTCCACAACCCTCATTAATGGTGTTTTCTTCACCAAATCCCCATGCTATTACTTCTAGCTAATTCTACAATCTCAATTAGATGTAATTAACATCATTCTTCATCACCCATATGAATACAACAATCCCAAGTCAACAATCCAACAACTCTAGCATAGTTCATATAATTCTCTTCATCAAACCCAATTATTATTCTCCCAAGAATTCATCAATTCACAACTATAAATGATTAGGGAGTAGAAACATTACCTTTTATGAGTAGTCACCACGAAATCAACATCCCCAAGTTCGATTTTTAGCTTAGAATAACGGCAACAACTTGTACTACACTTTATCCTTCACGAGCCTCGGGATTCGGGGCCTTAAACTTGGTTGATTCTCTACTTTCTCTCTCTAACTCTCCCCTCTCTCTCTCTCTCTCTCTCTCTCTATCTCTCTCTAAAATCTGAAAATGTGATGAAATGTGGCTGCTAGGGTTAACATTTCCCTTAAATACCAATGGGAAATGGGTTTGACCCAACTTGAAATCGGGTTGGGACCTTTCTGTCTTAAAACGTCCATATCTCCCTATCCCGATGTTACCTGTGGTCCCACAACCTATGGTTGGAAAGGTATTTCAATTATCTACAACTTTCGTTCTTTGAGTTTTCCCAAATTCCCAATTTATGATAGGGTTATGGCCTCTCGAAGTCAGGTGACCCGAAACGTACTTACGGACCAAAATACGCCCCATGTTACGGTCCCGTAACACGAAGTACGGACCGTAACTTGGTACCGTACCTTGGTGAAAATTTCCAGTGAGGTTCTGGAAATTTTTGGTGTGTTACGGCTCACTGTTACGGCCCGTAACGTCCACCGTAACACAGGCGAAATTTCCAGCGAACAGGCTTCAGTAAAATGAGCATAACTCTTTGTACATATGTCCGTTTGACCCCCATAATATACCGTTGGAAAGCTATTTCAAAGGGATACAACTTTCATCAAGGAAGTTTTCTCAAATTCCCAACGGATTTTCACTAAATTTGACTGGAAGGAAAACGTATCAAAAACTTAGCCGATTCTATAGGACTTCAAGTGCCTTACTATTAGCCATATTGAGACGATCATATCTCCTTGCTCCGATCTCTGATTGGCTTGGTCCTTATATTGTTAGAAAGGTATTTCTATATACTACAACTTCATTGAGGGTACTTTCCCAAATTCCAAACCGATCAAGGAGTTATCGCTGCCCGAAATAGGCCTATCAACCATTTTCGCAAAACGTTCAAACCTTCAGTGTTTCCACTAGAACTCTAATGATATGAGCTTAAACTCAGTTCCAAGATGTGGGGTGTTACATAAGCTCTCCAACAATCATTATAAAGTCTTGAGCTTGATCTACCACTGATTTGTTGTCCACCATTTGAAAACGAAAAAATCTACTAGCAGCATATTTTTTCGCTCCAGCCTCCTCGGTATCATATTTACTTTGCAACGCTTTCCAAATTTTCTTTGCAGTAGAGTAAGTTCTATCATAATAATCATAAAAATTATCTGATAGACAATTAAGTAAATAATATCGACACTTGTATGAGTCTTCATCGTACTTTTCAGTTTTTTCTTGATGAGAAATAAGTTCTTCATCATTCATGGAAGAGTTGTCTACTTTATTTGAATTCTTCTCAGTTAACACATAAGAAACATTAAGAAGACTTAAGTAGAAAAGTACTTTACCCTTCCATCTCTTAAAATGAGTACCGTTGAACTGAAATGGCTTGTTAAGATCTCTTACTTTGACATCGGCAGATTTTTCAATTGTAGCCATATAAATCTCCTTAAATTGTTGGTGATAATACAATGAAATTACAATTACAATTGAAAAATAAAATGAAGAAATAAAAATATCTTCGGTTGAGGCCCGGATATCTCGCTCTCTTTAAGGAGATTCAAGCCCACTGCAGCAAATCTACCGGTCCAGCAGTAATCTTTCTGACTTGTCCCCTCCAGGATATAACAGCCCGATCACGTCGTACAACTCAACAAACTCTGGACAAGATGTTGAGTCCAAAGCTCCACCAAAAAAAAAAAAAAAAAAACACCTTCCTTCAACTAATAAACTCTCTTGATTTTCCTCACTTTTCAAGAACTCTCCAAAGTATATATTTTTCTCTACTTCGCACAAGTTAAGGATGACTAACTATTTATAGCTAGGAAAATCATCCTTATATTAGTTTGATATGAATACGATAGTAAAGGAGGTAGATAAATAGAAGAACTATTATTTAGAGGTTACAAGAAGAATGTGCATGAATATTGAGTTAATGGAGAATAATGACTAGAAGGTTACAAAGGAAATAAAGTGACTATTACTAGCCATCAACGTGTAGGAGTAATGATCAGTGGTTATGAAATTTCAAAGGAACTTATGTCCACATTCATCCATTTACTCAAATGAGTAACTAGAGAAATAATGTTTCTAACGTGGAAGGTCAATGCAGCATAGTGGACAAGGAAGCAAATGACCCACTTTAATAAAATTAAAATGCTCTAAATGTCCTTTAAAGAATGGTCAATGCAGCATAGTGGACAAGGAAGCAAATGACACACTTTAATAATATTAAAATGCTCTAAATGTTCTTCACTTCAGCCACAAATGGTTGAATTTCGGTCATTTCTACTTGCATTTCAGTCACATCATATAGCTGAAGTTCAGGTAAAAATGGATGATGTTTAGCTAAGTATTTTTTTTATCGAAAAACAACTTTTTCTTCATTCGAAGTTCGATAATCCAACTCTCGATCCGATATGAATATGATTATGTGAAACTTTATCACATCATAATTAATTACCTTCTAAATAATTTGATTTTGTAAAACTTTTTCGCATTATAAGTGTGTAGAACTTTTTAACTCTAGGCAAAAACTTAAGAAATCTTTTAAATGTGTGCTCAATATGTCCAAAACTAAAAGGTCTTTGAAAAAAAAAAAAAAAAGATATGCAGCGGAAGTCATGAACCATATTGTTGTAGCAAAAAGTATTCCTTCCCTTTTTGAAAAATAATTGTGCCACTATTAGGACTGGAGTATAGGCCTCCATTTGGTCAAATTTACCTAGAGCCTTTTTTTTTTTTTAGGTAAAATGTTTTTTACTAGAAGTAGTTGCTTTTTCTGCTTCTTTCACTTGTTATCATTCGAACCACTCAACCGTTAAGTCTGTATTGTTCATTGTTTTCACATTTGGCAATGTCAGTCCATGTTATGTTTGGTCATTTTTGACACATAAATCTCAGACAACGAACACATTTGTAATTATTTTGGCCACACTTTTCTAAGTGTTGTTAAGTGCCTATCCTAATATCTACTATTAGTGAGGTGCAAATTGACACTTCACAAAGTTATTTTACTGCTAGTCATTTCGGAAGGGCACTTGTAGAAAATACAAAAAATATTCAAATGTCAAGTCTAAAAAATTGTTGATAAATTGACTAATTAGGATTTTACCAGCATATCTTGTTGGAGATTTGTGGAAGATGGAAGTGAGAAAATGAGAAACAAGAAGGTCTTAAGCCACTTTACAAATAAGTTGGGTTTTTGCATTTTCAACTAATTTCTTTTAATAGTCTATGGTCTACTATACGAAATTTCTAATAAGTCAGATTTGAATGTCAAATCCAGATATTAATAATGTAGTAAATTTTTATCTAACTAACTACATAAACATTGCCCTTTGTACGTAACGAGGAAAAAACTGAAATAATAACAAAAGCCAACCTCTTAAAAAATTCCAAAACTTAGCCTAAATGCCTAATAAAAACTATATTGGCAGAATTATCATTGCTAATTTAGCCCTAAAAACATCTTAAGTCGTCTTGAAGTCATTGTTTTTTCTTTAAGATTTTCTTGCAATATCCATATTTCAGTTTTAACATGTCCAATTTGTGTCTCATATATATTTAACATGCAAAAAATATGAAAAAAAGAAGATGGAAATTAAGATTGACTATTAAACAAATCCTAAAGGGGTTTGTCCTTAAAGCAAGAAGATAACTTTCACCACACTAATATGTAGAAAGAAAATGGGAGCATGTGATTCACGAAAGGAAAAGATTGTCGCAGTAGTGGATTCGATTCGTCCATTCGTCCTTTACTTAAATGTTTTGGATTCGAATCCTCTGAATGAAGTCATGTTTGGTAAGGAACGCTTTACCCCCAAACTCCAATGTGAGACTTTCTGGCACGAAATCAAATTAGTCGAGTGTGCAGGACAATGAAAACCAAAAACAAAACAAAAAAAAGGAAAAGGCCATCAACAATTATACGTAATCATATTTTAAGCATGCAACTCGATAGGTTTTGTTCGAGAAAAACGGAGAAGGTGAATTGAATCTGATCATAAGAAAACTGATCGACCATGTGGATGGCTCTTTCATATTATTTGGTAGAAAGAAAGAGAAAAAGAGTCACAAATCATTCTTTTTGGTGTCCCCTCGTCAGATTAAATGTACACGAGATTGAACATTTTTTAAAAATAAAAAAGATCTTGTCAAAGTCAATATTTTGGATTTCAGCCCGACCGTCCGTGCATGCTCTGAAGTTCATAGTCGTCCCCTACATGAAATTAATCTATTTTGGACAATATATAGTGAGATTCAACAGCATGACTATTGCAAAAATTAGCCTTAATAAACATGTTTAGTTACTAGTACAAAAGTAGCTTAAATGATGTGAATGCTGGCCACAATAATGAAGAAATTGCATTGTGTGTCCTTCAAATGGTTTGATCTTTAATTTTGGGAAAACATCACTGAATACCCCTAAAATATAAATTATTTACCCGCCTCATTCACCATTCAGATCTGAGATTTAGATCAGATTAGATCTGATATTTCAGATTCTTTTCCGGCCACTATCACATTCAGGTAATACCGGCGACCAGGTAACGCCGGCGACTTTTCCGACTACATTTACTTTGCTTTCGCTTTTTCCTTTTTCTTCTCCTCTTCTTCTTCTCTTCTACTTTTTTCCCTTTTTATCTGCCGGATAGCCGCTGCTCAGTCGCCGGCGAATTTTTCCGGCAGATTTTCCGGTTTTTTTCGCTGTGAACAGTACCCCCGACGTGAACAGGACTCCGCGTGAACAGTATTTTCTGGCGGCGATCAGGTTCATTTTGACTGGAGTTGGTACCTCCGGTTCTCATATCTATGCTTTGTTCATACATTTGTAGCTACATTTGCTGACTTTAGACCTTTGACTAATTTATTAGTTCAAACGCGTTTTCGTGGCTTTGGATATTGATGGTAGACTAGGGTCATGTTCTCGTTCAGGGACGGGGACGGGGACGAGGGTTAGGAGTAAGTGGGTTAAAGGAGCATCTAGACTGAGAGTAGGTTCTTGGAACATTGGGACGTTAACGGGAAAGTCCATAGAGCTAGTTAAGACCCTTAAGAGGAGGAAGATTAATATAGCTTGTGTCCAAGAGACCAAATGGGTAGGACCTAAAGCTAAGGAGGTAGACGGGTATAAGCTTTGGTTCTCTGGTAGATCGAAGTATAGGAATGGGGTAGGCATTTTAGTAGATAGTGATTTAAGGGATCAGGTGGTGGAGGTTAGGAGAGTCAACGATAGGATGATGTCGATTAAGGTGATCGTTGAAGGGACCACTTTGAACATTATTAGTGCTTATGCGCCGCAAGCGGGCTTACGCGAGGAGGAGAAGAGGCGCTTTTGGGAGGATTTGGACGAGTTAGTGGGAGGCATACCGCCTACTGAGAAACTTTTCGTGGGAGGGGATTTCAATGGGCACATCGGGTCTATTTCGGGAGGTTATGATGATGTGCATGGAGGCTTTGGCTTCGGGGACAGAAATGGAGGAGGAGTTTCACTTTTGGATTTCGCAAGAGCTTTTGGGTTGGTGATAGCCAATTCGAGTTTTTCAAAGAAGGAAGAGCACTTGGTAACCTTCCGTAGTTCGGCGGCTAAGACTCAGATAGATTTTTTACTTCTTAGGAAGGATGATAAAGGTTTGTGCAAAGATTGTAAGGTCATTCCGAGGGACAACCTTACAACCCGACATAAGCTCTTGGTGATGGATTTAGGGATCAAGATGACGAGGAAGAAGAGGGTCGGGGATGATCGACCTAGGATCAGATGGGGGAGTTTGACCACGGCTAGTGCCCTGGAGATGGAAGAGAAATTGAAGGATATGGGGGCCTGGGATAGTAGTGGGGATGCGACCAATATGTGGGATAAGACGGCTAGTTGTATTAGGGTTGTAGTAAGGGAAGTGTTGGGAGTCTCGACAGGTAGTCGTGGTCGGCATCGAGGGGACTGGTGGTGGAATGGAGAAGTGCAAGGGAAGGTGGAAGCAAAGAAGATGGCGTATGCGAAACTGATAGAAAGCAAGGATGAGGTGGAGATGTGGACGAATAGGGAACTTTATAAGATAGCGAGGAAGGAGGCGAAGTCGGCGGTTTCGACGGCAAAAACGGCAGCTTTTGAACGCCTCTATGCTGAACTAGAAGAGAAAGGTGGGGATAGGAAATTGTTCAGGCTAGCCAGGGTGCGGGAGAGAAGGGCGCGCGATGTGGATCAAGTGAAGTGCATTTAAGATGAGCATGGAAAAGTATTGGTAGAGGAGACTCTCATTAAACAGAGATGGCAGTCATATTTTCACAAACTCTTGAATGAAGAAGGGGAGAGAGACATCGTGTTGGGAGATTTGGAGCATACAGGGAGGCGTCACGATTTTGGGTATTGCAGGAGTATTAAGGTCGAGGAGGTTAAGGGTGTTGTCCGTAGGATGCGCAGGGGAAGAGCGACCGGACCTGACGAGATCCCTGGGGAATTTTGGAAGAGCGCGAGCTCGGCAGGTTTGGAGTGGCTGACTAGGTTGTTTAATGTCATCTTTAAGACGGCAACGATGCCCGAAGAATGGAGGTCGAGCGTAATGATCCCTCTATACAAAAACAAGGGGGATGTCCAGAGTTGCGAAAACTATAGAGGTATCAAGCTACTAAGCCATACTATGAAAGTGTGGGAAAGAGTGGTGGAGATGAGGGTGAGGAGAGGCGTGTCTATTTCAGAGAACCAGTTCGGATTTATGCCGGGACGCTCAACTACAGAAGCCATTCATCTTGTGAGGAGACTGGTGGAGCAGTATAGGGAGAGGAAGAGGGACTTACATATGGTATTCATCGACCTAGAAAAGGCTTACGATAAAGTTCCAAGAGAAATCCTATGGAGATGTTTGGAGGCTAAAGGTGTACCTGTAGCATACATTAGGGTGATCAAGGACATGTATGAGGAAGCCAAAACTAGAGTAAGGACAGTAGGAGGGGACTCAGAGCACTTTCCAGTTGTGATGGGGTTGCATCAAGGATCAGCTCTTAGTCCGTTTTTATTTGCCTTGGTGATGGATAGATTGACGCGACAAATTCAAGGTGAGGTGCCATGGTGTATGCTTTTCGCGGACGACATAGTCCTGATCGATGAGACTCGTAGCGGAGTTAACGCTAAGCTGGAGGATTGGAGACATACCTTGGAGTCTAAAGGATTTAAGCTGAGTAGGACCAAGACAGAGTACTTAGAGTGTAAGTTCAGTGAGACACCTCAGGAGGTTGGCGTGGAAGTTAGGCTTGGTGCTCAGGCCATCCAAAAGAAAAGTAGTTTCAAGTACCTTGGGTCTATCATGCAAGGCAGCGGGGAGATTGACGATGATGTCACACATCGTATTGGGGTAGGGTGGATGAAATGGAGGCTAGCTTCAGAAGTGCTATGTGACAAGAAAGTGCCACCACAACTGAAGGGCAAGTTCTACGGAGTGGTGGTTAGACCGGCTATGTTGTATGGGGCGGAGTGTTGGCCAGTTAAGATCTCTCACGTTCAAAAGATGAAAGTTGCCGAGATGAGAATGTTGAGATGGATGTGTGGGCACACTAGGAGCGACAGGATTAGAAATGAGGCTATTCGGGATAAGGTGGGAGTGGCCTCGGTGGAAGACAAGATACAGGAAATGCGACTGAGATGGTTTGGGCATGTGAAGAGGAGAGACATAGATGCCCCAGTGCGGAGGTGTGAGAGGCTAGCCATGGATGGTTTCAGAAGAGGTAGGGGTAGGCCAAAGAAATATTGGGGAGAGGTGATTAGACAGGACATGACGCAGTTACAGCTTACCGAGGACATGACCTTAGATAGGAAGGTGTGGAGGACCCACATTAGGGTAGAAGGCTAGTATATAAGTCTCGTTATCTTTCCTCATTAGTAGGCGCATTAGCGCATTATAATTTCTTGTGCTTTGATTTATGTTATTATTTGCTACTTTCTGTACTTTGATTACTCTATTTTATCTGTGCCGCTTTCGTGATTTGCATTTCCATATCGCTTTGAATTCCTTGATTATCCTGTTTTACTGTGTCGCTTGCATTATTTCATTGCAATATCGTTTTAAATCTTTTAACCTTATCTGACCCCCCCTTTTTATGCTTCTATTGAGCCGAGAGTCTCTCGGAAACAGCCATCCTACCTTGGTAGGAGTAAGGTCTGCGTACATTATACCCTCCCCAGACCCCAAGATGTGGGATTTCACTGGGTTGTTGTTGTTGTTGTTGTATGTCCCTTCTAAAGTAATTTCGCTTCTACCCCGATCGGCTGGAAATATTTACCCGACATACCCCTCGGCCAAACCCCTTCTTTCGTGATACCATTGCAGTATATTTATATTTTACGATGGTATCATGGAGGACTAAGAGCCCGTTTGGATTGGCTTATAAGTTGCTGAAAATAGCTTATAAGCTGTTTTCAGCTTTTTTGAGTGTTTGGCTGGCCAGCTTATAAGCCATTTTGTGCTTAAAATAAGCCAAAAAAAAGGGGGCTCGTTTGGCTTAGTTTATCTAAAGCAGTTTATAAGCTGTTTTCAGCTTATCAGCTGTTTTTTTAAGCCCATCCAAACAGGCTCTAAGAGAAGGACTGAAACAGTCCTCCGTGATACCATCTCAGTATATTTATATATCATGATGGTACCATGGTCCTGAAGAGTGTCTCATTGAAGGACTGAAGCAATCCTTCATGATACCATCACGGTATATGTATATAAGACGATGGTATCATAAAGGTTTTTTTTTCGAGAAAAGTGTGTCTTTTTGAATAAATGAACATGATCATTCATAATACCATCTCATCATATTTATATACCAGGATGGTATCATGGAGGACTAAGAGAAGGACTGAAGCATCTTCCATGATACCATCTCAGTATATTTATATACCATGATGGTATCATGGAGGACTAAGAAAAGGACCGAAGCATCTTCCATGATACCGTCTCAGTATATTTATATACCATGTTGGAATCATAACTGGGCGGCATCTCGGGTAAATATTTTTTATTTTTTTGGGGGGGTATGAAAGTAATCGGGGATGGGCCTGTAATTATTTTGGTTTGAGGGGGCATATGTGATCTTCCCCTTTAATTTTTGCCCTTCAAATAGGCTGGTTTTAATTTTTTGTCGTTCAACGTCGAACTTATGCCTAGCAGAGCATAAGTTTTTTAAGGGTGTGGAGCATAACTTGTGGATATTCTGATGCGAAAATATCAACACATGCCCCACGATTTTTTTTAAAATTATTATGAGCTGCAAAATAAAATTAAGACCAGCATAAAATAGGGTCAAAAGTGCAATTGATCCCATTATAATGACTTGTCAAAGTTTCATTAAAAAATTGTAGTGGGCAAGAAGCTAATTAACGGAACTCAGAGTTAAACATTATACCGTGTAACGACTGAAAATTAAAGGAGGGAGTTGACAGAAATTTGTAAAGGTTAGTTGTATCAGTTGGTGCAAAACTAAGAATAAGATTGCCTCCAAATAATTGAATAAACTGTCACCGTGTCATGAACCAAAATTGGAGAAGACGTGCGAGGGTTATTCTATCGGGAAAAAAAACGGTGAGAAATGCACATTTGCTTGAAATAATTTTCAAATAACTGTTTTGTGCCTTAGTTGGCTCCCAAAATGTGGTCATATTATGACATGAGATGGACAATCAATACACATCTAGTCGGTTATGGACGTATGTCAAGTTAAAATACAGTATATTAAGGGATGATAAATGAGCGATTTGAAACAAATTTGAATGGGTCAGACTGAATCAATAAATTGGTCTGACTCAACCCTCAAAATTTACTTGCCTAAGATGTGTTTTAGTCAAAATGTTGGGCCCGCATTTTATCATCTGAGAAAGTCCACATAAAAGTACAAGCCCATTTCTGCGGACCCACGGAGCTGAAGCCCATATGCCGGCCCAAAAACTTACTTGGGTAAGGAGTGTGTATTTGTGGTGTGGTGTGTTGAATATATGTGGGCAATTTCCACGACTGTCCTTATTCAGGGGTGGTCTTTAATTTTTGTCCCTCAAATTATTGGTCTTTAATGTTTGTCCTTCGCCTAAAAATCCATAGGTTTTGGATTCGAACCCCTCTCAGTCAAAAAATTAAAAAAAAAAAATCACAAGACAAATTGTGAATTTCTCAAGGCAAAATTTGCCTGCAAAACTCTACCTCAATGTAGATTTTGCTAACTTATAACACAGAGTTTGCCTTAAGGTAGCAAACTCTACCCTATAAGGCAGAGTTTGCCTTCAAGCATAAGGCAAACTCTACCTTAACGTAGAGTTTGAATCCAAAACTCTGACTTGCGATTGTTTTTTTTTTAATGTTTGACTGAGCAGTGATCAGAACACAGAACCCATGAGTTTTTAGGCGAAGGGCAAAAATTAAAGACCAACAATTTGAGGGGCAAAAATAAAAGACCAGTGCAAGGGAAATCCGCCGAAAAAAATGAATATATGTTGACTGAATTCTGACATGTCAAATTATATTTTAGGTAAAATGAGTTCTTTCAAATCTCAGTTAAGAGTTTTAGGGCCTCCTGAAACATTTACTCGTTGAAAGTTCACTATATGTTGCACTTGTCTCCTTAAATTTTGAGGATTTGATTAATATAAGAGTCATACACACATGGATATGCTAGTTTTTTTAAGGGAAAATGGTCAAAAATAATTCTCTACTTCGTGAAAAGGCTGAAAATATTTTCCGTTATGAATTTGGATAAAGATACCACTCCCGTCATTGAAGTTTTCAAATATACCCCTCTCCTAACGGAGATCCCCAAATTCTCTCAAAATAACTCGATTTCATTTTTAAACCCGATCCATTATTTAACCCGACCCAACTAAGTAACCCATACAATCCCCTTATTCTCTCAATTCTCTCAAATGTTTTCGACTTCTCTTCAATGTTGCTAAAGTGTGAACCTCACTTTTCTATCCAAAATCTTATCTAAGAGTATAAACGGTCTCCAAAGTGCTAGCTAATAATTACTGAGTACAAATTCTTCCAAAGATTTTTTTACTCCTTATACGTTACTCTCGAACTTTCCTCTTATGTGCAAGTTCCTCGGAAAACTTAAAGTGCAAGTTCCTCGGAGAACTTAGTGTCAGCCAAGTTCCTGATGAATTGATTTTGTTCACTTTTGCTCTCTATTATCCATCATCATGTTCAATTTCATTCGCATTGTACAATTGATTTTAATTTTAGCAGTGGAAATTAAGTAACTATGATATGCATGTTTGATATTAATGAATGGATTTCTATAGCTTTCTATTTTAGGTCTTGGGATAAGATGTGATGGTGACATGTCACAGGTTTTTCTAAGAAAAGGCTGTATAAATGACATTAGCGTGAAGCCGCGAACCTCACTTTTCTATCCAAAATCTTATTTCAGAGTAACATAAATGTGAAGCTCACTTTTCTCTCTCTCTAATGTTGCTGGAGAGAAGTAGAAAATGTTTGGGAGAATTGGGGGAATAAGGGGATTATATGGGTTATTATTTAGTTGGATCGGGTTAAATAATGGATCAGATTTTTAAAAATGAAGAGAATTGGGGGAATAAGGGGATTGTCTGGGTTATTAGTTAATTGGATCGGGTTAAATAATGGATCGGGTTTAAAAAATGAAATAGGGTTATTTTGGGGGAATTTGGGGATTTCCGTTAAGAGAGGAATATATTTGAAAAGTTTAATGACCGGAGTATTTTTGACCCACATTCGTAATGGAGGATATTTTTAGCCCTTTTCTCAAAATAAAGGGGTATTTTAACTCTTTTTACTTTTTTTTAATAAGACTCGTCAGTATCCAAATAAGTCAAATTTAAAAATATCTTTGCACTCCTTGCGTTTAACAACTTTTATTTTTTTCCTTTTTAAATTCAAGCTTAATAATCGTTCAAGATGTTATCCTACCAGAGCAAGTGAAGTTTATTGCTAGTCATTCCAAATAGATGAAAATTTGGTTAACTAGTCTAGATTCAATCCAACTTTCTAATCATTTCATGACAAATTAATAAGGTGCCAGAAATTTTAATCATTAGTATAATAATTACTATCAGTACTATCCTTATGTTGCAAGTAAAGGAAAAAACTTTAAGTAAAGATTAAAAAATCTTTCCTTTCTTAAAATTCTTATATCCTATAAAAAAATATTGCTCAACTGATTATCATTTCTGTTAAAAAAAGGTGAAAGGGGTATCGTTTCACAAACACTTCCTCGTCTCAAATTATCTGTTATGATTTTCTTTTATACGCTCCTTAAAAAATATTAATTAGGAAGGATTTTAATTATTTTATTCTCTCTGTTTCTAAATAAATGGTATTTCAGGCCTTTCATTTTGTTTAAAATAAGTGGTTCTTTAGGATTTCAAAAAGAAATTGATCTTATTCTTTTAAAATTACCCTTATATACATATCAAGAACCTTTAAGTAGCTTTTATTTTTGTAGGCATTTAATTAGGGGTAAGTTAGACAAAAAACACTCCTAATTTTTTAAGAGTGAGGACTTTCTTGAGTGTGCATAAGCTTAAAAAAACAATTATTATGAAACCGAGGGAGTACCCTTCATTGGTATTTGAATAATCATAATATTACCCCATAATTGAGGTATTTGTAGTATTCAAGAACAATTGCTACTAAGGATAAAATGAGAGAAAATACAACCATATTTACTTGTCCATATTTAACTCGACACACCTTTTAAGAAGTAATAAATAAAATGATAATTTTATTATATCACCCTTAATTATTATATGCCATCTAAGTCATTGAGAAATGAATTGAAAATAATTAGTACTTAATAATAAGGGTAAAGGTATAACATGATAAATTATCTCTTAATTTTTTAAACTGGACAAGTAAAAATGGATGAAAAAAGTAATTAATTTGTCTTAAACTTCTAAAACGTCAAATAATTTAAGATAAGTATTTTCCAGTAATCACACGTCTAATTTAAGAAGGATGTTATATCCTGAGTATCAAGACAAAAATACAAGCGGGTGGTAGCCACCAACAAAAGTCCAGCTAATTTTCAAATAGTAGATAATGCCACGTGGACATATTGTATACAACGTGTCAAGTGGATTATGGTAATGATAACCACACCCGAATATCCCACCGACGGCAATAACCTCAGTTCAACTTTCCCCATTTCCCCGAAAGTTATAAATACATCTCATTCTAACCCACTTCAATTTTTTCTTGCCCTTCCCCTTTTTCTCTTCAGCCGCAACATGTTAACCAACCATAATCCATAAAATTCTCTCATTGACCCCTCAAATCAGCTCAATTCAGCTTTAATTTAGCTTAATTTAATTTGGGGGAGAATGCTTAGCTTGAGTTTATGTGAGTGTTTTGTGGTTGGATAAGTTATTCATGTATAAAATTAGTGCGATGTTTAGTTTGTAATTTAAAAACACGCATAATAATCAGTTATGAGGAATTTATATATTATTTTATGCATGATAGAAGGTGGAATAACTATACATAAATAAACTAAATCCTGCATGACTAGTCTGTCATACCCCATTTTAACCGGGTTAAATCAGGAGTACAACATATTGGTGATTCCTATTTATTTTGTTTTAAGGAGTCGCCACCTAATTAATTTAACGGTGAATTAGGACACCTAGAGGTTAACTAAGGCAAAGTTAAAACTAAACGTCAATTAATAGTCTGCTTAACCAGTATGATTCTAGGTAAGGGCTCTATATTATCCTAAAGGGAAGGGGTTAGGCATCCTTTAGAATCCGTTAACTTACGGTTATCCGGCAAAACTTAGGTTAATTAATTCAGATTAAATATAATGCTTAACTCTTAAGAAAAATAGGTTATAAATATTATTGAGGTTTTAAAGGAAAAACATAATTATGCTATTTAAACTGACTTGAAGAAATGCATAGTAATCCACTTAAAAATAAAAATTTATAAATGTTGTTAATAATAATTTTTATTATAAAAGTGAGACTGGCAAAATATAATGATTTGTATATAAATAGAAGCTTTTAAGAGAAAACCTAGCCAATATGACATTATATCAGTATAATAGCGTAAGAAATCTAGACTTGTTTTAAAAAAATAGAATGCAGAGATGATGAATTTCTCTCTTTTTTACTGATTTATTTAATTATACTCGGCTAAAAATAGACGTGGTTGATTCAAACTTGAAGAGTTATTTATAATATGTTTGAATTTATGTTTGCATATTAATGATGTTTTGAAATTAAGATAATAAAAACATAACTCCTTTAATTCAAAAAATATGAATTTTATACTATCAACTATTCTAGAAGTAAATATTATGGATACTATAAATGACGTTAATATAAAAAGAAGAAAATGGAATTTATGGAATTGATTGTTAGTCTCTCTTAAACTAACTATCCATTACTAAAACTGAATCTACTAATTCATTAGGATTCATCTAAGTTAATAAAATAAGATAAGGTTAGTCGTACAAAGCAAATAAAAAATACACAACAATAAAGTAAGGAAGAGAGAGAAGGAAAAAGATGAAATGGATCTGGCCCATTTTAAGGCCCAATTGCTGGAACTGTGCACATGATTGGGCTTAGGCCCAGTTTGGACTGCTGCGATCCATAGCTGCTATTGGGCTTGGGCCAGAATTTTTTAGCTTCTTATTTTGACTGCGGACAGGGGCTGATTTGGAGATGACTCGAGAAGATTTCGTTAGGCTTTAGCCCAACAACGAATGCAGGAGAAGAACGAGTCTCTCGGACTCGTACGCGATGATCATGCATAAAATGAAAGGAAAAGAAAATTAGTATCTAATCGATAAACAGAACTACGCATGTATAATATAAATAAAAAAACAGACCAGTAGATTGTATGTATATTTGAGTATATCTCGTGTATACGCATATATATCCCATAAACAAAACCGCACATGGTGTGCACGTATACATTATCGGGCCTTGATATTATTTATTCAAATCAGTGATACTTCACCAAAGTATAGCAGTCTGTTCCTTCTAAGAAGACAGCAAAGTTATAATAGCAACTATCACATCTAGTGTAGCATATGTTTATTTTTTAAGCAGAAGGGCAACAACTATGTCGAGGTGCAGTATTTGTTCTCCCAAATGTAACAGTTTCTCAAAAGTGGTAGTAGCACATGCCTAGACAGTGAAACAGTTTGGCCAAAATGCTACGGCTAATGGCAAAAGTGAAGCAACAATTCTGTTTTCACAATGCAATAATACAGGTCTCAAAACATCATAGCAAATTGGTTCAGGCCTAAATGTGCTTAGTCTGGCTTTTCATCAGCAGCAAGATAGCAACAAATAGCAACAATAAAACTGGCCTTAGCAAGGACCCAAACTGCAACAACAAACAGGTGATATCAAGTGAACACTTTAAGTGCCATATTGATCATTTTTTGGATCAAAGACACTGCAACTCTATCAAGCAGCTCCACAAACAAAAATGCCACAGTATAGCAGCAGTTTCAAACCCTTCTTCGGGTGCAGCGAAGTGGGGTGAAGGTTTCGATATCTACCTCGAACACTACAGAAATTCGAACTTGCGTATGCTCGGATTCAAACGAACATCCACAGCAAAAAAAAGAACAGAATTTAATTTTGTGACGACATCGAAAAATTAAAAGCCGATATTTTGAAGAGGAACTGGAACAATTAAAGACTTGTGTTTCGAAATGACTATCAAGAAGTATTAAGGTATTTCTTAGGGGGTTTCTGAATCGAAAAACCTCAGTTTCCTTGGGGAATTTTTGAATCGAAAACCTCTCGGTTCTTGGGGGGTTTTCACCAATCCAAAATCTTCCTTTTCAACGACTGGCAAACGATTATTTATAGGGGATTGTTAGGGTTTTCGTGTGAAGAAGAGAGAGAGGAGCGTGGGGACAGAGGAGTGGAGGTGACAGAGGAAACGTGGGGGGAACAGAAGCGTGGGGGGACAAGACGGAGTGGGGTGGCAGTGGCGTGGAGGGAACGATGAGGGAGTGGGGGTAACGTGGGGGAGCAGAGGGAAGAAGGAGAGAGACAAGAGCGGCGGTTGAAAAAATGGAAGGAAACCCTAAGGGTTTCCTTTTTGTTTTGAACGAATTGGGCCGTCGGGTCGGGTTGGTGGTGTGGGCTGGACCGGGTTTAATGGGTAATGGGCTGGTTCGAAAATGTTGGTTAATTATTTGGGCTGAGGTGAATTAAATTGGGCTGGTAAATTAAAATGATGCCAGGTGAATTAAAATGTGGACTGGTTTTGTGCATTGGTCCGAAAATAGTATGAGTTGATTGGGCTACTACATTTAAATAAAAGATCTATTTAAATAACTTGTGTTAAAATATTACTTAATATAAAATATGCAATTATTAGTGCTCAGATAAAAATGGCGTTGTAATAGCCATGCAATAGTATTTCGAAAATCCACAGTAAATAAACAGTATTATCTAATTATGCAAAGATAAATGCGATGCGTGTGCGTAAGCTGGTAAAATACCGAAATGATAAAAATTGTGAATTATAGTAATAATAATAATAATAATAGTAATAATAATAATAATAATAATAATAATAATAATAATGGTAATAATAATAATAATAATAATAATAATAATAATAATAACAATAATGATAATAATGGCTAGTAACTGTAATAGAATAATGAAACGCCGGTATTGATAAGAGGCTAGTAATTATAGTAAAATATAATATATATATTTTTTAATTTTCCAAAAATATTAGAAGCGTAAATAGGTATTTCAGAGAAGAGGCGGGACAAAATTGGGTGTCAACATAGTCCCTTCATAAAATAATTACATATATTCACTCATAACTAATTTGTGTATTTGCATAAATTTAAGCAGCTACCAAACGATCCCTTAGTATCAACATACCCGATGAAATTTCACAAAGTGGGATCTGAGAGGGTAGAATGTACGCAGACCTCACATCTGCCTTGGAAGTAGAGAATTTATTTCTGATGGACCCTAGACATAAGGACAAACAAATCAAAACAGTATGAAAAAGGAAATAACGAAAACACATAAGTCATAGTAAAACCGTTTGAAAAAAAATGCAACAACTACAACAAATAAGATAATAGGTATAAAAAATAACAAATAGTAACAGAAATCAAAGCACAAGCAACTGCAACAGCGACACTATGACTACCGGTATGACCCCTTAGTATCAAATTTCGAATAATGGATAATGCCACGTGCACACTATTTTAACAACGTGTCAACAGTGGATTAGGGTGATGACAACCACACCCGAATATCCCACCGACGGCAATAACCTCAACTCCACTTTCCCCATTTTCCCGAAAAGTATAAATACCTCTCATTCTTAACCCCCCAAATTTTTCCTTGCCCTAATAAACTCCCCCTTTTTCTCTTCAGCCGCAACATGTTAAACCCACCTAAAATCCACTCAAATCAGCTCAATTTAGCTCTAATATATCTTCTTTTCAGCTGAAATTTGTTTAATTTCAACTTCTTCTTTTTTCCAGGGAAAATGATTAGGTTGAGTTTATGTGAGGGTTTTGTTTGGTGGGTAAATGGATAGTTTGCAAGGTTCTGTTGTGGTTGAGCTTATGGGATCCGAAAGTTTTGGCGGTGTTGGTGCTGCGCCTAAATTGGAGAGGTCGTTCGATGCGCCTTCTATTGATAGGATTACTGGTTCTGTTAGACGAAAAGGTATACTTTCACTTTTTTTTTTTTTTTTTTTTTTTTTTTTTTTTTACATTTTTGTCCGGATTTCACTTATATACTCCTTTTGTCACAATTTAAGTGTCTTAATTTGACCGTGACACTTAGTGTATGACACAAAAAGGAAACTTTTGAATCTTGTAGTTTTAAATTAAAGATGTCTATAGTCCTTTAAATCACGTGGTACTAAATTTGACATGTTGAATGTTGGAATTGGAACGCTTACTAAATATAGAAGGAGACACTCTTTTGGAAACAGATCAGAAAGGAAAGTAAGACAGATGATAGAGGGGAGTACCTGTCACTATAAGAGATTTTTACACTATTTGTTTGGTACTGCGGTTTTACCTTGTAATAGATCAGCTCCCATCTTTTCATAGGTTTTAATTTCTTAAATGACCTGACAGTGTAAATAGGGGTCGTTTGGTAGCTGGTTAGAGTTATGCAGGTAATAGTAATGCACTGATTAGTTATGAAGGGATCTATGTATTATGTTATGCAGGGTTTAGTTATTCATGTATTAGTTATTCCACCTTCTATCCTGCATAAAATAATACATAGATGCCCTCATACAATAACTTACCTCCTAACTAGCTACCAAACGTGATATTACTTATGCGGGATTTAATTAAAACTTGCATAGCTAATGCCATGTTTGGTAGCTTTTTAGTTGCTTTGTGTAAAATTAAGCATACCAACTACCAAGTACGGTGTTTGGTTATCATTTTACAATCCTACATAAATAAAAGGGAAAAGGGTCAAATATACCCCTCTACTTTGTTTTATTAGCCAACTTTATCCTCCGTTAGTGATAGTGAATAAAAATACCCCTGCCGTTAGTGATACAAAAATACCCCTACCGTTTACAAAGTTTATACCTATACCCTTAATTGGATGGAAAATCCCAAATCCCACAAAATTACCCTTTCAATTAAAATTACACAACCCGCCTCTTTTTAACCCGACCTGCAACCCTGAGACTTCCATCTCCTCTCCCTCAGGGTTGCTTGCTCCACAACCATCACTGCCGGCGAGCTCGTCACACCTGAGCTCCGGCGAGCTCCAGCCTCCATCACATCATAATGGAAGCAGCAGGTTAAATCTCCAGCCACCATTGGTAATGATTTTAGAATGAAGTTACTCACGATCAGAAGGTTAAAATGTTGGAATTGCTGAGAGAGTTGGGTGGAAAATGCAGAAACGAGATGAAGATCTGGTTAACAATTTCTGTGAGTTGAAAAGGGTGTTTTAAAAGTATGGATGCATAATGACAAGAACACGTTCGGGAAGAAATTAGATCAACATGACAACAACAATGGTAACACTAACAACAACTTTAATGTGCTTTGAATTATTAGTAGAAATGACACTTATAACAACAGCATCGATTCAGAATTTCGTTATCATCATAATCAAGAAAGCAACCGTGACAACAAAAAGGATATTCAAGGCATAATCCATAATTTTCACACAAGTGATAGTGTTGTTGCTAAGGTCTTATTCTAATTAGATGGGGAAAGGGGAAGCAGCACTGATGTGATGGAGGCTGGAGCTCGCCGGAGCTCCGGTGTGACGAGCTCGCCGGCAGTGACGATTGTGGAGCAAGAAACCCTGAGGGAGAGGAGATGGAAGTGTCAGGGTTGCGGGTCGGGTAATTTTAATTGAAATCGGGTAATTTTATGGGATTTGGGGTTTTCCATCCAATTAAGGGTATAGGTATAAACTTTGTGAATGGCAGGAGTATTTTTGTTCGCTGTCACTAACGACAGGGGTATTTTTGTTCACTATCACTAAGGGAGGATAAAATTGGCTAATAAAACAAAGTAGAGGGGTATATTTGACCCTTTTCCCTAAATAAAATAGTTAAGTCAATTTATGTATTATTTTACTATGGGACTATTCTGGGTGTGTTGTTGTTGTTGCATAACTCTAACCTGCAAAATAAACAAACCCGTAGTGTTTAAAAGTTTTACTCTTTTGGGTTGAATATGACTATTTTTTTCTCCTTACCAATAGAAACTGAGAATTTTATCTTTTCATTTTGTGATAAAAGTTAGCTTTGTTCGTCATGTACAGTCTAGGAAGGTTTAGTGTAGTATAAGATTTTTTGGGTAGGTAGATATTATGAATTGCTAATAATTTGCATAGTCTTGACTAACCGAGACAGCTAAAAAGTGTAGCCTCAAGCTAAGATGTTGACGTTTGTTGAGATGATTTTGACAGTTGTCTTTATGGGAAAACAATTTGGTGTCTGCTCATTATATTGATCTTTCATGATCTGAATGATATTACTAACTGTTAATAGCTGGATACTGTTAGCTATCTCAAAAAATCTATGTACTGCCAAGAAGAAACTTATAAATTAACATAGTGTACATGGCTGTGGAAGTTACTAAGCTGTGGAAGTTACTAACTGGTCAATTATGTAGTTCATCACATGAAAGTTGAAATTACTTGCAGAAATGGTATTTTCTAGTAAAAAGATGTCATATGTGGCCTTATAACTCTGTTACTCAAAGAAAATTGTGGCCTTAGAACTGTTCCCGTAGTTTCTAATTCTCGGAAACCATTGAGAGCAGGAAGCACAAATGCATGTATCTGTCTTTCTTTTTTTTCGGTATTTCTTTTGACACTAAAGCAGGTAAATGTCCAAACCTGGAAACCTGTTAAGTTATACTGCTAGTGTTGCATCTTATTTAACTCGCTATTTTCCCAATATGGTTATGTGAGATGTGATGTGTGCTGTAAAACCTCAGAGCTAGCTTTATGGAGTAAGATGCCCCAGAATGAATTTGCTGGTCATCAATCCAGACATCATGTTGAGGATGCTTCAGAAGACCTCAGTCTCGGGAAGACAAATACTATTCTTCCACTGACTCTTGGGTTAGAGGCTACACAGTCACATCGGAATTTTGGGAAAGTGGGGAGAAATAGTACTTCTAGTTCTAAGAGATCAAGGATAATGCAGATGGATGTTTCTGTAAATAAAATCGGTGAAGATGGAAAAGGCATTTCTACTGAGCTTTCAGCAAATCCTACAAATTGCAAAAATGGAGGTAATAACATTATGTATGCATGTTCTTCAACATAGTTTTAGTTATGATATGCATTCTCAGATGACACTGGAAGTGCCTATAAGTCATGTATCTAGTTTTGATTTTCAAATATGTCTCCTTGTTGATACTATTTTTTTGGGTCAAAATCTACTCCGTTATAGTACTTACCTGAAACGCCTGTGGGTCAAAAGCTTGCAACAGAAATCATGTGGCCAGTGTATGGTGCGCACCTATTTGGATAGAACTATCATTGCTCGCCTTTTGATTTTCCGTTTTTCCTTCAGTAATGCTTTGTCAGGATTCACAGTGACATGGAATAAGTTTAGCTCATGGTTTAAATAGTTGTTTTTGAACATCACAACGGTCCTATGATGCCTTGTGTTAGTTATGCTCGAAAACTTTTAAAGAAAGTAACATACGGTATTAGTTTGAGAAAATAAGATTCCAAAAGTTTCTTTTTCAGGAAGTGACTTCTTTCTGATTAATTTGGTATTAGTCTGACAAAAAGGCCATTGGATGCTGCCCCTATGCCATTACCTCATTTCCATTATAGGCTCTCCAAAACATTGCTCTTATGAAAATCGTACACTTTTTTGTATGTGCATCCAATATCTTCAAAAGCTGAAAAGCATTGGTGGCTACCTACCCCTACATGATTCAGAGTATAGAAAAAAGCGAACTCCTGACTTCTTTTTTGCACCCAGCTATAACTAGCTTTTTTGTCCTAGTTGTCTCAAAAATAAAATGGGTTGCAAACTTGCAAATTTATTGTAAGATATGATCGTAGTGTTGCAAACACAACGATATGGCGTATTGGTCAGTGAAATTGGAATAAATTTGGACAGACCTGGGTTCAAAACCTATCAAGGCAAAAAGGGTTAGGTGATTTCTTTCCATATGTCTAAGCCTAATCGGATGGAGGTTCCCAATACCAGTGGTGCTGCTATATAGCAGGTAGATGGCTTGTCCAAGGCCAAAAAAATGCCAGTAAGCTGGGATCTTAATCACAAAGCATAATTAAGACTTGTTTTGCAATTAATGTTCGATCCCGAAGAGAAGGAAAATATCTTCAGAAGTGGGTTTTTATGATCTGATAAAGTACCAGTACAGCTAAATATTCATGCTATTTTATATTTACTTTAAGAATGAGCTCAACTTTAACAACACTGATAAATAAAAAGTATAATAGTTAGATATATAAGAAATAAGGAAAGCAAGACTACATATCCTTTTCCCTTTCTTTTTTCATGTAGAAGCTTCAACAGAGATTAATATCACTCGCATCTAAAATTTAAAATTGTAGACAAAGGCACAAAGCTCATAATTAGTAATCAGGAGCTTGCACCTGCTCAATTGCTGAAATTATCCCAAAGTTACATGCCCTTCATTCTCCTAAGCCTTGAAGAGCTGTATTTTGAAGTCGGTACAGGTTGGATCATCTCAACGGACTGTAACACCAATAAAATCCTGTGTGGATAGAATCTAGAATTACGATGCACCAGGAAAGACTTTCCAAATATATTATCAAATGGGAAAAATCATACATGGAAACCTGTAAAGGTTGAATGAGGAATCATCCCTGCAATCTAATTTTCATTGCTTTTTTCTTTGGGAGCAGCTTCAATTGCAGATAGCGAATGTGCAAATGCGTTAGAGTTGCTATATATGCTGCTACCAATTTAGACTATGTTGAAGTTAAATTGTTATCTTCTATGACATTCAAGCTAAATTGCTTTTTATCTGTGGTTGTGTTGCCTACTGACTCGCTTTTGACCTTTCTAGGAAGCGCATTGCTGATCAATCGACTATGATATGTTGCTGATTGTATTTATCTGGTTTATAGGAATAAGGTGGAACCACCAGAGTAGAAACTGCATTACTTGTTTATAGAAGCTTAAATGTAATTGAAGTATGGCTTGTGTAAACGCTTCATGTGCTAAAAAAATATGATTCAGATGATTGTCTGATTTTGCTAAACCTTGTGCAAATGTCACAACCAACCCAATGAGTTTGGACAAAGTATAGTACCAATTAAGCAACTTCCCCTCTTCCTTTTATTGTATAAGATATACTAAAAGATAGATATTAAAAAAGTGATGGTATTAAATGATAAAGGTAGAGAGACAGGGCCATTATCCACCGAGTTGCAAACCGCGCACCAACCAATTTTTGGAGATTTCTTGGTTATCACAAAAAAAAAAAAAAAAAAAAAAAAAAGATCAACAAAGTATTTTGAAGGATATATGCCAACTCATTTTCTCTAATCTCATTGGGTGACCTCCTGTCTGTACTATATTGAAATTTCTCACCCATTGCAAGTTGATAGAATATACTCTCAAAATGTATTTACCACTTAGCACTTACAATGACAAATGAATGGAAGGGAGTTGCAATCTTCTACTACTACGATTAAGCTGATGAAGGGCCTGCTTTAATATTCTGTATAGCATCTAATGTGTACTTAGATTTGCATGCTATTAACCCTTGAAAGGGTGGGTTAATAGTTTTCTTTTCAGCTTTCATTTATTTTGTTCCTACTCTTTTATGTGTTAGAAATATGTTTGAACTATTTTATTTTTATAAGCATCTACGAATTATCTGTTTTGTGGTATGTTTCTTAATTGCATAGCTCTGTTTTTAAGTTTGTATTTCAATTATTTTGGTGACATGATTTGTTTGTGTAATCTGTTCTTATTTTGTCAGAGAGGACTCAAATGCTTAAGCAAAGGCAGCATTCTAGTGGCAAGCGAAGTGATAAAAGAAATGGCAAAGTTACCAAAAGTAATTTCTCTTTAAAGAGCTTAGTTGGCTTCGGTTCAGCTGCTGGAGGAAGAAACTTTCTTGGTATGTATTGTTCCATCTCTTCCAAACACTTGTAAAAAACAAAGTCAATGTTCCTGTTTAGTCTTTTAGTACTAGATGCACGACCAAAGAACTTGATTTTTCCTTTTTAGGTATTTTAAACCTGAATCATTCCAGTACTTAACTATGAAAAATAAAATCAAACTTTATCACTTTCACGTGGCTCCCGCCTTTCCTTTTCCAAGGTCTTATGCTAGTGTCACTTGATGGTACACTTTTCTTTCCCTTTAGGATGCTTAACAATTGAAATACACTGTTAACTGCAGTTGTTAAATTTACTTCCAAAAAAAAAAAACTGCAGTTGTTAAATTTCTTCCCACATCATCTCCATTCTTCTCGACTTTGTGTTTTCAGACATGGTAAATTGTATAGTGACCATGCGTTTTTGTTGCTGAGAGCTTGTGTATGAGTAGCACAATTTATCTCAAATCAGTGCGCTCAATTCTTTTCCATCATCTGCAAATCCTTCAATTCAAATGCTAGAGTTTCCTCCACGAAATTTCACTTTCCAGTTTCCAACCAGGTGAATAGTTTTTTCATTGGTCTACCGATTTTTCATGAGGTTCTCACCGTACTATAGACCGAGTCAGGATATGGTTGGTTCACTTTGTCATTCTTCATGATTAAGTACCATACATTTGATGCAAATTTACTTAATAATCTTTCTCAACTAAATCTCATGAAATACGTTTTGCAGATATATGTGTTTACCATGTTTTTCTTAAGGAAATATATAGAGCTAAGCACAATTGGTATGATCAATGCATGCAAATCACCATGTCAATGAAGACTAAAAATTACTACCTTATCCAAAAAAAATGAAGGCTAAAGTTACTTATAACTTTGATTTGAATCAACTCTTAATTTAGCATAGTCATTTCTGTGACGAAATAACTCAGCCAAAACCTGCAAGAAGTCTCAAGTCACTCCAATTTGTTTGTACCAGATGCAATTTTATAGAAGATATTGTGACTCCCTAGCCAACTGAAAAGTTGCACTTTCACACTAGCACATGGTGTGATGCTTGTTTTATGCAGCTTTTGGACTCAGAATTATCTGGGTAAGACATAGAAATATATAGAGCTAAGCACAATTGGTATGATCAGTGCATGCAAATCACCATGTCAATGAAGACTAAAAATTACTACCTTATCCAAAAAAAATGAAGGCTAAAGTTACTTATAACTTTGATTTGAATCAACTGTTAATTTAGCGTAGTCATTTCTGTGACGAAATAACTCAGCCAAAGCCTGCAAGAAGTCTCAAGTCACTGCAATTTGTTTGTACCAGATGCAATTTTATAGAAGATAATGTGGCTCCCTAGCCAACTGAAAAGTTGCACTTTCACACTAGCACATAGTGTGATACTTGTTTTATGCAGCTTTTGGACTCAGAATTATCTGGGCAAGACATAGCAATCCATCTAAACATGTCCATACAATTGACCTGCATTCTGTAAAGTATGTCCATACTAGCTTTTGCTGTACCCTGACATTTATTTCTTAATTTCTCCATATAGTCATAAAGTATATTGTCACTAGCTTTTGCTTTACCCTGGAAACTTAACCGCTTGATCGATAAATTCTTGGTTATTCTTTGTCTTAAGCATTTACCAATGTGTTATACCATAAATGTTCTGAGAAAATAACAAGGGATATCTGATTCAGGAATGTATGGCTTGAAATCTGATGGCATGGATGTCACAAAAGATGTAGATGATCTGCCCTTGAGGGAACTACTTGATGGCAGTTATAAGTGCGCACCTGTTCCCAAAGATAAGAGAAACAAAGCTTCAAAATCAAATGACAGTCTCATGCAGTTGGTTAGAGATGCTAACTCCATGCTTCGACTTCAGAAGTCTGTACGGACGCAGAATTGTTCTAATGTTGAAAGCAAGCTCTCTTGCGCCGATTTTTATACCAGCTCTTCTTCAGCAAGTCGAAATGATGGTGACAAGGTAGAGAACAGGATTGATAAGCCGTCTTCTTCTGATCAGGTGAGTTTTAATGGTTATTTGTTACTGAAACTGAATCTTGACAGCCCACTTGGTCAAGCAAGTCTGCTTTGTATCCTATTACTCCCTTCGTTGTAAAAGGAATTGTTGATTTTGAACTTTGAAGTACAAGGTCAAACCATCTAATTTAGGTATGCATTTGGACATCAGTTACTTTTTAAGTAAAATCTACATATTAGAAAATTTGCAAATACTATAAATTACAAAAAATTGCAACTAAAAGCACCAAAATAATATTTGAGAAAATTGTAGCCAAACAAAAACTGACTCCTCGAATACCAATGCCAAATAAAATGGGACACTGTTTTTCTTGATCAAAAAAAGAAGATAAAGAAGGGACACTGTTTTTAGGTTCACAAGGTAAAACAAGATAATGTCAGTATCTGAAAAAACTCATAACCTACGTTATTTTTTTCTTTTTATTCTCAAAGGTACAGGAATCCAGTGGCAAGGTTCAAGCAGTTGCGACAATGTGTCATTCTCCATCATATACACCAAAGTATGTGTTGGAGCGCCTTGCGCTCACTCCATCCAAGGATTTGGATTCTTTACTTATGGACACAGTCAAGCCTGCTACTTCAAGAAATAGTGGCGATCTTCGTCTAAGCAGGCCATCATCTCAGCGAAATGGTTTGCCTCCTTTTCCTTGGTCGCACACATGCTCTGGTCATCCTAAAATTGTTCCTGATTCAGCTAAATTATCTACAAGTAAGATGGTTTGCCAAGGCAGATGGGTAAGAGTGGAAAACACTTCGACTCCAGTGAAAGGTTCTACTGGTTTCCTTGAGGAATTGCAATCACTCACTGACAATCACAAACTAGTTCCAACAGGAGTTAAAGTGTCTAGGCCTTCAAAAAATGAAAATGCTTCATCAAACCGTGATAGCTTTACTGTATGTGAAAGGATTTCATCATCAATTGCAGCCAGCAGCACTTCTGAAGTTCCACCAGGTAAATTTCTCGGGGGCTTGAGTACATGAGTTGATGCATCTTTTGAATGAATTAAATGGTTTTGTTTATCTGCCACTATAGTGGACAGGTCATATGATCAATCTGTATTCTTGCTTTTCTGTGAGTTCCTATGGAATATAATCAATTTACATACTTTAAGTTGCTCTATGATAGCTAGTTTCTTTAGGTTGCCGAGCATCATGTTAGAAGAGTATTAGACTTGACAATATCATACTTTATGATATCAAGAAATGATACAATACATGCATTGGCACACAGTCTCCATTTAGTTCCTAAGAATGTGTTAGATCTTGACAAAACTATATTTCATGTGTGTTGTGCTAGACGTTTTTATGCCTACAAAGCTCATATTATATCTGATGGTAGCAGCTGAATCTCCAGGTATATTGGTTGCTGCTGAGACGCTTTGCGAGATTGCTACATATTCGTTGAAGCAGAAGACTGAAGCAACGACCAAATTGCTGAAGAAACCTTCTCAGAAGGGCATGAGAGCATGTAAATTGACTGAGAAATCTGGAAATCAATTCATAGCACCAAAACCAGTTGTGGGATCAAATAATCTGGTTGAAGTTGCGGATGGGATAATTCCATCGAAGAAGCTTCGCCTTTCAGTCAACTTTAGAAAACCTGATAGGAAAGGACCGATACCTTGTTCAGCTGAATCAATAAGATCAACTCCTGTCAAATCATTTAGGGACTCGGAAGGTTTCAATACCAGCTTTGTAAATAAACCATGTATAATGTCCCCATATACAAGGGTGATGGATAAGGCTTGTAGTAGTACTGACCAGAAGCTGAGGAAGGTACCCAATGGAGTGGACCCAAGAAGATGACAGGATGTTGGACTGAGCCTCATTATGTAGTGGATCAGACAAGAACCCTTAGTGTTGCATTTGTCTAATCCTTCTAACTGCTGTTAAACATGCAAAATATGGTAGGATTTGTACAGCCTGTCACATGGAAGAAATGAACGTTGTAATCTTATGCCTGGTTGGTTTAGGGTTTTAGAAGGGGAATCATTGTGCTTGTACCATTACTTGTATTATGGATGCCAGATTCATAAAGATGCTTTTGGCTTTGCCTCAGTGTACATCATTGATGAGGCAATAGTAGAAGAGCTCTCTCTCTTTAGCCTCTGGTATTCCGGACATACCTCACGTGTGTGTAAGTGTATTCATTATGTAATATCTATGCTCAGGACATTTTCATACTCATATTGTGCTTCTTGTAGATTCTTATAGCTCATCTTATTTTATCTCTGATTTTGTATTTTGATAATAGTTGGTACTGGCAATGGTTTGTCCCAGAGATTTGACTCTTTGCTTGTGGATAATATATATGCTTAGATGATGATTACATTTTGCTTAAAACCCTTAGGTTTACCTTCTAATGATCGTTGTATTCGAGCTTTGTGAAAAAACAAGCAAACTTCCAGATTCAATTATGTACTTTCTTTCACTTGGCCTCATGCTGCTGATTGACAAAAATTTATATGATTATTCGTTTCCTTCAACAGCCTGCTCGTAATGACCCTTGGAAATTCACATTCAGGATTTTAACTTTGTCGGTATAGAATACCACTGCATTCATTACTTTTTTGCGACAGTTTGTGGCATATTCGGTATAAATATAATTTTTAACATGTTCTCAACTTGTATGATATAGGGAGCGTGATCGAACCTGCTATGTTACTATCATTGTAAACCATACACTGACATTCACGCAATGATTCAGCTGAAAGCTCTTCATGACACTCTGGATGTTAAGCGAACACAAAAATCTTTGTTGAAATGAGGATTATTAATAGAGGCGGATTAAGAATTTGAAATTTATGGATTCCTACGAAAACTTCAAGTTATATTGTAGAAACAAGTAAGTAGCTACGTTGCTTATTAGTTTTCAAGTTGTGTAGTATTAAGAAATACTGCTCTCTCTCAATGACAATATCCACTCATCAGATTACACACTTTGAAATCACCCGAAAATAAGTCGGGAAAAGGCAAAATTACTTAAAATCACTCAAAAGAGTTTGACAAAAACACGTGAGTTGCCTCTGCCGGACTCGAACCCGGGTCTATTGCTTGGAAGGCAATTATCCTAAACGTTGGACTACAAACGCTTCTTGTTTCTCAAGACTCACATTTTTCATGATGACAATGCAAATGGAAGAACTATGGCACATAGGTTGCTGAGTCTCAAAGCTTATGAGCTTATACAGCAAGGGATTAATGGAAGAACTATGACACATAGGTTTGCTGATTCTATCACTGGATCGAATTCACTGACCCCTACAACTCATTTTATGTACCTTTGCCTTTGTCAGATCAACAGCAGGCCAGTGACTTGGAGGACTTTCTTTGCTTCTAACTATTGCACCATTGAAAGAGTATGACTCCGATATCTTTGTAAAACAATGGACCTTAATTCTAACTCAACTCTAACAGCTGGTTCCTGAGGTGAGAAATGTCCAAAATCATAAAAGAGGCCAACAACTCATTTTCTATACCAATGTGAGATGCTTAATTAACACACGTGTACCAAACATTATTCATTGAGTTGTTTGGTTGTCAGTTAGACTTATGGAAGTATTAATACTGTAGGGATTAGTTACACAGAGTTTACTTATTCATATACTATTAGTTATTCCATTTTCTATTCTGCATAAAATAATACATAAATTGATACATGTTTCAGTTATGTGGGATTATAAAATGATAAGCAAACACCGTACCTGGTGTGTTGACTTTTATACAAAGCAACTAAAAAACTATCAAACATCGTACTAACTCTACTAGTTTTAACACATGAATAATTCTCTTCCTAACCAGTAACCACACAGCCCCTAAGTTGCGGTCTTTGTGGAATATGAATAGTGTTCCGGGTATACTTTTCACTTTCTGTTTGATAAATGTTTCTGGACAAAGACTCTGTGTATCCAACTTTATTTACTTGACATCAAAGAAGTTGTAGCAGTGTTGCTGACTCTGTTTGTTTCCACAAATGAGCTGGAGAACAACTACATGAGGACCTACTCTCCAGCTTTAATTGAATGATCAAATTTTACAACTTTAGCCACATGGTTGTATAACAAGAAAGGATAATTCACCTAAGCCAAGTATGTCCTAAACTAAAGTAGCTTAAAGTTTGATACATAAAAGTAGCAGATAGTATTGATCTTATTGGCTTTCCAAACTGAGAATACGAGAAAATGGCTTCACTTATGATAAACAAGTAGCAACAAGAAAAATTGCTAAGTCTTCATACATTGAATTCTTGTAATAAAAAAGAACAAGTGATAATTACAGCTCGAAGAGATGAATAGGGCAAAATGCCAAGAACGATTTTACCAATGAAGGACCCTTAAATTTTCTGGCAAGTCAATCTTCAATCATCTGATGTGAACTATTTGCATATAAGTTATCGTAATACTGTTGCACCACCAAGACCGATGCTGTTGTGGAGAATTCTGGTGAAGTCAACAAACTCCCAATTGGCCCTAGTTCGGGGCAATCAAACCTCTGGCTCAATGAAAGAGCTACTACACCATTAGGCATTCGACCAACCAGAAACAAACTGCACCGACTGTAATCACGTAGGATAGTAATTGTTTCCGACACATCTCTAACATTCTTCTCTTCATACATAACGGAACTGCCTTCTGATACACTCGTTCTAAAACCAACAAGAAACTCCTCATCAGCAGAGATTAATGTTGCAGCAGGAGTGCCTTCTGTATCTATTCTTACTATCTCTTCAGAGGAATCCGACTCCACTAGGAAGCGAATGACTGTTAACTTGACTCCCGGGTGCTCAGCCATACGAACTCCATAAGCAAGTGCTTCACGATCATCATGGCCCCCAAAAAAGAGAATGGTAATAGAAAATGAAATATTACTTGCAGATATTTGAGAACTACCACCAAGTCCACGGTCAACAAATATCCCCACTGAACATGAAGCATGTTCAAGAACCCTTTTGTTAACCAAGTGAAAATCAGGTCGGGTTGACTCAAATGAGCCGTCGAGCCTCAGATTCTTGTGATATGATAAAATTATGATTGCTATATTTTTCTTTTCAGCAGTAATGCAAATATCTTCATGCATATCAGAGAGTGATGAGATTGATGTCATTGGCCTCACAGAGACCTGACTTAATTGTTGGAAAGCCTCGAATGCCACAACAACATGATTAGCTGACCGCTGACCCTTATTCCAGAAGGGCAAGCCATTATGTCGAGCCTTGTGTACCATTAAGATAGCTGACGGTCTCTCCGAGAACTCCATGAGATGCATTGCATATACACAAAGCCTTTCTCCCCTCTCGGTCCCACGTGAGGCCTCAAGGAGATTAATGATCGATGGGATATTTCTGGAACTACGGAAGCAGGTCAATATTCGCAGTTGAGTATTTGGATTTTTCCTTTCCATTCTTCTATGTTTATAGTCGCCTTTGCTTAGTATTTTTGCTGGCTTGTAAACAGCCAGAACCAAGGGTGTGGTGATAAAGGTCGTGACGAGAGCCATCATAACCATGATAGCAAAAGTCTGATCATTCAATACCTGCATGAGACATAGAGTAAATAACTTAAAGCTGAAAGGGATAACCTGACTCCACAGAGCAATAAGACACTAGACGAGCATTACCTTTCGATCTTTACCAATATTGAGGACAATCAGTTCCACTAATCCCTTACTGTTCATAAGAAATCCAAGAGCAAGAGCCTCCTTTTTTGGAATCTTCCAGAGAAGGGCAACTATAAAAGTGCCAACAATCTTCCCAAAGCAAGCAGTAAATATAACCAGAACTAGCAAACCCCATGATTGTATACCTTGGATTGTAGCAATGTTCGTTTTTAGACCACTAGAGACAAAGTACAATGGGAGGAAAATACCAGATACAAGGTCCTCAACTTTTTCAACCAGTACACCAGCAAATGGCCCTTCCTTTGGAACTAAAACTCCAATCACAAAAGCCCCAAACATTGCGTGAATCCCGATAATATCAGTGACCAATCCAGCTGCAAGTACAGCAGCTAAAGTACCACATATGTAAATCTCATCCACAGGTTCACCTTCGTGGCAACGCTGCGATATCCACTTAAAAATCGGTGGCACGATAAGACTGGCACAAATGACAAAGCCACAACTGCAGAGGAAAACCCAAAGTGACACAACAGGTGATAAATTATCACCAGATAAGGCAATGGCAAGAGCAAGTAAAATCCAAGCTGCGACGTCATTAACTGCTGCCGCTGACATGGCCATTCGCCCAACATTAGTAGTTAAAAGTTTCAGCTCAGCCAAAATTCGTGCCAGAACAGGAAATGCAGTTATGGAAAGCGCTACACCCATGAATATAAGAAATGAGGTAGCATTTACGCCTTTATTTATAGTTTCTCGAAGAATAAATGAAGAGCCAATTCCCAAAGCAAACGGAAGACTAATTCCTGCAACAGCAATGGCAAGGACTTTTTTCCCACTCTGACGCAATGACTTGACATCTAGTTCTAGGCCAGCTAGAAATAAAAAGAACAGGAGACCAATGTTTGCCAAAGTGTCTAAAACAGTGATGCCCTTCGGCGGGAATATTCCATTCAAATAGCCTTTGTTTCGACCAAGAGCTGATGGTCCCAGCAATACTCCTCCCTGTATATCACAAACAGAATGTTAACTTTTCTAAAAAGAATGAAGTTCAAGATAAGTTGTAAGATTTTCTGTCTATAACACTAAAACATCCATGACTTTGTAGTACCCCTATAATTCAATAGGAAAGGTGAAATTGTTCTTTCCTCTTCCAACAAACGTGCCATGAAGAAGAATGAAAAGGAAGACTAAGGATCACATCACAGAAGTTGTCCAGTGAATCTAATACTGTAACGAGGAGAAAAACACGTGATTCGAGAAAAAGTTTAAGAAAAAAAGGGGTTATTTGATTGACTTACAAATGATAAGAAAAATTAACCTAAATAACCATGTATAATGTTTATAATTGTGCATAATCAGTGTATAATCTATGTATAGCGGCTAGAAGAAATGAATAGTGAATCCGGAAAGCTATTCGTGTAAAGATCCCACGATAATCTAACCAGGTAGGCTTTTCTTTGGCAGTTATACGACAGAAGCATTTTGGAGCCGAAACAACTACCAAAAGAAAAGCAAGGGAAGGAAGAGGAAGAAAAAAAAAAGAAATAGGACAGGTGAGTTACTTAAGTTTGGAGAGAAAGAAAATTGAACAGGACAAAATAGTTTTGAAGGGCAGATAATTTACTTTCAGCAAGTAGAAATAAAACAGAAAAGAGTAAACCAGTAACAAAACGAACACAACAGGGCGATATAGAAGGAATAACTGTCTTCCTATACACAATTACATACAATGTACCAAATTTTCTTTGAGATGGCAGGAAAAACAACTTACAAAAATCTCAGCAATAACACGTGGTTGTCGTAGGGGCCGCAGCAAAAAGGCAAGACCTCTTGTGACAAGAAGAACTAAACATATCTGTAAAATGGCCAGCGGAAGGGCGAAATCCAGAGGATTATCACCTTGAAAAATGCCATTAGATGTGGCCTTCATTGGAGAAGGACAAAGATGTTCCATAGTTTTACTGGATGCCACTCCAAATTAGTCCTGTACAAACAATACTGTAAAACACGATGGCTGTTGCACTTCCAATTTCAACTCAAAGGAAACATATCCTAAGGAAATGATCAACAGGATAATCTTTATAGAATGATGAGGTAATGAAGATCCAGTGTTCCCAAGGGGATGGTTAAGGGGTTAGGGAGTGGGAAGAACCTGGAGATCCCAGGGTCAACCCGCTACAACACTTACAGATCGTTTGGTTGCTAGTTGGGAATTTAATTATTCATGTATTAAAACCACCATAACTAATACCATGTTTGGTAGCATCTTAGTTGCTATATATAAAATTCAGCACACCAAATACAGTGTTTAGTTATCAGTTTACAATCCCGCATAATCAATATATATAAATATATATATATATATAAGTTATGAGGGAATCTATGTAATATTATTTTAGGCAGGATCGAAGATGGTATAACTAATACATGAATAATTAACCCTGCATAACTCTAACCAACAACCAAACGACAGTGTGAGCCTAGCTACCCTAATCTTGGTAGGCAAATTACTTTTGGATGGTAATAGGTAGTCAGTATAAATGAATCGAGATGTGCACAATTTGGCATGGATACCACCTGCCAAAAGTATATGCATATATACCTATTTTAGAATTAGAGAAAGGGCTTTACAAATTCAATCAGCACCAATCCCTCCAAAAAAATTGAACGAGTAATACACCATTTAAAAGATGATTATTTTTGTACAAAAACTAATATTCAGCGGGGAAAAGAATATGCATATCCAAGGATCTACATTACTTGTTCATTAGACTTATGGCAGCCATATTGGTTTTTATTATTATTATTACTATTAATGAAACAGAAAAAATTAGGGCAGTGTGCCAAATAGAGAAAATAATAGCTCAGCAGAGTTACTAGTAATTCTTGCAAACGACAAATGATCAAGAAAAGGATCAGAAAAGATTATTTGTAACTTTGTAATGAGTAACACTACTGGAATATGCATGTATTGATCATTACGAGTTTAGAACTGTGAAATGTGACGGGGCAAGAAAGATCATAGTACCTTGTAAACTCTGTTTAATTGGTTACTTCAGAAAAGTCCAAGAATGGGATCATTTGAAATGAAAACCAAATACCAAAATCTGCAACTGTAAGTCTAAGAAAGACAAAGATAAAGGAAGAGAATGTTTTTTTTATTTGTATTTTGAAGGAGATAGGGACGAAGAATTAAAGATGTAGTACGATAAATAGAATGGTAGTTGGTGTGTGAACCTATGGAACAAGTTGCTTTCAGTAAGTCAGAGATTGAGTGAAAGTACCAACTGCTCGACTCCTTCCCACTTGGGGACTAAATTTTATCCATGTACACGGGCTAAGCAAGACTAAAAAAAAAAATAAAAAAAATACAACTAATATACTGTATTTATTAATTACGGATTGTAAAATAATAATCCCTCCGCGCACTTTTACTTGTGGACTATATTACAAATAGATATTCATTTTTACTTGCTCAGTTGAAAAACCAAAACATAATCATATCCTTATGCATTTCCCAAAATATTGAATTTGTTACATAAAGAGTGATATATAGTAAACTTATCATTTTATGAATTACTTCTTAAGCAGGGGCGGACCTCCCTCCAATTTAGTGGTGCTCCAACACCCGTTAAACACGATGCATATAAAATTTGGGGTATAAAAGCTCAAAAAGCACCTTGAAAACCAAAAACACAGTTGAGTGCTTTGGTTTCCAGGTGGAACTTTAAAGATTTGAATGGTTGGGTAACCGTGAGATGTAGAGCCAAGGAGGTAGAGATTGGTATTAGATAATTGTCTTCAGTTGAACACGTAAACACAAATACTGACGTGACACATAAATTATTGAGGTGTCTAGATGATCATTTTGTAAGTTGGAGTTTTCAACTGACAAAGTGGAGACAAGTTAAGGTGTCTACTTGTGCATACCCAAAGTTGGAGGACATATTTGACACCTGAAGCTAAGTTTGGAGGCCTGTGTATGTATTATGCATGGATAATTTCATTAAAGGGTAAAAATTTACTCATATCAGTCGTGTATACCAAAATTGATTTAATTTGTTATAATTAAGTGATTTAATAAAGTTAAAATATATATTAATATATTATGGCTAAGTAATAGACTCATAGTTATATATATTCAAATACATGTCATATTTTTTATTGATTTAGTATACATATCCGGTGCGGATAAATTCTTACGTTAATCAGTATATCTTTTGAAGGGCTTAGTATGCCTTAAATTCTATACCTTTCACATTCTTCACTTTCGTAGGCTACATCTTACAAGTTACCACCCTGCAGTTTGCTTGGCCCATCAAAGTTTCTCTGAGACAGAAACCTGAGAAGAATTGGACTGAAAGGACTGGTAGTGATCGATGAGCTTTCCATATTTCAGACTTTCGGCTCGGCGAACGGATGCAAATGCAACTAGAACCTTTATATGGTCAAGTGGAAAAAAGTTCAATTTTTGAAAAACTGAGGTCTGAAATTGAGACATTTCTTCAAACTAAACACACTTCACTGCAGAGTCAAAGATCTTCTAGCAGGTTCATGCTAAGAACAGCTATTTTTTCCCCTTAAATACACCTCATAAGCGGTGTTCATGTAGTAGTCCGAGTTAAATCTGTATAGTGCTAGGTAAATAGTGCTATTACATATTGTTAACCAATTGTATTGCAAAAACGTTGAAACAGTAAAAAAAATAATTTCTGAAAACAGAAAACAGAAATCAGAAACTGGACAGATTCTGCAAAACTGTAGAAAACGAAATTAACAGAAACTGGAAAATAATATGAACAACATATGGAAAACCAAATCGAGCCCACTGAATTCACAGTGTGTCCTAAAGAAAATTATTCCCCTCAATGTACCCGAGGTTTTGGAATCTTTCCTCTCACGATAGAACGATTTACTCACCAAAATAGCGGTACAGCAAATTAAGGTGACTGCGAACCATTCGAAGGTAGTATGTCATACGAGAGTTTTAAGAAGTGTAGAAAAAGAAGAAGATGAATATCAGAAAATTTCATAAGGAAAAATTCTGAGGATCAATAGAAATATATAGCCTGTTTGGGAAAAGGTTTGCAACTTTTCAGAAAAGTTTGCAACCTTTCAGAAAAATCCATTGGAAAAACGGAGGGAAATGTTTTAAATTAATCCGGGAAAGAAAGAAACCAGGTCGGGTCGCGGGTTAGGATCTTTAATTAATTAATTAATTAATAATTAAAATTAAAGAAAATTTGGTCCAAAAAGATTATCAATCAATCAGATCATTTGACCGAAGCCGAAGCCGAAGCCGAAGCCGAAGCCGAAGCCGAAGCCGAGCGACGACGACGGCGCGAGGGGAGACCCTCTTCTTGACCCTTTAGCAACACAAATGAGTGCTTCTACTTTTAAGTAGGAGAACGTTTCTTTCCACCACCTATGAGGGACAAATGCTTATTTCATAAAGCAAGAGGAAACAACTCATTTTTCCCTCCACTTCTTTTCCCTCCATTTCCCATTCAACCTATCAATTAAACCCAACAATCCCCCACATGAATGGGGAATGGCTATAATATAAAGGAATGCACGGACAAGTGTGTGATATACAAGCGAAGATTAATTGCATCTGGATAAGTAGGTTTTCCTTTGAACTTTCCGTAGTGAACTTATATCGGATATATTCGATCAATCGGTAGATGTGATATCTTTGAACCGTCGAACTTTGTTGTATAACTAGACAACATAAGTCACACAATTAACCCTCAACCATCTATGGTTCTCACGGTTGTGTTCGTTTCAGCCATGAACACCGCTTGGTTTCGTGAATGCATAGAGAATGGGCCTTTACCATCATTTCCCTTGAAGCGGCTTATATTTCACACTCACATAGGTGATTTCTAAATGTGTAGTCCTATAGACACACTATCTAGTCATGTTTTGCCAGACTTAGATAATCATTAAAAAACTTTAATGCTTTATTAACGCATTAAAAAGCCTTAAGGTTTTATCCTTGTTTCTGAACATTGTCATCATCACGAGAATGGGTTGAGTTATTTGACAATGTTGAACCGTCATTCATAACTTTGTTTGATCTCTTTGAACCTAGTTCTTGGGATCTCCAGTCTACTAGGTAGAGTTACCGCCATGATGACTTGTCCTAGGCCTTAACCCCATTCCCCTCGATGATCTTTCAACAGCCTCTCTAGATAGGACTTTTGTTAGTGGATCCGATACGTTATCTCTTGACTTTACGTAGTCAATAGTGATAACACCACTAGAGAGTAGTTGTCTAACGGTATTGTGTCGCCGTCGAATGTGACGCGATTTTCCGTTATACATAACGCTCCCTGCCCTACCTATTGCCGCTTGGCTATCACAATGTATACATATAGGTGCCAGAGGTTTGGGCCAAAATGGAATATCTTCCAAGAAATTTCAGAGCCATTCAGCTTCTTCACCGGCCTTGTCTAAAGCTATAAATTCAGATTCCATTGTAGAGCGGGTGATGCATGTCTGTCTTGATGATTTCCAAGACACTGCTCCTCCACCAACGGTGAAAACATATCCACTCGTGGATTTAACTTCAGATGATCCGGTGATCCAGTTTGCATCACTATATCCCTCAATTACTGCGGGATATTTATTATAATGCAAAGCATAGTTTTGGGTGTGTTTCAAATACCCCAAACTCGTTTCATTGCCATCCAATGAGTTTGATTGGGATTACTCGTGAATCGACTTAGCTTGCTAATAGCACATGCTATATCTGGTCGTGTAAAATTCATAATATACATCAAACTTCCCAAAACTCGTGCATAGTCCAATTGTGAGTCACTTTCACCTTCACTCTTTTGAAGTGTAAAACTTACATCAATTGGAGTCTTTGCAACATTGAAATTTAAATACTTGAACTTGTCAAACACCTTTTCAATATAATGTGACTGTGATAATGCTAGACCTTGTGGAGTTTTATGGATCCTAATTCCTAAGATCAAATCAACAACCCCTAAGTCTTTCATGTCAAATTTGCTAGCGAGCATACGCTTCGTAGCATTTACATCGGCAATATCTCTACTCATTATCAACATGTCATCAATATATAAACAAACAATGACTTCATGATTTGGAGTATTTTTAATGTAAACACATTTGTCACACTCATTAATCTTAAATCCATTTGCCAACATTGTTTGGTCAATTTTCGCATGCCATTATTTGGGTGCTTGTTTAAGTCCATAAAGTGACTTAACAAGTTTGCACACTTTCCTTTCTTTACCAGGAACCACAAAACCCTCAGGTTGTTCCATGTAAATTTCTTCCTCCAATTCTCCATTTAAGAAAGCTGTCTTGACATCCATTTGATGGATTTCAAGACCATATACGGCTGCTAGTGCCACTAACACCCGAATAGACGTTATCCTTGTTACCGGCGAATATGTGTCAAAGTAATCAAGGCCTTCTTTTTGTCTATAACCTTTGACCACAAGTCTTGCCTTATATTTGTCAATAGTGCCATCAGCTTTCATTTTCCTTTTAAAAATCCATTTTGATCCTAAAGGTTTATTTCCAGGAGGAAGATCAACCAATTCCCATGTATGGTTGTTCAAAATTGATTCAATCTCACTATTGACTGCCTCTTTCCAAAATGCTGAATCAGAAGAAGACATTGTTGCTTTAAATGTTTGAGGCTCATTTTCAAGCAAGAATGTCATAAAATCTGGTCCAAAGGAAGTAGATATCCTTTGACGTTTGGTACGCCTTGGATCCTCTTCACTTGATTTACTTTCCTTTGGTTCTTCTCGCGGCCGTTTAGATCTTTCACTTGACGACTCACATTCAGTTTTATACGGATAAATGTTTTCATAGAATTCAGCATTATCTGATTCAATTACCGTATTAACATGAATTTCGGGATTGTCCGATTTGTGAACCAAAAACCGACAAGCTTTGCTGTTTGTAGCATAGCCAATAAAAACACAATCCACAGTTTTTGATCCAATTTACCCTTTTGGGCAAAGAAACTTGGACCTTTGCTAAACACCCCCACACTTTGAAATATTTCAAGTTGGGTTTTCTTCCTTTCCATAGTTCATATGGAATAGATTGTGTTTTGCTGTGGGGCACCCTGTTGAGTATTCGATTAGCTGTAAGGATAGCTTCCCCCCACAAGTTTTGCGGTAAACCGGAACTTATTAATAAAGCATTCATCATTTCCTTTAATGTTCAGTTTTTCCTTTTCGCAATTCCATTTGATTGTGGTGTGTAGAGAGCAATAGTTTGATGAATAATTTCATATTCTAAACATATCTCTGCAAAAGGAGATTCGTATTCTCCACCCGTATCACTTCTAATCATTTTTATCTTTTTATTCAATTGATTTTCCACTTCGTTCTTGTATTGCTTAAATGCATCAATTGCTTCATCCTTACTATTAAGCAAATACACATAACAATATCGAGTGCAATTGTCAATAAAAGTTATAAAATATTTTTTCCCACCGCGTGATGGTATTGACTTCATATCACATATATCTGTGTGGACTAAGTCTAAAGGATTTGAACTCCTATCAATAGACTTATATGGATGTTTAACAAACTTAGATTCAACACAAATTTCACATTTTGATTTATTACACTCGAATTTAGGCAATACTTCTAAATTAATCAATTTTCGCAAGGTTTTGTAGTTGACATGTCCTAAACGAACATGCCATAAATCATTTGACTCCAATAAGTAAGACGAAGCTGAATTCTTATTAATACTGTCAACAACCATTACATTGAGTTTGAAAAGGCCCTCGGTGAGGTAGCCCTTTCCTATGAACATATTATTCTTACTTATTGCAATTTTCTCACTAACCAGCACGCACTTAAACCCGTTTTTGACGAGTAGTCCGGCTGAAACTAAATTCTTCCTAATTGTTGGAACGTGCAGAACGTTGTTGAGAGTCAGCACCTTGCCGGAAGTCATCTTCAGAAGTATCTTCCCATAACCTTCAACCTTAGCTGTTGTCGTATTTCCCATAAACAGTTCCTCTTCGGGTCCAGCGGGAGCATAGGTTGCAAATGCTTCTTTTACAACGCAAACATGTCGAGTGGCACCAGAATCAAGCCACCACTCCTTTGGGTTTCCAACCAAATTGCACTCCGATAGCATTGCACATGTTACATCCCGCGTTTTCATGCGTTGGAAAGCGTGCGAGTTAAATGACACTGGTAACGGAAATGAGGTTATCCTCCCAAGCTTATAGATGGTTGTATTTGTCACGACCCAACCCCGTGGGCCGCGACCAGTGCCCTAGCTGGGCACCTATACGTACCCGATACCCAAATTAGCATATTAACAAAATAATATAATAATAATATTAGTGGACGCTACAGAATTTAGCATAAAAAGCAGACTTGGCACACATAGGCCGATAAGGCCATCATAGAACAAAGTATCCCAAACATATGTACAGAACCCACACAGATATATCCACAGACCTCTACGGAACATATCATAATCATAAGACGGGACAGGGCCCCGTCATACCCTGAACAAAGTACATATCCAGATAGCAGTGACAGACTGTACCAAAAGATGGGCTCTGTAGAAGAGAGCGCCCCAAAATAGCAGAAATGGGATCCTAAACGTGCGGATCAGCAAACCTGTCGTCTGTACCTGCGCGGCATGAAAACGCAGCCCCCGAAGAAAGGGGGTCAGTACGAAATATGTACTGAATATGTAAAGCGGAATTACAGAAGTCAAATCATAATGGTTGCAGAAAATGAGTACAAAATCCAGAGTGTCAAATGCATATTTCCAAAACAGACAGAATGTGTACAGAAACATATGTCATATCATATCCGGCCCCTGCCACGGGACTCGGCAGACAGAACGTGGTCACCCTCCCGACACTGGTGCCACAATACAGAGGAATCAGAAAAGGGGCGTGGCCCCGTATCATAAAATGTCATATCAGAATGGCCATAACAGATCAGATCAGAATAGGCGGACATGGCACATCATACTCCACAGACCCATGTACGCGTATACCTGCCCCCTCACATCGGGACGCGGCGAACAATGCAGAGAATTACGCTTGACAACATATCCTGGCCCGGGCTCAGTGTGGGAAACATTGGGACATCCACGAATGGAGTAGTGAGAGACTAATGCAATTTAAAAATATCATAAATGGTTTCAAAGACTCGATGAAGCGTATCAAAGCCAAACAAATCCAATGGAGTCGGACGGAATCAGAATTAATACAATTCGGATATCATAATAATTTACAGAAATATAACCTTCCTGAAGTCATTCCGAGTGTCAAAATAATTCATAAGATTTAATAGAATATTTAAAATAATATTCTTTAAGCGATTAGTAGGGTAATCAAAACGTTTCTTTCAAAAATCGCTTAAAAGTAAGCTTTAGCATATTAGGGGCAAAACCGAAAATAGTGGGCCCGCCTCGGGACAAATAAGGCGGCGGGCTCAAATTATGCCCTCTAAGCTTATGGTATCACCTAAAAAGGTTCTACAAACATTCTATGACTTTCCAAGTAGTTTAGAACAAAATTGCATAATTCCAAGAAATAGCGTATTAAAATGGTTCAATTCTACTGAAGGAAAAACTGAAATTTTCTCTTGCGGATTCCGAGGGCCAAGAGGTCCTTCGAGGCCCGGATCCGACCCTAACACACTAAGGGCATGCCAAGGGAAGAATAGGGGTTGCTTTACATACATTTCACGCTCCTTAAGCCTTTCCAAACTCACTTCCCGTTTCGTCGAAAAACTGCAATTGGTCAAGTTTACCAATTGTGAGTTATTAATGCCATTATTACAACTTTAAGCATATTTGGCTACCGAAATTTCGGCAGCACTTCCCCTATACATATGGCACCCCGAGAATTCAACTCGGCTAGAAATCATCAACAACAACCCAAACGACAACATCAATATCAACAATGAACATTAAAAACACAAATATCCTTCAACTAGTCATTTTTCTCACAAGTTGACATAATCTTCAATTCAACCCAAACTTTCGAACTAACATCATGATTTCACATCCATTATCACTCAAGATCATCACAATATAGATTTAGAGACATTTCATTTCATTTTCCTTAAGGTATACACTCGATATACATAATATACAACTTTCCGCCAAAGTCTTAACTTATGCAAAACATCAAATCTTTGGCATACAATTTCATAACAAGTTTCCAACTTCCAAATTCATCAATGATCATCATAATTCACAACCAAACGACTTCATTTCCTTAATGTCGGAAAAACATACTAAAACGACATAAGTGTTTACATTCCGATTCAATACAAACTTATATCATTCTAACTTCATTCACATATCAAGCATTACAACAACACTCCAATACACTAAACAAACTTAATCCATTTTATTCCCAAACCAAATACACCACACGGCCAAGTGCTATTTTTAGCAATTCAATCAAAGTTATTCCACTTTCCTTCTCAACATGAATTCCATCACATTCACAACTAGAATACAACATAATTTCAACACATTTTGGCTATACAACATATGTATACTCACGGCTACAAGCCATATTCCAAACCCACATTGCAAACTTCCATTTTTCCATACAATCAACACATTTCTATACACCACAACACAATCAAAACTTCATAACACAATAAAAAGGTAGAAATTCTTACCTTTTCTTCAAGTTTTCTTCACTTGGAGATGTAGTCACTTTGATGATTCTAATGCTCCCCACTCCAATCCAACTATACCAAGTTACAAAGGAACCTTATCTTAGTAGGAAAACCACAAGACATGAATTTTTGGAGCAATATTTTTGGTGGCTATTTTTCTAAGCCAAACCCGAAACCCTCTTGGTTTTTTGCTCTTGTTCTTGACTTCTTCCTTGCTTAATTTTCTTGAATGTTCTAATGCATATAATGAAGACTTTAGGCTTCTTATATTAATTGTCACATGATCATGCACATGACTAATTAATTGGGCTTGGATCAAAGCCTTATGTTACTTAATCACATGGAAATTTAATACAAAATTTTGGGCTTGGGCCACTATGGCCGGCCACTACAATGCATTGGGCCTTAAATTCCATTCCATTATTTTTGGCCCAATGACTTATAGTCCACTTTTTGTAATTCCCGAAACTAATTTCCAAAATTCCAAAATTGCCCTTAGCCTTGTCTCACACTTTCATGACTCTATTCTTTCATGCATAACTCCTATGTCCAACAAAATATCAAATTTGACCTTATATCTCAAGAATCCAATATAATTCAAGTTTTTCCAAACGTGTGAAAACACGGGATATAACAGTATTGATGGTAAAGATGTGTTATAAATATTAGAAGTTAAACAAATCTAAGAAAATAAGTTTCGTTGAGGTTCGAAATTTATTTAAATGAAATACAGTCCAAGCTATAATATCCTGTATTTTTGGACTAGGAAATTGAACCGTCCAACATGAGCAAATTTTACCGACTGTAAGATTTGGTCATAGTCAAACATGAAAATAAAAGAATTCGGTGTATACGAGAAATGAAGTCCCGAAATGATTTAAGATGGAAAAGTGTGACGACGATGACTGGAAATAATATTTTATGTGTGGCAAATGAGGCTATGGACTAGGACCATATCACATGACCATAATAATGAAGTGAGTTAGAGGTGAGTAATATTTAAGTGAATTGAGATCAAACGTTATTTATATCGGTAATTAGTCCAATGTTATGAGATAGTGGAAATTAAAAACATTTAGGTAATGTTTAGGGGACAATATGTCCACTTGGGTCCCATGTGGGGAAAAATCATCTTTATGTGTAATTATAAGTATAGATAAATGTGGCTTTTTGGGCTGTCAACGTGGAGTGACCTTGTTAAATTATTATAGTGACTAATTAATCAAATGAGTAGCTAATGAAGTGGTAGCAGTCCACGTGTTTCTTTAGTGGATTCAAGCAGACCAAATACGTCCAGCTTGTTCATTTTTCACTTGGAGTTCATTTAGTAACTTTGGGATTCATTTTGGAAGCAAAAAAAAAGTACAACAACATTTTTCTTTGAAGATTCATTATGAAGAGGCAAACAAACGTTCAGCAACCATTTGATTTAACCATGGGGAACAATTCATTTGATGGAAGCAAAGGCAGCAACCTCGTCCCATTTCAATTAAGCTATGGTAGTCTCTTGGTTGTAGTAAGCTCATGATAGAACGGACTGGGTACAATTGTTCAAGACTAAGGTGGAAGAAGATTAAATCTTGGCACATAAGGTAAGAAATCCTCTCTCCTAGATGTATTTGAGTTATCCGAGTCGTATCTACGTTGCTAGATGAAAGAATTACGAAAACTATATTGGAAATCGGATAAATTGTTATTGTTATCATGTGGGCTGTTTGGTGGTTGTTATAAATTGTTTGGTGTGCTGGAATATCGTGGGATTGGCTGTAGTTGTTGTTGTTGTGTTTGTTGTTATACTATGTATATACGAAAATAAAGAAGTGTATACAAGTATCGGTATAGGAATGTATGTTGGGCTGTTTTGAAAGTGATTTAAGAATGGATTTGATTCTATTTGGATATGTATTTATTTATATTGTTGTTGGTATGGTGATTGATATTTTGGGTAAGTTGGAATCACGAGGATTATTGTCTTTTTAGGAAAGATGCTGCTCGAATATCGTTAGATTTCTAAGTAATTAAGGATTGGTTTGAAAGAGTATCCTAAATTGATTATTGGCATATTTGGTATTGTTTGTAGATTGGTGAAGCCCGAGACCTAAGTTATGGTTAACTTAAGAAGCGGACAAGGTATGTGAAGCTATCCTTCCTTCTTTTTGGCATGGTCTTTGTGAAACAAACAGACGACGAGCATATAACTCCAAAGAAGCTCCTATTCTTAGAGACACTAGGATGGCTAATGTTCTTGATTCCCAGAACTTATTTTATTATGTCTTGATACGTGTCTATGATTCCAACCGTCCTATTTTGATATAATCCATAGTGACACTCGAAGGGTACTTGATATGACTATTGTCTTGATTTTCAAATGATAGTTCATTTTGCTTATTCTATTGAGTATCAGATATGAATTAGTTTGCATATGGTTGCTCACTACTCTGCTCGTGCATGCCGTAATGTATCTTTCACCAAGTCCCGAGCCGGGTATGTTTTCGTGCACAGTTTCACTGCATTGTTCACCGAGTCCCTCACTAGAGGGCCGGGTACGGTGTATATATATATATATATATATATATATATATATATATATATATATATATATATATATATATATATATGATATGATGATGTGATGATGGCACCGAGACCCCTGATGGGCCGGGCATGGTATACATGTATACGACTTTATTCACCGAGTCCATAATGGGCTGGATATGGTATATGATATAGCTATGCATGATTTTCATTTCATAAGGCATAGGTACAGTGATTTCTTATTGTCATACTTGTCTCCGGAAATCTCTATTTCAGTCATGAACCTCTTTATTGTATTTCATGCTTTATATGCTCAATACATATCTCGTACTGATCCCCTTCCTTCGGGGGGCTGCGTTTCATGCCCGCAGGTACAGACACTCAGTCCGGTGATCCTCCAGCTTAGGATTTTTGCTCAGCTGTTTGGAGAGCTCCATTGTCTGGAGCCTAGATATTTTGGTACAGATCTTCTGATATAGACTTATATATATTCAGGGGTACGGCGGGGCCCTGTCCTGTCATATTTCACTCTTATAACTCTTAGAGGTTTGTAGACATGTGTGAGTTGTATATAAGTTTTGGTCAGCCGTGTCTATATGGTTTGCTTTGGATATCCCCGTGTATAGTGGCAGCCTTGTCGGCTTGCGTATCGTGTTATTGTTATGCTTTGGATATCCCCGAGTATAGTGGCAGCCTTGTCGGCTTGCATATTGTGTTATTGTATGCTGTGACTCCTCAGGAGACAGGTTTATGATATGCGGTGTTGCGAACCCTTCGTTTATTTTTACAAGTTTCCCTATTGTCCTTAGTTCCAGTTTACCTATATTTAACAGGTTCGTATACGGGCGTCCAGTTTGGGCACTAGTCATGGCCCATGGGGTTGGGTCGTGACAGCACACAGATCATCCATGTCATCATTCTTCTCCACCATATTGGCTTGTACCTTTCCTTTGTCCTTTTTCGAGAGACGACAATCTGGGGCTTTGTGGCCAGCTTTCCCACAATTATAGCAATTGCCCTTCAATTTTTTCTTGTTCTGCTCCTTACTTTTTCCAAAAGGTTTCTTCCTTGTCTTATTCTTTGGAGCAGCTTCTTCAACGATGTTCGCTCCCATAATCGTTGAATTTCCAGGCGACTTCTTTTCAGCAACTTTATTATCTTCCTCAATCTTCAAGCGAATCACAAGATCTTCCAGCGACATTTACTTACGCTTGTGTTTCAGATAGTTCTTGAAGTCTCTCCATGAAGGAGGCAACTTCTCAATCACAACATCCACTTGAAATGCCTCATTGATCACCATACCTTCAGCAATAAGGTCATGGATAAGGACTTGGAGTTCTTGAACTTGGGTTCCAACAGTTTTACTGTTTGTCATCTTATAGTTAAGAAACTTGGCAACCACGAATTTTTTCAAGCATGCATCTTCAGTTTTATACTTCTTTTCGAGTGCAAGCCATAATTCTTTTGAAGTTTTGGCAGAACTGTAGACATTATACAGATCATCATCTAGTGCACTAAGGATGTATCCTTTGCACAAAAAATCTGCATGCTTCCAAGCCTCAGTAATCATAAAGCGCTGGTTTTCAGGCATTCCCTCTTCAGTAGCAGGATGATTTTCATTTGTGAACTTCTGCATGCCTAAAGTAGTCAGCCAGAAGAACATTCTTTGCTGCCATCCTTTGAAGTTGATACCAGAAAACTTCCCTAGTTTCTCTGCCGGTGCCATCGCGTGTGCAGCAGTTGGACGACTTGACGATGCAACATTTGTCGGCCCAACAGTAGTGCCAACAGTAGTACCAGCAGTCGCGCCAACAGTTGCAGTTCCACTAGGAGCATTAACATCACTTTCTGTTTCCATTCTTCACTGTCAATAATTGACAAACTGTTTAATAAATGGAAAATGAAGCAGAACAGTTAACAGAGAAGATATATATATATATATATATATATATATATATATATATATATATATCCTTTTTCCAGAATCTGTTTCACGATGAAGTTTTTATGTTCTTCAAATCGCGTCATTGTTATGAACTTTAATAATCCAACGAAGTTTTTATGTTCTTCAAGTTGGACTAGAAAAATTCCAACGGAGTAGAAAACCAGAAGGTTTTAGTCTCCAAAACAGAATACGGATTAAAATATATAAGCACTAATTTCCTTAAGATTGTTAACCAACTGTATTGCAAAAACGTTGAAACAATAAAAAATAATTCCTGAAAACAAAAAACAGAAACTGGACAGATTCTGCAAAACTGTAGAAAACGAAATTAACAGAAACTGGAAAATAATATGAACAGCATATGGAAAACCAAATCGAGCCCACTGAATTCACAGTGTGTCCTTAAGGTTATTATTCCCCTCAATGTACATGAGGTTTTGGAATCTTTCCTCCCAGGATAGAACGATTTACTCACCAAAATAGCGGTACAGCAAATTAAGGTGACTGCGAACTACTCGAAAGTAGTATGTCACACGAGAGTTTTAAGAAGTGCAGAAAAAGAAGAAGACGAATATCAGAAAATTTCGTAAGGAAAAATTCTGAGGATCAACAGAAATATATAGCCTGTTTGGGAAAAGGTTTGCAACCTTTCAGAAAAATTCCGTTGGAAAAACGGAGGGACACGAATGAGTGCTTCTACTTTTAAGTAGGAGAACTTTTCTTTCCACCATCTATGAGGGACAAATGCTTATTTCATAAAGAAAGAGGGAACAACTCATTTTTCCCTCCAATTCTTTTCCTCCCATTTCCCATTCAACCTATCAATTAAACCCAACACATATTCCTCTTGAGTACTGAGATTCAGTTTGATAAATTGGTGGTCCTTTTACATCAGATTTAAGTGCCTGAATGGAGCATCTTGTTCCTGGTTGCATGACAAACTTTAGATGCTTGAACATTGTATGTTGTTAGCCTATGTTGTTGGGACTTTCCAAAACGCTGCTGCATCTGTGTTGGATTCTTGTAGGATCCGACATGCACCAGTTGGTAATTTTTGAAGATTCCGAGCAACATAGCTATTAGCACCATGTGATGTAGTTTGCTCAGATGAAGAAAAAATGTTGTTTACTATGGCACCAGAAAACCGAATAAGGTCCTACAGGATTCCACCAGAAATTTGGTGAGTGGATATTTCTTGCTCCTAATCTATTTTTTGAGTTTTAAGTATGGAGGAGATACTGGTGCTATCGGTTGCCCGAACCGCTCTGCTACGGAACTTTCTTGGTCTTTCTATATTTAGTTACTCCAAAAACCAGATACTTAAAAAACAAAATTCCCTTTAATATGAAGGAGTTTATATGGTAACAAAATTTTCTCCTTGGATCCTCTATCCAAGGAACAATTATTTAAGAGGCCAAGTCCCCATAATAGCTTGCTTTTAGGACAATGCGAAGACATAGGATTCTTGATTTTCCTTTGGGTTCCCTTCTATAATTGTTAGAATTTTCTCATCCAAATCTATCACAGCTGTGCACAATGTGTACAGCAATGGACCTGAAACGAGGTTGAAGAACATCAATAAAATGATATCAATAGAGCAATATGTACAATATTTTTCATGAACTCAACTACCTGTCATGTAAATGGGATACTTCTCATTATTCATGTCTCCAAGAAGTGCTAAGAAATCACTTTTTGATTGCTTTGGCAAAGAAGATGCCCTTGTTTGCCTACTCAAGGAGTTCTCATCTTGTGCCTTCATTAGACAAAATATAGACGAGTTTAACTTCAACATATTTACAGCGTACACGAATTTGTACACTATCAGGTCACCTAAAAGATAATTACCGGTAATCGTCCATAAAAAGGTGGGATAAGAAATATTACATGCTACAATAGGTTAAAATGTAGTGATAGCTAAGAAAAAATTTAAAGGTGTACTTACCTGCTTTACTTGAAGATGCAGATACATGTTGGCATGGAAGAATGGAGTTTCCCTGACTTCATGAACTGAAACTCGATTTCTTGATGCAGTTTCGACGTTTAAAATCCTCCGAGCCCTTGTGTCTATCAAATTATAGCTGTGCCCAACTGAAGCTTCTGAGGAATGAATCCTCTGGATCCCACAATTATGAACATAAAAGCAGGTTACCATCTTGTGTTAAGAAAATGGACCTTAACTTAACTTAAGGCTAGAAGCTAGTTTTGATCCAAGATCGTCATATATGTAAACAACATTTCATTTTCTCAAGTAATGTGGAACATTTTGGACAATTGGAGCGTCAATAACATAATATGAGGCTCAAAGAATTGGAATGAGTCTCATTTCGAAACCAGATAACTCAAGCCCAAAAATTAGTTTATGAGGTGAAGAATGCCAAGAGACCAGCGGCGGAGCCAGAAATTTTACAAAGGGATGTCAAAATATTTGAAAAATAAATATATATATATATATATATATATAAAATAAGGGGAGTCAACATATAGCATATATACATAAAATTAAAATTATAACCTAACTAAACAGTGTAATTTTTCTGGCGAAAGAGGACACTTGACACCCCTTAGCATAAGGTGGCTTCATCACTGGTCAAGACTATAGAAGGAGACAACAACTCATTCCCTCAATCAATGTGGGAAACTTAACAACGTGAATCAGAAGAGAGAGAAGAAAACTTAAAGCTTACAGCCAGAGCATCCTCAATGCTATTTGCTTCAAGCAGGTCTCTGGACACAAAGTTTCTGCCAATTGCACCAGCTACTATCTCTTCCTCACAGGGTGGTACTGAGTTCAAAGTAAATGCCTATAATCGATAAAAACACATACAAATACAGTAAGAACTAGAATATTAGTGATAATTGACAAGAAATTAATATCAGTGTACCACTCCATGATTATTAAATCCAAAGGCACAACTTGGAAGTTCTCCAGCATATGTATACGCAGTGAATGTTGTACCATTAGACAATGTCACCTTAACCAAATAACTGCAATATAATGAAACTGGTCAAATTCCAAAGATGGAAAAAGGATTTTTTTTTTTCATTTTTGGCCCGTCGGCCGAAATTAATTACGGGCACTAGTCAAAATATACAAAACATATACACTTATTATATATATTATATGCATATTTTGTGTATACTATATGCGTATTATATGTATAGTTATACTTAATATACAAAACCTATACACGTGCTGGCTATTGTTTTTTGAGCGGTCCAAAAATGTAATTATCCCAAAGAAAAAAACCACATATAAAACAGGGATTTATTGCTGTAAAAGAAAACAAGATAATTTACGTGTGTCCAACAACAGCAACATTTGCATCCTCATTATGAGCTGCCACAGCCACGGTGTTACTAACAACAAGAATATCTGAACAGTCATCGTTAATCTCTTCCTCCTTGGGATAATCCTCTGTCTTTCGAATGAAAGGCAATATTTCTTTCCTAAAGTTCAATAGTAAAATCTGGAAAAACCAAAAGAAAAGAAAATATCAGTTTTTTAATTTATCAGTTAGCTGCACTTAATGAAAGGATAAGTATGGCCACTAAAGTCGTTTGGCAGATGAGATTCGTCCACCCTTAGTTAAAGGTTCGAAAATCAAAAGAAACTCCTACAAGGCGCTTTCCATTTAATGGGTTCTACCAGTAGCGAAATAAAATTTTCACTAAGAGATTCAAAATATAAAGAAATAAATTAAACACATAAAAGAAGTCAAGGGGCTCAATGTCTACTATAGCTACATATAAAATAATTTTAACTTTGTATATACAGTCAGGGTTAGAGCTACAACTTGTGCATATGGGTTTGACAGAACATATTAACTTTGGCTCAAACCTTGTATTGTGTTTAAAAATCTATTTAATATGTATAAATAATTTATCAAGAATCCTACAAACTGTTTTTTCTTTCACCTTTATATATAGTTTACTTTTTCGACGAAGGGAATACAAACGAACCCTTGCGCCCTAGCTCTCTCATTGGGTTCTACACGATGCAAATTTAAATTAGTCGAGCACATGAGTACCGGTTAGATAAAAAAGAAGGATAAGTTAGAAAGTTCACATTGAGAAAGGGGACACCACTTCCTTGAGCAATTCCTTTGAGTTCATTCCAATAACTTGGGAACTTGTTCTTGTTATTTTCAGACAGATTATTAATCAGTGGCTGGGAATTTGGGAGTTGAGCAAAAGGGAGGAGTTGGTTTTTAAGAATAAGGTCTGTAGATAATCTGCTTTGTATCAGTTTGGAGAATCTTTGGCCAATCAAGAAACCAATTTGGAAAGCATCTTCACAAGGGCCTATTTCATACATCTCTAACTTGTAGGATTCCATATTTGTGCTTCCCATGGTCACTCTGTGTGTGTGTGGGAGAATGGTTTGTGCTAATGGCACCTTATCTTCAACCATTAGCGAATGGGAAATTTTCAACCATATATAACCGACATAAATTACTGCGCTAGCCCAATATACAATATTATACAATATTATACGTGAGGAAAAGTATTGTATATGATGTATCAACCTTGTAAAAAGCGTAGAATAGTGTATAAAATATATTTATACATAAATATGAGCTAAATCGGGTAACAAACTCAGAGTGGGCTATGTGACATAAATATGTCACAAAATAAACCTAAAGCGTAATTTTGCCAATGCATCCTAATTGTTTTCTCTAGTCACTCGGTTCGTATGATTCAAGGGATTAGGTGGATTATTTCAATATAAATTTTGAAATTAAATTTATATTTTTATGTTAAAATCTTGATAACTTATCACATATGATGGGAGAAGTTATCTAAGTTATGATTATGATTTTAATATTCAAATTATGATTCTAGGATATTCTTGTTTTGAACCAGAGGACCCTACTTTGTCCCTTTACATATTTGAAAACTATTTAATTTTAATATACTCTTTTTATTAATGCGATTAGTTGAAATTTCAATTGAAAGAAGAGTTAAACTTTTTATTAGGGGAAAGGAAATATAAGTTTTTACCTTCTCTTGTTTATTAAGTAATTCCTCCATTTCATAATCGGTGGTGTTTTATCCTTTAATTTTAGTTCAAAATAAGTGGTGTTTCATTAAAATCAAGAACGCATTGATTATTTTCTTGCAATTTTACCCTTATTTAAATAAATAAATTCAAAATAAGTGGTGTTTCATTAAAATCAAGAAGGCATTGATTATTTTCTTGCAATTTTACCCTTATTTAAATAAATAAAGTTTTACGTACTAAAAAGGCAGAAAACCATTAAAGAGTTTTTTTTTTCAAGCCATTTGATTAAGGGTAAGTAATAAAACACTTACTTTCTAGAATAAAAGTAATTTCTTAAGGGGTGTGCCCAAACTAAAAACACCACTTATTAAGAAATCAGGGAGCACTACACATACAGACAATTTTGGTACTTTATGTATCAGAAATCTATTTTTATTTTTTAAGGAAAAAAGGCCAACAGTCCCCCTTAACTTAGAAACTCGGAGACACCAGATAATTTTTCCACCTATGTTCCATATTTCGTGGATTGGATTTGACTTAATGCAACAACCGCCTAAGTCTAAAGTACAATATTAAAAAAAAAAAAAACAGGGTTTTTTTTGCCACACTATTTTAGCTATAATGGTCCAAATGGAGTAAATTCATATGACTATTTAGGTCAAATTAACAATTTATGTTTACTTAATGTCATTTCTATCTTTTCTTCTCAAAGTTTATCCTAATTTATAACTATACAATAGAAGTTATGGTAGTTTTTACATAAGTGTGACCAAATTTGGGTCAAATTGGTGTGGCAATTTAGCAACTCTCTAAAAAAAAAAGTCGTTTTAAGAATTTTGATATCTATAATTGAAGATTTTTCCTTGTGATCCTAGAAAAATTATTTCATCTCTTTTAATCTATTAAACATCGGAAAAGGGCCAAATATACCCCTGTCCTATTAGAAAATGACTAGATATATCCTTCGTTATACTTTGGAGTCAAATATACCCATAGCGTTATACTTTGGGGCTAAATATACCCTTACTATTATATTTTGGCACATATATACCCTTTATTTTAATGGAGGGACACGTGTCATCATCCTATTGGCCTAGTTTGAATTATACCCTAATTAATTAAAATTTAATAACCCAGTATCCAATTAAGACCCATACCCATACCTGGAAAAATTCGGGTCAAGCTTAAAAAAACTGCTTCAAATGGCTAAAGAAAAGTATATTTTGAAAGAGCAAGACAATTCTGAGTTAAAGCTTGAAAAGATTTTAATTTACATTGTCAACTTCGCAAAGATGAAGGTCAACAAATTCAACTTCTTTTAAGGGAATGTATATTAAAAGGTTGATACCCGTTTACTTTGGTTGCAGTTGAAGCTCTTAAAGAAATAGCAGCTCCATTGGGGTAAAAAGACTGGGATTTTAAGCTAAACCCTTGTGGTGGTAATCCAAATTGGAGCACACTGAAAAGAAAAGATATGCCCCTGTATAATAATACTCTCGTCTGCAATTGCACTTACCATGATAATCTTTGCCATGTGCAATGCATCTACGTCTCCATTCTCCCTCAAATAAATGAGTTTTGTTAAGTAATTGTACATTTTTTCCCTGGTTAATCTGATAAAGTAATGAAAATTCCTGTGTTAATATAGTTTTGTATACTTTAAAGTTGTTCTGTTTTAGACCCTTTACTGAAACTCTGTTAGGAAGAAGCCATTGAAGAAGTTTTTCGAAACTTAAGACTCGAATTTTCCAGGTATGAATATGGGTCTTTTAATTGGATATCGGGTTATGAGTTAAATTATAATTAATTAAGGTATAATTCAAACTAGGCCAATAGGATGGTGACATGTGTCCTTCCGTTAAGATAAAGGGTATATATGTGCCAAAATATAACAACAAGGGTATATTTAGCTCCAAAGTATAACTGTAGGGATATATTTGGCTCCAAAGTATAATGAAGGGTATATCTGATCCTTTTCTAATAGTACATGGGTATATTTGGCCCTTTTCCGATTAAACATTCATGGTGTTATGCAAATATGTAAAAGATGGAAGAACATTTATTAAGTAAAATAATTGTGTCCTCCATTTGAATTTGGTCATAAATATGTCCTTATCGTTGTGGAATGCCTCGGATTTGCCCCTCAACTTTGGAAAATAGAACTTTTAGAACATTTTGCCCTCCTTTTCGATTTGATCCCAATATGCTCCTATCGTTGAAGAACTTGCTCAAATACCCCTCTCAAAATAAACGAAATTCACTTTTTTCAATTAATCATTTTATTTTAGGATCAAAGGTTTATTAGACTTCTCTTTTCTAAAAGGTGAGAAGAAGAACAAAAAGAAGAAAACTTGAAATCAATACTTCGTTGTCTACCTAATTGTGACCATATGCATAAATTGAACTTCTCCATAATTAGTTCAACAAAAATAAAATTGATATTCTTATTTTTCTTTTTTCATTTTGACATGACAACAAGCAATTCTTTAGTAAGATGAAAACTTTTTTGTTAAGTGCATAAAATTACTCCTTCCAATTTCTTCATTTACTTTCAACTAGTGAATTTGATCGCGCTTCGCGCAGTTATTTCATTAAACATATTAATAACTTTTAAATTACTTTTTTGTTAAATTTAATTGGGATATAAGAAGAACTATGAGGTTGCATTCTCGTCTACAAAAATCATGTCTACAAAAAGAGAAAAAATCACAAATTTTGTTGCCTACATTATTTTTGTATAAGCATATTTTGAAAATTTTGAAAAAATTAACACTCAATTACTCATCGTACAGTATCAATATATCACCATTCACATTTCTATAATTCTGTCAAAAATATGCTTGTAGGAGGTTTGGTGAGTCCTAACACAAATTTTCATGAATGAAGAAAAAATAATGAAAATTCAAGAAAGAAGATGTAAGCAAAGTAAATCACTAACTACTTACAAAATAAAAAATGTTAAAACCTCTAATTCTAATTATTAGCATCTGGTGTACATACCTAAATTTTGCTCACATTTAATAATCAGTTCTAATTAATTATTTTTCTATAGATTAAAATGAGCTTAGACTTCAATCTTACTTTTCTATTACAGTATTTTACATTAGTGTTTTCTCATTTTAAGGATCAGAGAACTTAAATTGTGAAGAATTTAAAAAAAAAAAAAAATTTTAGAACCCATCAGATGCTTCTTTTTCTCCTGTTAGTTCTTACGTAGAACCTGAAAGATAAGTTTTTTCCTTAAATAGATTCTCTTACTATTTGGCACTCCCTTCATATATATATATATATGTATAGAAATATTTTCGCTCACCAATTTTCGCTAATAATCACCTTTTTATTTCAGAATCATAAAATATTCTAATATTATGTAATACTGACATAACAAACATGTTGTTGGATAAACATACAAGTAGTAAATTTTTACAAAATTGCATTATTAAATATGGCCATGAATAAAGTATATGAGGTCAGAAAATGCATAATAGTCCTGCTTCAAATTCTTTACATACCGCTCTCCATCTTCTTTCATTAAGAAAAAGAGAGAAAAAGTTTTTTGCACAAGGTTTACAACAACATTGACCATAATTCAGAGGGATGAATCATTCAAAAGATTTTTTCCCTAAGCAACACCTTACTCAATTTTGATTTTATAGAGACAAAAACTTCGCCTACTTTTTAAAAACCAAAGAAGAAAAGAGAAGGGTAAAGAAATAGAGGAGGAGATAGTTGAAGAAAGACTTTTTTTGTACTTGAATTCTTGCATATGGTTTAGGTGCAAAGAAAGTTAATAAAACTAAATGACAAAACATAAAATTATTTGACATTATTTCGGTTTCATGTGAAATTAAATTTTATGTGGATAACTTTTTTTTCGCTCGAAAGTGAGACAATTTCTAGGCACAAACAATAATGATCGATCGAAACTTTATAGAAAAGGTAATGATGTATCGATTACTATTCATCATGACTTTAAACGTTCTTTGAATCAAAATCGTTCCGGGAAATATCAATTAAATAACGACTTAATAATATTCCCATAAAATAAAATAATTACAATCTACAGCTACACACAACAATCAACCTGCAAAAAAAAATTTAAAAAAATCAGTGAGATAGAAAAAAGGGAAGGAAAAGTGCTTCAAACACAATTCAAGTACAATATTTTTAATTAAGATCAACAAAAATAGGAAAAATAAAATAAAAAATGATTAATAATAATTGAGATTGCAACTTCCAGCATTTCCAAAACCCAAAAGAAAATGATCTTATGATGTGATAAAATATGCAAGGCAAATAGATTGGACTTCAGCTTTATATAGGGGAAAGAGATGATAACTGTAAGAATAAATTCACCATAATTATCATCATAATGGATAATATTGATTGACCTTAATTAAGGCCAATAACAGTGTGTCTTTCAATTTAATAGGTTTGTCATTGCTTAATTTGGGCAGGTTTTTGGGTTTTTCCTTCCTATGTGGAATTGCATTAATAAAACCCAATCCAATTTAGACCAAGCCACTTTTGCCCAAAAATTCCTCTATATATAGGATCAATTTAGGTCTTATTTTCAGAACACAAGAGTAAATTCATAGCATCCATATAGAGAGAAATACGTGAGAGAGAAAGCAGATTTTCGTCCGAAAATTTTCTGCTACAGCAGTCCGCTTAAATTGCGTTTCCTAATTCGTTAACTGTTGGATCATATTGAAATTTGAACTGCGGGTTCTCAACATCTGGTTCTTCGATTTCAATGGTGGAGATCCGATTTTGTGGTCTGTAACTCCAGTTTTCGAGTACGAACAGTAGCTCACTTTTGGGGGTGATTTCTCTCCTTTCTTCACTAGTTTTGGTGCTATCTTTTATGTATTGTTGCTCCATACTTGGCTTTGTTGTTGTAGTCATTTGGAGAACATTGTTGTAACTCTTGTTGATTATAGTGGAGCTTTTGTAGGCCGGAGGTCCCGTGAATGTTTCCTCTTCACCTTGAAGGGGTTTTAACACGTAAATTTGGTGTCTCTTGCATTCGATTTATTTTGCTTGCTTTGCTATTTTATTATTGGTATAGCTGCTGCTCGGATTTCCATTTTTGCTAGTGTTTATTGTCTTCTTTTGGTTCAAATTGTGTGAAAAGTTTTGACTTAGGTATTTCTTCCGCTATTACCTCGTTATGCAATTTGGTTATTGCTTGTTTCTTCCCAACAAAGTGGTATCAGAGCTTGTGGTTGTATTGGTTGTGTTGATCGTCTATTTGAATGATGGAGGCAAATATGAGCAAGATGGTTTGTTTAAATGACAGTAATTACCATATTTGAAAAAACAAGATGAAAGATCTTCTATTTGTCAAGAAATTGCATTTACCTGTGTTTGTTTCTAAGAAACCCTAGTCTATTGAAGATGAAGAGTGGGAATTTGAGCACTTACAGGTTTGTGGCTATATTAGGCAATGGGTTGAAACTAATGTTCGAAATCATATTGTGAATGAGACAAATGCTAAAAGCTTGTGGGAAAAGCTCGAGACACTTTATGCTTCGAAGACTAGCAATAATAAGTTGTTCCTACTGAAACAATTGATGAATATTAGATACAAAGAGGGTATCCCTATTTCTGTTCATATCAATGATTTTCAGGGTGTTCTTGATCAGCTGTCTGGAAGGGTGTCAAGTTTGATGAAGAAATACAGGCACTTTGGCTTCTTAATACTTTGCCAGATTCTTGGGAAACCCTTAGAGTTTCTTTGACTAATTCTGCTTCCAGTGATGGTATAACTATGGAATATGCTAAGAGTGGTGTTTTGAATGAAGAGATGAGAAGAAGATCTCAAGCTTCGTCTTCTTCAGCTTCACACTCCAATGTTTTCATTACTGAAGACAGGGGGAGAAGCAGTTTCAGAGGTCAAAATGATAGAGGTAAAAGTAGAAGCAAGTCAAGATCCTCCAGGTACAAGAATCTTACATGTGACTATTGTCACTTGAAAGGGCACATCAAGAAACATTGCTACAAGTTTAAGAGAGACCAGAAAAGGCAAAAGAAAGAAGGAGATAAAGAAAATTGTTGTTGCTGAAAATGATCTTCTTGTTGCTTGTGGTAACAATGATAACAATCTTGTTTGTGATGAGTCTACCTGGTTTGTGGATTCAGGTGCCACTTTTCATGTCACGCCAAAGAAGGAGTTATTTTCTTCTTACACTCCTGGTAATTTTGAAATGTTACGAATGGGCAATAATAGTGAGGTTGAGGTACTTGGCATTGGCACAGTTTGCTTGAAAAGTAAGAACGGTTCGAGGTTGGTTCTTAACAATGTCAAGTATGTTCCAGATGTTCGTCTTAATTTAATTTTTGTAGGAAAGATTGATGATGAGGGTTATGATCAAACCGTTGGTGGTGGCCAGTGGAAGCTTCTTAGAGGTTTAATGATTGTGGCTCGAGGTAACAAGATATCTAATTTGTACTTATTTCAGGGCTCCATTGTGGTAACTCAGTAAATTTGGTGCAGAATGATACTTCATCAGAGTTATGGCATAGAAGGTTGAGTCATATGAGTGAGAAGGGGATTGATAACTTGGCTAAGAAGAATTTGGTTTCTAGAGTGGAACAAGCAAAGTTAAAGAGATGTGTTCACTGCTTAGCAGGAAATAGAAAAGATTTTCTTTTCAGAGTCATTCGCCTTCAAGAAAGCTTGATTTGCTGGAGTTGGTACATTCGGATTTGTGTGGTCCTTTTAAAGTAAGCTCTCGTGGTGGTGCACTTTACTTTGTGACTTTTATTGATGATTATTCTCGCAAACTCTGGGTATTTCCTTTGAAGTCCAAGGATCAAGTACTTGATGTGTTCAAGACTTTTCAGGCTTTAGTTGAGAGATAGACATGGAAGAAACTAAAATGCATCCACTCAGACAATGGTGGTGAATACATTGGTCCTTTTGACAATTATTGTAGACAACAGGGTATTTGGCATCAGAAAACTCCTCCAAAGACTCCTCAGTTAAATGGTTTAGCAGAGAGGATGAACAGAACTCTAGTTGAGAGGGTTAGATGTTTGCTTTCAGATGCTAAGTTTCCAGATTCATTTTGGGCAGAAGTACTTAATACTGCTGCTTATGTTATCAATTTATCTCTTACTGTTGCTTTGGATGGTGATGTCCCTGACAGAGTTTGGTTTGGTAAGAATGTCTCTTATGCTCATCTGAGAGTCTTCGGGTGTAAGGCCTTTGTGCATGTTCCTAAGGATGAGAGGTCAAAGATGGAAGTTAAAACTAGGCAGTGTATCTTCATTGGTTATAGTCAAGACGAATTTGGCTATCGTTTCTATGATCCAGTTGAGAAGAAACTTGTTAGAAGCCGTGATGTTGTGTTATTTGAAGACCAGACAATTGAAGATTTTGACAAAGCTGAGAAGGCTGATTCTCAGAGCAATGAGAGCTTAGTTGATGTTGATCCAGTTCCTGTGACTATTGCACCTGAAGAAAATCTTCAAAATAATGAAGATGAAGTTGATAATGAAGATAGTGATCATGTTCAAAATGACTAGCATAATGTTGTTGATGCTCCGGTGGAAGATGATGTGGTTGGCCAGCAACCAGCTGCTATTGATGCTCCAGAGAGTTCTCTAAGAAGATCTATTAGAAAAAAAGTACCTTCATCTCGTTACTCTCCCAGTGAGTTTGTACTCTTGACTGATGGGGGAGAACCTGAAAGTTTTGATGAGGCCATGAATAGTGAAGAAAAAAAAAGGTGGTTTGATACTATGCAAGATGAGATTAAATCATTGCATGATAATTATACATTTGATCTGGTTAAGCTTCCTAGAGATAGAAAAGCTTTGAAAAACAGGTGGGTTTTTAGGGTGAAACATGAAGATGGCAACCCAGTTCCACGGTACAAGGCTAGATTGGTTGTCAATGGCTTTAATCAGAAGAAGGGAGTTGATTTTGATGAAATCTTTTCTCCAGTTGTGAAGATGTCATCCATTCGGGTTGTTCTAGGCTTGGCTTTCTGTACATCCACTTCCACAGTGCAGAAAAATAAATCCACGTCCACTTCCACAGTGCAAAAATATAAATCCACGTCCGCATTTCACGGTACAAAAAATGTAAATCCACATCCACTTCCACGTTCGTATTACACGGTACAAAAATAAATCCACATCCACTTCCACGTCTGTATTATACGGTACCAAAAATAAATCCACATCCACTTCCACGTCCGTATTACACGGTAAAATAAATCCGCATCCACTTCCATGTCCGTATTATATGGTACCAAAAATAAATCCACATCCACTTCCACGTCCGTATTATACGGTACAAAAAATAAATCCACATCCATTTCCACGTCCGTATTATACGGTACAAAAATAAATCCACATCTACTTTCACAATGCAAAAATAAATCCACATCCACTTTCCACGGTGCAAGAAAATAAATCCACCTCCACTTTCACAAACTTTAAAAATAAATCCACTTCCACGTCCACAATGTTCATATGAATCCACATCCCCTTCCAGATTTTTTTTTTATAATGTACAAATATAAATCTACTTCCACGTCCACATCCACAATGTAAAAAAAATGTAAATCCACGTCCACTTTAAAAATAGTATTGTAGAAAGGTATCCACGTTTATATCCACATCCTAATCCATGTCCCGTTGTGACGAAAGTTAAATCTATAATTATCCCCACAATTTAATATATGATGCAAGATTTCGATCTTTTCATCTTAGTAAATATCACATTCTAAAAAAAATAACTTGTTATCGACTTGAAATAAATAAGTATATATAAAGTGATGAAAAAGTTGAGGAATTTAACCCGATAATAGGTGATCATGTCCGTATCCACCCTTAAGAAAGTTAAATCCACGATTATGTGCCCTTGATCCGTCGAGAAATGTCACGAGCTAAAACAACTGTTAGTGATAAGAATATGTAAATAGCTGGGTTTGAAATAATTATGCTCACAGCCTTTGGTTGAGAAGATAAATTCGTGTCCACTGTTGCGATCAAAATTTCATGACGAGTGGAACAACGTCCACCGTTTAGCGCAAGCTACCTTTGCATCCACACTGAAGAATATTTGCCTTTTGAAGAAAGCTAACTCTTTGATCACGTCCATAATTAAAATTTTAAGAATAGTCAAATATGCACCACATTCATGTTAATTGAACCTGTCTCATCAAAGAAAAATTGTGAGTTTAAAAGAAAATTGGTTGACTTGTGCATGTCGGGGAACTTGATCCTTGAATTGATTCTTGTCCCGGTCGTGTCCACGTTCTTCGAGGCCTCACCACATATTTCGCTTTGCCAAGGAGTTTCAGTAATAAGTAATAAAGAACGTCTTTTGAAATTAAGAGTAATGAGTTTTGGATGACTTTGAAAGGAGACACTTAGTGCTCTAATAGATAAAATGATTATGAAGACTTGAATTCAAACTTATCAACATGTTAGAAAGACATGGACGAACTTTATTTAAAATTGTTGAACATTTAAGACCACTTTTGTGCTATTTCTAAAAAATTGTCCCAGTTTTCAGTCCTGGAGGCGCTTGGTTCTAAACAATTGAAAAGTGAGAACTTATAATGAAAGTTTTTGGAAGCGATTTGAACGATTTCAAAAATTTGTCCCAGTTTCAAGATACTAGGACACATGAATTTAGACAATGGGAAGACCAAAATCTTACATAAAAAATCCTTATGTATCTCATAGGGATCAAAATGGTTGGACAAACAAAGACTTTGAAATTTTAAAATAGAAGGGCCGAACCCGCCTTGGGTTGCCTACGTATCCCAAAGGAATCAGGCCAGACGTAGTTCGTGAAAACTTGTTGGGGAGGAAAACGATTCATTGCTAGAGGGGCGACCGAAGTCAGAGCCATAGATTGAAAGGGACTACAAAATCGTGTGTTGGGACCCTGACGAATAGATCGGGTTGTGTATCGGAGCTTTGAATGGGGGAGTCTTGGATTGTGTGTGAGGACCTTGATGTATGCTCCGGTTTGCGTACCGAAACCTTGAAATGAAATGAAATCCCGTGTTATGTGCCTAGATCCTGATGCATACTCTGCTTTGTGTGCTAGGGCTTTGAAATGGAATACCCGCATTAAAAGGTGGGCGCCTGACTGAAATTAAAATACCCGCATTAGAAGGTGGGCGCCTGACTGAAATTGAAATACCCGCATTAGAAGGTGGGCGCCTGACTGAAATTAAAATACCCGCATTATGAGGTGGGTGCCTGGACTGAAATTTAAAATACCCGCATTATGAGGTGGGTGCCTGGACTGAAATTTAAATACCCGCATTATGAGGTGGGTGCCTGAACTGAAATTTAAGATACCCGCATTATGTGGTGGGTGCCTGGTTCAAAATGAGTTGGTCGAGAAGCGGTAAAATAGCTTGCTTGGTTAAGTTCATTCAAATTTGGGAATCTGGCATAGGCAAAGTTTGACGAACCCCATGAGATGGAGTCATATGCGGCGGAGTTTGAGAAAATGACTGATTTTGAAGTACCATACGATTCAATTCTGCAACTCGTTGCTCCAGACGAGCAATGATCTCCAAATGTGTTTCTGGTTCATTAGAGGATGTGGGATTACTTGTGATCGGTAAACTAAGAGATGGCTCAGATGAAGTGATTGCATTGATCAAACTTTGCTCTATTTTAGAACGAGTCTTTTTGGTTAACCAGGTGATTAGTGATGAGTCAGAGTCTGATTTCTTTAGATCGCGTGAAATATGGATACTCAGCCAGTTCCCCTTTTAGCACAAGTCAACCTTTTTGTTTTGAAAATAAGTTTAAAAGAAAAAAAAGATAAAACAAGAAAAGAAAAAGAAAATGAGTCAGTATACGGTAAGGACATATTATTGCACATAAACACATTATTGCACATAATACACCGCGTTCTATAATGCAAGGGACCTCTTTATGCCAGAGGTAGGCCTAACGAACATTTGAAGGACAAACATGTCTGTTATGTATCATTCCACAACTCTTCTAAAACTAATTTACAAGAATAATAAAATTTATTACATGCAAGTTAATAATACGATTCAAAGTTAATCTGAGATATCTAATACTTCATCTCCACTAATTTTCTTTGGTTGTCTTCAAACCTTTGTCATTAATTGGATGCTCCATGACAATCTGCAATAAAATGTCAATTTTTCCAAAATATTTATCTATAGAGTACTAGGTCCACATATTCTTCACATTTGTCCTTCAAATAATGCACATAAATAGTGAATAGTGTCACTTAGAGTCATGGACTTATTTGGACATTTGGTAAGGTTGACTAATGAACTCAATACGCCAAGGGTATTAAGCCTCATGGGTTTAAAATGATGCATGTCCTTACAAGGTTTTGATTTTTGCTCTACCCTAGGTAAACTAAGAGTGGATTTACTAGACACAAGGTTCCCGAGCGGACTGCTCGAGTGAGAAGGCTACGCGGTCCCCGTTATTCGGGCACCTCGCGCATACGCCGACTCTCCTAAAATTTGGATTCTACGAAGAAATTTGCGGGTGCGCTAAACACACCTCGCGTGTACGTGTGATAGTGTGAGTTTTCCAGAAATGGAGGAAATATGAACGGAATGCCAGTTTAAGGAAAGCAGTAACATAGAAAACTTGTCATAATAAAGCAGTCATTTAAAAGCACATAAGAAAACAACAAAGCAAAAATAAAGGCAAAGCACCCCAAACATCCAATTAATTAATTATTAACCTAAGTTGTTATGGTTAAGAACCTAGTTCCCCAGCGGAGTCGCCAAGCTGTCGTACCCCATTTTAACCGGGTTATAATTAGAAGTACAACATATTGGTGATTCCTATTTGTTTTATTTAAGGAGTCGCCACCTAATTAGTTTAACGGTGAATTAGGACACCTAGATGTTAACTAAGGTAAAGTTAAAACTAAACCTCCGTTAATAGTCTGCTTAACCAATGTGATTCTAGGTAAGGGTTCTTTATTATCCTAAAGGGAAGGGGTTAGGTATCCTTTAGAATCCGTTAACTACGGTTATCCGACCAAACTTAGGTTAATTAATTTAGCTTAAATATAATGCTTAAATCTTAAGAAAATAGGTTGTAAATGTTATTAAGGTTTGAAAGGAAAACATAGTGATGTTATTTAAACTAACTTGAAGAAATACATAGTAGTCCACTCAAAAAATAAAACTTATAAATATTGTTAAGCTTTAAATAATAATTTTATTTTAAAAATGAGACTTGCAAAATATAATGATTTGTATATGGATAGAAGCTTTTTAAGAGAAAATCTAGTCAATTTAACTTGGAATAAAATGACATTATATGAATATAGTGGTGTAGGAAATCTAGACTTGTTATGAATAGAATGCAAGAGGAGGTGAATTTTTCTCTTTTTATTAACCTATTTATCTATATTCGGCTAGGAATATGTATAATTGAATTAATCTTGAAAATAATATTCATAAAATATATTTGAGTTTATATTCACATATTAACGACGTTTCTTAAAACAATATTCTAAGGTAGCAAAACATGATTCTTTTTATTCCAAATATACTATTTGATAATCAACTGTTCTAACAAAATAAATATTATAGATACTTTAAATTAACTACCCATCATATTAAAATAACCCACTAATTTCGCTAAAGTTTATTCTAGCTAAGTAAGCTAAAATAAGAAGAAGTGTTAGTCAGACAATCAAATACACAAAGATAATAAAATGACGGAAATGTAAAGGAGTTCAAATGGGTTTGGCCCATTTGGGACGTTGTTGTTGTCGCTGCTGTTATGGGCCTTGGCCCAGAATTCTTTTTTTTTTTCGCTGCAGGTGGGCTGACTCGGGAGGAGAGTTCACGTTGGGCTTCCAACCCAACACCGGATACGAAAGGGGATGAGTCCCTCAGACTCGTATACGACAGTCATGCACAAAATAAAAGAAAAGGATTAGACATCTATTAATACGATTAAATAATCTCAAATGGGTAACTAATCCAGTAACACAAACCAAACAAAACGCTTAAACATATAACTAAGCTCTAGATTACCTGAACACGTCACTAGAGGTTAGCTACTGTTTTAAGAGAGATTACATTTAAAAGGAGTAAGGAATGATTCAAAACATTGCTAGCTATCAAACATAATCCACACAGCCCATGACAACCTTTAAGAAGCCAAACTATGCATAGAACCATACATAACTGATGACAAACAATCTTTGATATTCCCATGACTTGTAACCAAGTACGAGTTTATGATGAAACTACCTTAGCCAAATACCATGCACCTTAAACCTATTTGAAAAAATCAGAAGGAGAATAGGGAGAGGACAAGCATGAAAAATGAAAGAAATGCCAAATAAATTCATGTTTCATATTGAGTTAGATGGTAAAGTATTCTGGTTCTTCTAGCATATAGGCATGACATCATGCATATTTTAATTCAATTTTAATTCAACCATGTGGACAAAACAAAGGATAGATGAATGATTTCTTAAACATGAAAATCTAATTCTAACATAAGGAAAAAATCTAAAAGGGACGGATGTTGCTCTTCTACCTTAACATAATAGAGGTTTGACATTTAAGATCCAAACATATTTAGACTCATGAAACGGGTACTGGAAGTAAACACAGACTAAATCGCATTAAAGCTGCATCATAGACTTGAACTTAAAAACAGTGTGTGCTGCAAGTATAGGACCAGCAAGTTTGATGTTTCAACCAGCTTTAATCATATATGGCAGAACATCCAAACTAGGCTACGATTGCCTGACTTAAAACAAGGCAAGTACTTAGCACACAAGACTCAGAATAGGCAATATAGGAAAACATAGGCAAGTTTGCAGAGGCAGCACCAACAAGACTATCTGTAGGTGAAGCAAAAATGAATGCATATTGATCCCAAGATGACAATACTAGCATGATCAGAATTGAAACGAGCAGTTTTACACAATGCAGGGTAACAACATGGAAACTCCGAATCGAGGCTCAATCCCAACAGTTGTCTGACTTCACATAACTTAGTGTTATCACTTCAAACTTTCAAGGTTAATTCCCAGAGAACTTATAAACAACATCAGATAAATATTAGTGACTAGAGCAGGATTAGTCATGGTTTAAGGCTAAATCATTTTTTAAAACCTATCTAGACTACAAAACATGTAATGGATTGGAAAGACACAAGTTGAGTTGGAGTTAAGATCACAAGTTACTGATTTGTCACTATTCTCATTTAGGATCATAACAGGGATACACCGAATACCCAAAGAGACACTAAGCAGAAATATAACTAGATATGCGTTTAAGAAGATTCAAGACTTGATAACCCCTAGTAAATAATCTAGGTAACACATAAAACAAGCTTAATCATGAAGACACATTAACAGTCATACCAAGCATTGTGTTAGGATTAGTTATTGAATTATACTTAACCAATTAGAACTAAATATATGTGTATCATCAAGGCTGCCAAACACCACTTTGAAATACCATCTCTATTGGATAACATACTAGCTTATATCTACTTGAAAATGAGTTTATGCTACCAAATATCAAACAACCCTTTATAACATCCTACAGAGATTTGGTAAGCTATTAAATGTACTATATAAGTATTTTAACAATTTTGACCAAAACAGATATCCTAACTAGCATAATATAATCATACTGTGAATAGGCAAATTTCTAATGGATAGTGTGCTCAGGCCAAGGTAGAAACAACATACACTTCTACACTTTATATGAGCTCACACAATTTCAACAAAAGCCATATACAAGTTGGTTTCAATTCATCAATTTAACTGAATACACAGCCAGATTCAAGTGATTCAAAGCCAAATATATGCTTAATAAAAAAACATCTGACCCATGCCATATAATAGCTGAATTGAACAAACATTTGAAACATGCTTAAAACAACCAAACAGACTGAACAATGCATAGTTAACAGCCTGAGCTTTCATGTTTAAAATAGACAGATTAAACCAACACAAGTGTGCTATATCAGCTAAGTTAAACTAGCATAGAAATATTAATAGCTCGAATTGACCATCATGCTCAAGCTAACATAAATATGCTTGTCCAGAACAAACCAATGCGTTAGCAGATTAAGGCGAATCAGGTGAGGTCGACTATACTCAGTTTAGGCAAGCCTAATCAAACACTTATCAATACATATTAAAACTAACACAAGCATGCTGGACAAACTGAATTTACTGCCGTAGACGCCAAGTTCACAAGATAGCATATCACATAGCCGACAGATCTAAACAAATCAAATTAAATGGACATGCATGAACATTACTTAATTACCAACAAACATCTTCGATTACACTAACATACTAGATTGCCTAAATCAGAAAAATACCAGGATACACACAAATTCCTAGTTAAACCAACTAATCAACATGCTCTAATAATCAACTAACACAAAACACATAAAAAAATAGGAAAGGAAGGAAAATTACGCACCCTTTTCAGGTGCAGCGAACAGGGGTTTCGAGTCTCCGAAATACCTCGAAAACTACCAAATCCGAGGCTGCGGGACTCGGATTCACAGCAACCAACAGAACGGACGAAAAAATTGTTGAGTATTTTTTTTATTCGATATTTTGAACTATCACAACGAACTGCAAATTGATATTGTGGAGAACTTTTGGGTTTTCGACTTTAATCCCTAAGGGATTTCTGCGGCTAAACCACTTGTTCTTGGGGAATTTTCTCAATCAAAAGAAATCTCCAGGTTCTTGGGGAATTTCATGAATCGAAAAAGATCCAAGTTCTTGGGGGGTTTTCACCATCAAAAATCCCCTGGTATGGGGAATTACCTGAATAAAAAACCGACCTCCTTAACTGACTTGGAAATGATTATATATAGGGAGAACTAGGGTTTTGTTTGAGAGGAGCGTGGACAGAGGAACGTGGGGATGGCAGAGGAGTGGGGAACAGGAGGAGGTGGAGGCGACAGTGGCGTAGGGGAGACAAACGGAAGTGGGGGGGGGGGGAGCGGCATGGTGGAGAGGAGAGAAGAGAGAGGAAGGAGCGAAGAGAGAGACAGAGAGGAGAGAGAAAAAAAAAGGGGGACGGCTGATGAAGGAGATGAAACCCTAGAGGTTTCATCTTTTGTTAAAAGGAAATGGGCCGATCGGGTCAAATTAAACGGGTATGGGCTGGTCCGTTTGGGTAATTATTTGGGCTGGGGTGAATTAAAATGTGGGCTGGGAATAAAATGTGGACTGGTCTGAAAATTGGGTTGGGGTGAATTAAAATGGGTAGTGGCCTATGAAAATTGTTTATGGGTTAATCCGAAAATATTGGGGGTGAATTGAGCTCGTATTTGAACTAATAATAATAATAATAACAATAATAGCTAGTAACTGTAATAGAATAATGAAACGCCGGTATTGATATGAGGCTAATAATTATAGTAAAATATAAATATATTTTTTAATTTTTCAAAAATATTAGAAGCGTAAATAGGTATTTCGGAGGAGAGGCGGGACAAAATTGGGTGTCAACAAGTACATTCAGAAAGTACTTCGCAGGTTCAACATGGATAAAGCTAAGGTTGTCAAAACACCTTTAGCTATGCACTTCAAATTGAGCACGAAGTAGTGTCCGTCCAGTGATGGTGAGAAGAAAGATATGAAGAAAGTTCCTTATGCTTCAGCCGTTGGCAGTCTAATGTATGAGATGATTTGTACAAGACCTGATATTGCTCATGCCGTTGGTGTTGTCAGCCATTTTCTTTCTAATCCGGGAAGAGAGCATTGGAATGTTGTGAAGTGGATTATGAGATATCTTTGTGGCACTTCTAGTCTGAGTTTGTGTTTTGGGACAGGAAAGCCTATTCTTTGTGGTTACACTGATTCAGATATGGCCGGTGATGTTGATACTCGTAAGTCTACTTCGGGCTACTTGATTACTTATGCAGGGGGAGCTGTGTCTTGGCAATCTAGGTTGCAAAAATGTGTTGCTCTATCTACTATAGAAGCTGAGCTTATTGCTTCCGTTGAAGCTTGTAAAGAGTTGCTACGGCTGAAGGGATTTATGGAGGAACTTGGCTTTGCTCAAGAGAGATATGTGCTTTATTGCGACAGTCAAAGTGCTATTCATCTTGGCAAGAACTCTACATTTCATGATAGGTCGAAACATATTGATGTGAGATACCATTAGATTAGAGATGTGTTGGATTGTAAGTTGCTTGAACTTGAGAAGATTCACACTGATGATAATGGTTCGGATATGTTAACTAAAGATTTGCCAAGAGAGAAGTTTGAAGAGTGTTGTTTGATCGACGGCATGGCGGTTTCCTCCACACAGTCGGGAGGGAGAGAATTGTTAGGTTTTTGGGTTTTCCCTTCCTATGTGGAATTGGATTAATAAAACCCAATCCAATGTGGACCAAGCCACTTTTGCCCAAAAATTCCTCTATATATAGGATCAATTTAGGTCTTATTTTCAGAACACAATAGTGAATTCATAGCAGCCATATAGAGAGAAAAACGTGAGAGAGAAAACAGATTTTCGTCCAGAAATTTTCTGCTACAGCAGTCTACTTTAAATTGCGTTTCCCGATTAGTTAACCGTTGGATCGTGCTGAAATTTGTACTGGGGGTTCTCAACATCTGGTTCTTCAATTTCAACGGTGTAGATCTGATTTTGTGGTCTGTCGCTCCAGTTTTCTAGTACGAATAGTAGCTCATTTTTGGGGGTGATTTCTCTCCTTTCTTCACTAGTTTTGGTGCTATCTTTTACGTATTGTTGCTCCGTGCTTGGCTTTGTTGTTGTAGCCATTTGGGGAAAATTGTTGTAACTCTTGTTGATTATAGTGTAGATTTTGTGGGTCGGAGGTCCCGTGGATGTTTCCTCTTCACCTTAAAGGGGGTTTTACCAAGTAAATTTGGTGTCTCTTGCATTCGATTTATTTTTGCTTGCTTTGCTATTTTATTGTTAGTATAGCTGCTGTCCGGATTTTCATTTGTGCTAGTGTTTATTGTCTTCTATTGATAGTGTGGGAAGTTTCGACTTGGGTATTTCTTCCGCCGTTACCTCGTCGTGTAATTTGGTTATTGCTTGTTTCTTCCCAACAAAGTGATATCATGTTGGGTGTGCAAACAAAGTAACACATTGATAGCTGGAAAGAAAAAGGAGCTACTTATAAGGAGTTGAATACTCTTAATGATGAGAGGCCTTTTGGGGAAAACCGTGTTGGCTTGGCCCAAAGTGGACAATATCACATCATGTTAAGAGTATCTTTGGACCGTTTAGCCCAACAACTGGTATCAGAGCCAATGGTTTGGTGGGACGAATATGAAGATGGCGGAGTGTGGCATGGGGCCCAGCTTAGCGCCTTTGCCCGTCTATGGGCCGGTTTACAACTTTTACCCATAGCTTTGAAGACGCATACACAGCCTTTGGGCTTCGGTAACCGCAAATACTCTGACGATGTGGGTAGCACACAGACATGTTGAATCTCTGACCCGTGAGTTATGGTAATAAGCCATGTGGAACTTAGTTCGAGGGGGAGATTGTTGGGTGTGCGAACAAAGTAACACATTGGTAGCTGGAAAGAAAAAGGATCTACTTATAAGGAGTTGAATACTCTTAATGATGTGAGGCCTTTTGGGGAAAACTGTGCGGGTTTGGCCCAAAGCGGACAATATCACATCATATTAAGAGTATCTTTGGACCGTTTGGCCCAACAGAAAAGACAGATGGTTTAATACACATTCATGGCCAATTCATGAGTAACATTTTTAATATCTAATAAAGAATAGGAGTGAGAGGAGTAGTAAATTTTGAGACATTTAAGTATAAACATTAAAGAAATGGATAAAAGAGTAGTAATTGACACATTTATTTTTTGTACGATAATAAATAAATAGAAATGTAGAATAAATTGCCAAAAAAATGAGAAAAAAGATAAATAACATCCTTGGCCAAAGAGAGGTGCAACATCACCTCCCTTATGCCTAGCTTTATATTATATTATATATTATATATAGATTGCAGTAATAGTGAGGAAAGAGATAAATAAGGTACTTTTAATGTTTTTGCAGATTTTTTAGATTAAAAAATGGGAGAAAACCTCAAAAAATTGAGAAAATAGATAAATGGTAATCCTGACCTAAGAGAGGTGCCACATCACTCTCTTAATGCCCATGTTTATTATATATATAGATATAGATATAAATATAGATTATATCTAATATTTAATATGTCCTTTTTCTTCCTCTATTATGATCTTCTATCTTTTTTCCTCTCTTTAGACGGTTATCCCTTCAATTTATCTCATCCAATTTTGTTTTGACAGTTACTACAAAAACATTTTAAAAATAATAAGAGAGAATAGTCAAAAGTTGTACTCCCACCATTCTATTTATATGGAGGTATTATTATTTGAAGAGTCAAATAATTTTCTTATCTTTTTTTTTTTAAAATATTTTAAATCATTAATTATGTTGACTTGAGTACTTCGATTTTATTTTAAAAAATGTCAAAAATCTATATCTGAATTCATATAAAAATTAAGTGTTTTGACCATCGTACTCCGAATTCATCATACTTTTCACCTTCATTCCTGAAAAAGCTAAGCACCTCCAAAAGCATACTGCATACTTTTTTTTTGTGGTGCAGCCTCTATTTGAATACTCCCTGCATGTAGGTATAAAATTTGTTTAAATCCGAACATATTATGTTGCAAAAAAACTATAGTAATTGGAATCATCATGAAAATGAACTTAAACAAAAAAAAAACATGAAAATGAACCAACAAATCTTGAGAGTCTGCCTTCCAAAGTGAATGGTATGAATCACCTTATTTCATTGGGTTTCTTTGCCCTTGTGTCGTAAGAAAGAAATAAAGAAAGAGATTATGTCCTGAGGAAAGAGGAGATCAACAAAAACTTCAATATATCACTATACAAAGAAGAAAATGACAGGTATAATTAGAGAACTACTACAAAAAATAAAGTATGGTATAACTTACCTTTTTCCATTGGTTTCTTTGCCCTTGTGTAAAAATAAAGAATTAAAGAAAGACAATTTTAAGCCAAGGGGAAGATCAACAAAACTCCAATATAACACATTCAAAAAAGAAAATTGCAGAACTATAATGCACAAAAATAGTTGCATACGGCTGAATGTTGATAGCTACATGGAAAATTAGCATAATTTATAGTAATTGAATTTAATGTGCCCCTCATCTCCATTCGGCTGTTATGGTTTTATTGTTCTCTATCAATGCTTGGAAATTGAAATACAAAGAGGTACATAACTTACTAATTAATATAGCACATTTAACATAATTAAGAGAGTTAAATGAGTGTCTTTGATCTTTTTTAATACTAGTTTTCGTACCCGCACGATGCGCGGCAGCCAGTATCAAAGAAAATTAATCGTGAAAAATTATTATCTTGTTATTTGATATGATAGTTTTTTGTCATATCGCATTTACATATTTAAAATCAATAAATTTGTGAGATATTAAGTGTAACTATTAATATACTAAATTTAACGTTATCAATGATGTATACTCAAACAAAAAAAAAAAATATATTGAAAATTTAAATTGACACTTAACATCATATCACGATTGCAACTACTTTAGATATTTTGATATGAAAACAAAAAGAAAATATTGCTATAACATCCCATTGACATAATTAAAAGGAGTTCTGATATTAAAAATAATTGTTAATTAGTCAACTTTGATATTTATTTGTTTAATCCTTTAAGACATAATGACATAATTTTTATCTTCTAATTCAAATTTAAAATAATCTTTCAATACAAAGTTTTAAAAATATCATACTTAATTTTAAAACTTTATGTTTTAATTACAATTCAAAAACTAACATCACGTTTTTGTGTCAAAATTGAAAGATTGTATTTAACCAAGTAAAATTTGTACACAACCTGCTCTTTGGATATGTCACCTTCTATTATTAGCTTGTCCCTCGATTTAATATCTTCACTACCTATTCTCCTTTTAATATTGGGATAATTTAAGAGAGAACACTTTTAAAATTTTCTTTCTTAATAACCTCTCTAGTGGTTGCAATAGTATATTTATCTCACTTGATTTCTTTATGACATTGACCCCATTTTAATGTTCAAATTTGTCACATAATATTTGAATAATTTTAAAATAAAAATGTTGGATTGTGTAACAAAGTAAGCTATATAGCCAAAAGAAAAATGTCATCCAGCAGAATGATATATGAGAATACGGAAAGATGATAAATGCAAACTTCAACACAATCTAAACAAAAACCTTTAGGATAATTGAATTCTTTTTTTATGTGAAACTTGTTATGTTTCAAAAAATTACAAATAGTGAACAAACAAATATATTCTAGGTTATCGTACCTCATTAATATTTTGACTATTCTCCATTTGTGATTCTAGTTCAGTAAATATATATCTCCACCTACATATAATTGCAATACATTTTACATAAGTAAAAGAGAACTGATATGGCAGTAAAAAAAATATGAAAGTTTTTGCATCATTAAAAGTCAAACACTTATGAGAAAGTGGAATTCAAAGAATGAAGAGAAGGCGAGGAATGTACCAATTAAATCCTGTAAATAGAGGACAAATCATATTCAAATGTATCGATATCCTCACATTATCTTTATCCTCATACAAATTTAATTCTAAAACTTTATCTTTCACAATTTGTTTTCTAATTCAAATTTCAAAGATTTAATCTTTCAATTGAAATTCAAAAAAAATGTATTGATGTATCCCAATTTTTTTTATTCTTAAAGTTATAAATATTCCTTTAAAATTACCAAAAGATTACTTCGTTGATACCAAATAAATTTTAGATATGTGACTTTGGTGATACAAAATAAATTAAAGCTTATCTTTAAAATATTATTGTAAAAAAGTGCAAAATAGGGAACTTAAAGAATAAATTCTTTATATGATTTTATAAACTAATTCTCTAATTAATTCATAATATTGTATAAATTAATATTTCTATTAAATATAAATATACTAGGGAACCCAACTACTTTAAAAAGTTGATGATCCGTCTAATATTTATTTATATAATTATTTTACCTAGCCACAAATGTAATAAATTATTTAAAAGAAGCCTCATCTCCTTCTCATAGTTGATATCATTCAAAATCCAATTACAACTAAAAAAACCGTATCTAGTTAATTTTGAAGTTAGAAAGGTAAAACAGATACATATAATCATAACAACCATATAAAGTATTCCAAAGAGAGAAAAATAAAAGCAAACAAAATGCCAAATAAATTCTTATAAATTCAAAATACATTCATTCATTCCTTGCACGAATGATTTGGTAAAACTCTTGTACATATTTCGTCTATCCGTTGCGTTTGTGAGATATTTGTATACATCATTGAAACTTCAGATATCTTAATTACATCTGTGACAAAAGATAAATGTGTAATGTTATTGTAAACAAAAACTTAAACTTAATAATAATAATAACAACAACAACAACAACATTAAATCAAGCATGAAATTATTCCTTGACAATTTGGTAAAACTCCTTTATATATTTCGGTTCTCCATTGTACTTGTTTATTTTTCAAATATTCATTTCGCATTTGTGAAATATTTGTATATATCATAACTGTGGAAACTTCAGAATCCTTAGTTACATCTGTAACAAAAGATAATTGTAATGTTAATTGTAAACAAAAAAACAAAATAACAATACTTGTAATAAAGTTAAATCAAGCATAATAATGTACCTTGACAATTATTGAGAGAAATTTGATGTGCATAACCTATAATTTTTTTATCCATTGTAGAAAACCTATATGACAAAAAGAAATTATATATTAAGATATTAGCATACGAAAACTATAATCACATATTCATAAACATTGTTCAAGTGGACACATACATATGAAGTGACAAATATCTATATAAATAACACATATCTATCACTCGTTGGTTTAGTAGCAACATATAATTTTGATTATGATTTAGTAAAAACTTTAATAACAAAGTGGTACTGCATTCATTAACGTCTTAATATAGAGAAGAATATTAGAATTTTCATTTCTATCATTTTCAAATCTATAATAATTTTTTCAAGATCACCGTAATTCTTTGTTCATAATTGAAAGTTGATGGATAGCCTATCACAAAAGTGGGTTAAACGCTATAAGCTTAAAAAAAACTACTATCATCTATAGGATCTGAAATTTACATCCAAATAAAAAGTTCACTACCAATAACGTGACAAAAAATAAAATACATTATAAGATAATACTTTTTAAAGAATAAAGGTTCAGATAGCTCACTTACTGATTGCTGGCCAGATGCCTGGATATGAGAGAATAGATATTGATTTATGTTTCACTGAAGGGGTATATATAAGAGGCCTAAAGAATTGGAATACAACTCGAATTTTATTTAAACTCAAATTCCAAAATCATATCAATTCGTTATGAATAGTTATTTAAAATTTAAATACACATTTTGAAAACATAGGAACCTAAGATCCTAATTATCCTTATTTTATAATATTAATATAAATTATTGTTATTCTAAAAAATTTAAAACTGAAGTTGTTAGGGCTTGCAGTGTTTATCTCCTATTTAAATGGTGAAGTTTAAAGGATAATGATTATAAGTGATATCATTTCTTATGCTACTCCCTTTTGCCCAGTAAAAGGGCACGTGATTTTTCTTTATCCTATGAGATCAAAAAGATAATTCTTAAATTAAATTCCAATCCAACTTTAACCGGCTTGTTTTTGTTTTCTTACTTTTTATCCTATACGTTTTCCCCGTCTTTTTATTCTAATTATTATATTTTAAAAATTTCTTTCTTTCTTTTGGTACAAAGAAATTCATTATATATATATATATATATATATATATATATATATATATATATATATATATATATATATATATAATCTAATGAATGCATAAGTGATTAGTTGACTCTTATACAAAACCAATATTTAATGTATAAATAATAAAATTCACATTGGAGAAGATAATTTGAGAGAGGAGCATGAGAAGCTTCTCATATATATTTGATAGCTTAAATTTTAAAACTTCAAAATAATTTCAGGTTCATTGAATAAAAGAACGCAATGGAATTTTTTGACATAACATGGGATGCCAATTTGGCTAGCTTGCAATTTGAATTTCAAACAATATTTTCAAACATACCATTTAATAAATAAATAACCATAGAGTTTAAAAATAAGATAATAAATTTGACTGAATTTTGGGATTATCTATAAAGTATCCATCTTGAAAAGAATTCCGGATTAACTTTTAAAAGATTACACAATTGAAGTCCAACACATTGTTAATTAGTTTGAATAGTCCTATAATTGTGATACATTGTGTTCTTGATAAAGGCTTTTTCCTAAATGCGGATAAATATTGTTTGTTTTAAATTTTAAAGTTTAAACTTTATTTCCCATAAAATTATTTTTCAATTTTGAATTGTTATAAAAAAAATGTTAAAAGCATTGTCCCAATTCTCATTAACTTTGTCTTAAAATTGCCAAGTGGCTTGTTATTAGCTTGCCACTTGGCTTAACCACATTGCTTATACTTCTCCTATTTTATATATATAGATAGGAAAAATGTAATTAAAAAAAAAAAAGGAGAAAAAGGATAAATAGGAATAGAGGTCATAGAGAGGTGCCACATCACCTTGTCTATGCCTAGCTTTATATTATAAATAGATTATTTCTCTCATATTTAAGAATTTCAATTCAGGCCGGTTCTTGAAGATTTTCTATTTTTTCATGAAAAATGTTTTATTTTATGAAATTTGTGTTCTATTTAATTGTTATTAAACTTAAGAGACTAAATTTTTTTAATGGAGGAAAGACTGAAATATGGTGAGAAATTAGATATAACAAATCTTTTTAACCATTTTGGATCTTATATTTTTCTTATTAAACTTTTTTTAGAAGAAAATATTAGGGTTAAGATTATTGTCATTCAAGGTGGCACTCCATTTCAATAATAAAATATATTTTATATGAATAAAAATAAAATTTTGAAGGTGCATTAATTTTGATGGACAAATTTGAGCAAGCTCTTCAATGATAAGGACACATTGGAGATCAAATTTTGATGGACAAATAAGAGCATACTCAGTACCAAATTTAAATGAAACGCAATATAATTCTATTTCCCATAGTTAAGTGTCATTTTATCCCTTTTCTCTTCCTTAAATTGCATGTTCTATCAAAATACTATCACATAAAAATGAACTTTTTGGAGTACTATTTATGAATTAGGAAAAAATATATTGAATGACTATATAATCAAATCACATTACTATGAGGCCATGACATTTATTTAGACTTTTGTTATAAATACACTAAATTATGGATGTTCATTCGGCTCCTGAAAAGCCTTGCACTAGCTTATTGAGGCTTGCAATCAAGCAGACATCGTATAAACAACTCAAGTAGACAGCTAGGAAGCAAAATCTGGTGACGACACATGCAAACATGCTACAAGACATATGGCAGGCATGCGGAAGGGATACTTGACAGCCATGCAAGGCGACACTTGGCACACCTGTTGAGTCTAGATTCTTCCTTACTTTTTCGTACCTCTATAAATAGTTCATTAGTTCATTATGACTTCTTTATATGCGCATCAATTCAAAGTTGAATAATATATTAGTTTCTCTATATTTGCTTTCCTTTCTTTATAAGCTTTATTTCATAGTACTCGCTCGTTCACTTTTACCTGTCCACTATTCCGATAATAGATTTTCACTCTTACTTGTCTAGTTTCACATATCATGAGAAAAATAACTTAGTTTATCCTTAGTATTAATTACTCAATTCAAATTATTTTACAAAATTCTTTAAGACCATACATCAATTAATATAGGCATCATGGTAAATTATGCACTTCATTTATTATTTCTTCAAGAATGTGTAAAATTTATAGTTGATAATAAAAAATGAACGGAGGGAGTAATAACTTTCACTTTCTTATTATCTAAATTGTTGTGAGACGAATTGTCCTCTTGGGTGCATAAAAAATACTTCCCCCGTCTCAAAATAAGTGTCACCTTAACAAAAATTACATTAATTAATAAATCAATAAATTCAATATGAAAATTTACTAAACTTTACCCCTATTCATCAGATGCTTTTTTGAGAATTAAACAATATTAAATACGGAAAAGGGTCAAAATTATTCCTGAACTTTGGAAAATAGTTCATCCATACCTTTCGTTATACTTTAGGGCCAATTATACCCTTACCGTTATACTATGGGGTCAATTATACCCTTATGTCTAACAGCTGTCACGTGACATCATCCCAGCCCTTCAAAATTATTTCCCCTCACATAATTTTTTACCCACTAAAATAACCCAACCTGACCCGAATTTTTTTTCCAGCCAAACCGATACGGACCCAACCCAATACCCCTTGGCTGGAAAGAAAAAAAATTCGGATCGGGTTGGATTATTTTAGTGGGTAAAAAATTATTTGAGGGGAAAATAATTTTGAAGGGCTGAGATGATGCCACGTGGCAGCTGTTAGACATAAGGGTATAATTGACCCCATAGTATAACGATAAGGGTATAATTGACTCTAAAGTATAACGAAGGGTATGAATGAACTATTCTCCAAAGTTCAGGGATAATTTTGGCCCTTTTCCGTATTAAATAAGACTATTTCTTTACTGTTAAAGCCATAGTTAAAAATACTTATCAATCTTTATTTTGTTACACTTATTGTGATTTTTTTTTTAATTAAAGTGACACTTAATTCGAGACGGAGGGCGTAAGTACTCCACTAATAACTGTTGCTACGTAAAAAAACTTGTTGCTACGTGTCAAAAGTTCCTTTTTTCTTCTCAATTAATGTTTTGTAGGATAAAAAAGACTGGGCTTCTCAATGAACTCTTTAAATGTCAGCTTCTTGCCTTTGAGTTTCGCGCTAAAGAAAGCTGTGAAACAAACTCCCAACTAAACCAAAAGGTATGTTTTGCCTTGTTTTTATTTTTGGAGTTTGGATATGAAACACATTTAAGAACACATTTTGGATTAAGGGGTGTGTTTGGTATGACAGAAAGGAAATATTTTCTCTAATTTTTCTACTTCTTTTTTTGTGTTTGGCAAGTGTCATTTTAAAAGCATTTGCATATATTCTAAGCAAAATACTATGATGATGTTGAATTTGAAGTGCAACTTTTGATGGTGGGGATTGACAGGGGGTTAGGTGGGGTATTGACGCAGGGGAGGGTTGGATGGGGTGGGGGGTAAGAGCTTTGTTTCCATTTTTTATAAAAAATTTATAAAAGTAAAATAAATATATGAAGTAAACAATTTTGGGGTAGGTAAGGGGGATGAGAAGGTTATGGAGGATACAGATTAAGGTAGAACGTTGGTAGCTAGTTGAGCGTTGTCATGCTTATTTTTCTCTACTTGTAGTGGTAGTATTACTTTTGTAGTTTTTTGTCCTTTAATTTCTGTTATTATCTGGTGTTTCTTTACTTTTGCTTTAATTTTCTTTGAGCAGAGGGTCTATCGGAAATAACTTTCCTACCTCCCAAGCAGTGGCGGAGTCAGGATTTTCATTCAGGAGTTCAAAAAATCTAAAAGGTAAATATACGAAGAAGTCAGGGGGTTCAACATCTATTATATATACATAATAAAATAATTTTAACTTTGAAAATATACTATAATTTTTTGCCGAGGGGGTTCGGAACCCCCTGGACATACGCTGGCTCCGCCCCTGCTCCCAAGGTAGGGATAAGGTTTGCGTACACTCTACCCTCACTAGACCCCACTTGTGGAATTACACTAGATATGATGTTGTTGTAGGGGGATGGGGAGGGTCGGGGTGGTGGGGTAAGAAAAAATTTCCCATTTTTTATTAAATTTTTATAAAAGTTGGTTGGGGAGATGGGGTGGGGGTGGGTGGTAGGTGGGGCAGTAGGGGGTGGGTGGGGTGGGCGGTTAGGTTGGGGTGAGGGTGGGGGTGGGGTGGGTGGTTAGGTGGGTTGGGGTAGGTGGCGGTGGGGTGGGGGGCAGGTGGGAGGTTTAGGGGTGGAGTTGGGATGCGTTGGTGTGTTTTTATTGAATCCGGAAAATGTTTTCCGTCAAATTTTTAAGGAAAAAATTTGTCTAAGACAAAGAAAACATTGTCCGTCGTAACAAACACATCCTATGTTTTTTTTTTCTTTTTCAAGTGAAGAGCCTTCTTCTATTTAGTTCATTACTTGCATTTCTTCTGAGACGAAGTACATTGATACTCTGGTAGTTTGGATTGGATGGGGTAAATTCTTTGGTTAATCTAGCTACTGGCTTTCAGGAATGTCTTTCAGATAATTGCATATCATAACATTAAATTTGGATTTTCAGATCCCAAAACCTGACATTCCTCTTCTTCTCCTTTTTTGGAATAAGTGAAAGGCTCAATGGGCAAACATGTATATTCTTGACATTAATTAGTGAAATGATTCTTTCGGGCTTTGCTTAATTGCTTGTTTCCATTTTCTATTCTGGAACAAAAGGGAGGTAGAAAATTATTGAAGTCTAAGAGGCTAGGACTAGTGGGCTGCAAATTTGTTAGACAATGTGAATCTAGTTATCTGGTGAATTCATAAGCATCTTTATGAAAAACAATAATTTTTGTTGATGTAAGTATGCAGGAGTGTGATTTTCCTATTGAAAAGTGGATTGTTTAGAAGGTGTTGTTACTACTTTTACAGATAGAGGGACATCGGTTTCCCAATAGGTTGCTGAAATGTATTGTTGTTGCTTCTAGTCTACAACATTGTTGCATATACTTTTGTTTGATGATCTTGTGTCTAATACAATTAAAAGTTTGAATAATCTGGAAGTCCTTTGCTTGTCGCTCGCTCTGTTGAGATACACAGATAAAAAATCCATATTTATCTGAAAGCTGAAATCCACGTAGCTGCCACATAGGAAAATTAAAGTGGGACATGGGTATTTAACGGAGTAGGGATAAATATGGACTTTTTTTTGATAGTACAAGGGTAAATATGGCTCTAAAGTTGGATGACAAGGGCAAATATGTTGAAAAAAGTATAATGAATAGCAAATATAGCTTATTTGCGAGAGTACAAGGGCAAATCTGACCCTTTTCCGTTTCACTTATCTCTCTTCTTCAACCAATATATCCTCAATTCTTTCATTTTCCCTTCTTGATTATTCGAGTTACAGTGGACTTACGCAAGGTTTAAGGTTGGAAACAAAAATTCTCCTCTCACACTGTGTGTCTAATTAGTAATTGGTCTTTCAGGGTTTTTTTCATATATTATATATATATATATTTTTTTTTTTTTTTTTTTATCTGCAGTTCAAAAAGTATTTTTCTTGACAAATTTGAAGTTAGGGTTGACATCCAATTTTATTTCTAGTAGATTTTTTTCGTATGTTTTCAGGTTCAACATCGACAACAATGGGGAAAAGGAAATCAAGTCCAAGCTCAGATTCAGTGAAGATTTTAGGTAGAGGATGTAAGGTTGATTTGTCTGCTATTAAGGGAAAGGATGTAGTTGATTCCCCCTCTAAAAGTATTGATGTTTTCACACCGTTGGAAGAACCGAATTTCAATTTGCTGACTCCCACACCTAAATCTCCCGCCAAAGTGGTGGAAATGCAAAGTGTGGGAGGTTTGATATCTCACAATGCTCATAGTGTCGATGTGGATCCAAGGGAGGAGACTTTAGTTGTATCTTCTAAAAGGTCCAAAGAATCTCCAAATATTGGGGACATCAATTCGACACGCAAGAATCATAAAGAGGGATCAAAGTTTGATGAAAAGAAAAAAGAAAAATCTGTTCAAGTTCAAGATGTACGTCCAAGCGAGGATGTTAGCGTCGAAAGGAGAAAGGCCGAGCAGACCAAAGGTCGAAACAAGGGTCCAAGCGAGGATGTTAGCCTCAAAAGGAGAAAGGCCGAGCAGACAAAAGGTCCAAACGAGGATGTTAGCCTCAAAAGGAGAAAGGTCGAGCAGACAAAAGGTCAAAACATGGGTCCAAGCGAGGATGTTAGCCTCAAAAAGAGAAAGGTCGAGCAGATGAAAGGTCAAAACAAGGAGCTGAAGGTATTTTTTGACCTCCGCAATCGTTGATTATTCATATATATACACACCTTGTATACTTTTAATTATTTATTGTTTTCAAATTTAATAACTAATATACATGGTATAATTCTTAGATACATAGTATAATAACTAATATATTATATACATGGTATAATACTAATTATAACTTATTATATTAATATATCTGATTTTTTGATGTTGTCAACATGTGTATACTATTGCCACTTTAAACCAATACATAAAGGCCAACTATTACATAATGGAAACCTGTTGCTGTCAAGCTGATTTTTGCTATTATCATGGCTTCATTACCATTTTTTTATGCAAATGAATATCTTATATTAATATTATTGAATTGTTTATTGGGAATTTTTATTTCAACCTACATGATCACTCAGAATTGAAGCTTGGTGTTAACAGTAATACTAATGTACTTAAAAGTAATGAGGGAGAAGCTGGGCCGAAACAATTTGATTTGTTTAGTCAAACCTTTTTTGGATACTTTATTAATTTACAGCCGGTAACTATCCAACTATAACTTGTACACTCCCTTCTTCTAAGGGAGGTGATTCACGAGAACAAAGATGAGTTCTGGACATTTTCTTCTCAATTCCATATACATAAGCAAACTTCGGTCATTGTATATCTTCATCAGCGGATAATTCTCTTTCACAACATATTTTATTTCGAGCGTAGCCATAGTTGAGTCATTATCGAGAACCTTATACACTTCAGGACTCATACCATTAAAATCGCAATCCATATTGAGAAACACGCCATCAACACAGAATTTATTGTAATTGTGTTCCACATCCCATTCTCCGCCGTATTGAATCAAAACTGTGATTTTATTATCCATGGTGAGCAATGAAAGGAGACTAGAATAAGGAAGAAGTAGAAAAAAGAGAATTACACCGTAAGTCACGGTATTAGAATTAAGCACATCTCTCTCTCTCTCTCTCTCTCCTCATATCACCTCTGCCCCCTTCAAAGAAAAGAAAAAAATAAAGCTATAAATCCAATGTTCTGGATGTATTGTGATAGACGATGCAGAGAGAGATAGAGAGAAAGATTAATCAAAAGAGAAAAGCATAAGCCACATACAGAGAGTAGCAAATTAAGAGGCTCTTATCTTCTTGTTTGTAATCCCTTTTTAGGTGTTGGTATTTCTTGTATATGCACACGCATTCAGTGGTTGACATTGGTGTTTGCTCAGCTGCAAATTCTATAACTATGTTGCAGTGAATTTTGTGGGGATAATGCTACTAAGCTAAAGTGATATGGATTTTAAGAATTGTCTTTTTCCTCACGTTTTCTGTTGATTTGTTGATCCTGTCTTATAGACTTAATGGCTCTTTTATATATGCAGCAATCAAATGCATGTAAAAAGACCTATGTTCTTCCTTTGTTTTGCAGTTATATATTGTATTTCAATTTTATTTTTCCTCTCAAATTAGAAGCAAAAGAAAGATGAGTTGTCTGCCTTGTTTACTTGATTTTGATTTTCAGGAAGATATGTCTCCGAAAGGTGTGAAACGAAAACAATCGGGCGCTGATGAAGGTATTATCAGCAACTTGCCACGGACTGTGATAGCTCGCATCCTAGGGAAAATGCCTATACGTGAAGCTGTAAGAACCAGTGTTCTGTCTAAAACGTGGAGATCGCACTATTTGTACATTCCACAGTTAGTATTTGATGACCAGTTTTGCAAAGAAGTTGATGACTTCTGTGTGAAGAAAGGAAAAGATATTTATGAGCTCAAGTACAATCAATTTGATGAAATTATCACCAAATCCCTTCTGCTTCATCTTTGTGGATTAGAGAGATTCGAAGTATGCATTCCTTATAATGTCTCAACTGAGGCTCCTTGTTTGAACAAATGGATACAATATTTATCTTATAAAAACATCAAGGAATTAGTGTTGATATGGAAGGCTCATATGCATCGTCATAAGTTGCCTACTTCGTTCTTCTCTTGTCTGCACTTGACATCCTTGAAGCTTATTAATTTTGTTCTTTCGCCACCACTAGAGTTTGAAGGCTTCTTTAAACTCCGCGATTTAGTACTTTATGGGGTTGACTTTATAAACAACTGTTTCGAAAGTTTTATTTCTAGCTGCCCTTTTCTTAAAATTCTATCATTGTTTGGGTGCTCTGGCATCCATCATTTTAACATCAGTGGTCCTAAACTGAAGAGTTTGTTCATCAAAGCCGATACGTTCAAATCAATCTCCTTGAAGAATACTCCTAAATTGTCTAAAGTTTCTGTCTATCTGGAGAGAGCTCTAATTGGCCTGGAAACCCGCCATGTCTCTGATTTAGTTATGTTTGTGGGTAGCATGTCCAATGTCAAAATACTTCAACTTGATGGCAAGTTTCTGCAGGTTAGTGCTACTGAAATTTCTTGCAGATGTCTTTATATTTTTATTGCTGTTAATCAAGTTTGTATTTTACATTATAAGGGTTCCAACTTCCAAGAATTCTTGTATTATAACTTAATCTGATTAATTTGTGTTTTCGCACATCATTGTTTCAGCTCCTAGCTGAAACTCCATTTCCGCCTACGCTCAGGACACCACCAGACTCTCTAAAGATTCTTGAACTCAAAGATGTAAACTTTATGGACTTGAATCAAGTATCTGTTGTTGTCTGCTTGCTTAGAAGTGCCCCGAATTTGCAAGAACTTTATATTGAGGTAAGTTATGATCTAATTCATGATAATTTGTCTCAGAAACAAAAAAGTACTTGTTAAGTTTCCGCTTTATTTTTTTGTAGGCTTCTACGGTCGAGCTAAATCAGGAACTAGTCTCAGATTATCTAAAACACCTTGACTACACAAATTTTCCCCTCAGCAAACTTCATCTGGCGAAGTTAACAAACATCTCAAGTTTTATTCCTGAGTTTGAGTTTATCCGGTTCCTTCTCTTTAGTTCGCCATCACTTGTGACAATGACCATCCTGCAGCACCCACAACTTGAAGAAAAAGAAGCATTGAACATAGCTATAAAGCTGCTCCAGTTTCGGCTGTCATCTGTAGTGTCTATAAATTTCTCGAGGGACAATGAAATATAAGTATCATAATGTAAGTTTCAGGACATTAACTGGCATTCGTAACTGGATTATTTCAACTTTACTGCATGACTTGTACTGGTTTGTTAATGCTCTATTTCTTTAATGTGGTTTCCTAAGCTAAATTATTTACATGAAAAGAATTTCCTTGTCAAGCCATTCTAGCTCACAAGAAGAATGGCCTTTAAATTTGTAGCTAGTTTGCTACTAATATCTACTTCACCACTTGCTGCATAGCTGACATTTCTGATTTGAATTCTCGGTCCTCTCCTTCATTTTTTTGTTGTTGTTTCATACTTAGTTGCATTTCAAACTAATGGTGCTTCCATCCAGCATAATGCTTTTGCTGGCTTTCTTCGACTTATATATGTTTAGTGCAAGGATGAATTGTTCTATATAAGTATAACCTGAAAATAATTATTCTAATATTTATTAATGATCCAGGTTCAGCCATTTTGATCACAAGTACACAGGAGCAGAATATTGTAGCAGATAAACCCGCTAAATATGGATGTAGCCTACAAAGTCGTATAAATATACTACATTTTGCTATCCCCCTTTGTTTCAGACCTAGTGGAAGCAGCCAAAGTGGGAACTGTGTAGTTTAGAAATGTTCCTTTTTGTATGATCCTACTCTTTGTAATGATCTCAGCTTTTTGTAATGATCCTAGTAACAGTACTCATGTGCAAACACAAATTATAGGATCAAGCTACCTTGTGCTTATGCGTTATGTGATGTAACGACCCGTTTGGTCGTTTTGGCGTTTTGGAGTCTTTTCCCCAAATTATCCTTTCCATTTCCCAAACTGTACTTCATTCCTTCCGATTCTCGATCACCTATACCTTTATCTTAATTCTTCAATTCTTTTGTTCCATTCAGATCACATTCACTGCCACCGATTGGCCATCACTCAAACCCACTCAAAAGTATACCAAAAAAATCACAAGTCGTGCCAAATAGCCGAGTCAACCCTGGAGACAGTATTATGCCGCTCACTCAACAACCCAGAGTTTCCTTTGCCTCACTCGAACTTCAAACTGAGAACCACTCTAAATCCGGCACAGCACACAAACCATTCTTCAAGAAGTCTTCCCACTAGGAATTACCGACCAACCCTAGTCATCCCAAGTCAAGAATATCATTTTCAAGCTACGGAAAGGATAATTTGGGGAAAAGACTCCAAAATGCCAAAACGACCAAACGGGTCGTTACATCAGATACCAATTAAACAATCGTTCGTCCTCGAACGATGAAAGAGAGTATGAATGAAGACGGTAACCAAGGAATCTTCATTGTAACCACAAAGAAGTTTCTGGTCGTTCTGTCACGACCCGACTAGGGGGCCGCGACGAGCACTCGGTGCTAGCCCACCCGAGCACCCCCTTAGCGTACACTTATGCTTATATTTAGGTGAGCCGCATAATTAGACATACATTTTCATTTATTCGTCAAACTAGTCTCATTTGGACAACAACACATTTATATCATCATAGGCATCTATGCCACATCAATGTACAGGGGCCAACGTGGCCGACAAAATGATGTACAAAATACAGGCCGACAAAGCCGGACATATCTAACCATATACACGTGACTACGAGCCTCTAAGAAGTGTATGACATAACACATGGGCGGGACAGGACCTCGCTATGCCTATAATTATATACACAAAAGAATAAGTACCCAAAAGCTATGGCTCCGAAGGAAATGAAGCGCTGCTATGTAATCTCTGAATAAGCAGCTATGGATCAAGTCTGTCTCCCTGTGCACCTGCGGGCATGACGCAGCGTCCACAAACAAAAGGGCGTCAGTACGAAGAATGTACTGAGTATGTAAAGCATGATCAATATCAATATGAAAGCATAATAGGCAACATATGAAGTAACATAGGAAGGGGAGACAATAATATCATCGTCATAGCACTTACTTGCCTTTCATAGGAACTTTCCATTTCTCATACGTATTTGTACACATACGTCATCATATTCCATAATAGTACTCGTACCATATTCGTGCTAGTATTCGTATTCATATACATAGTCTTATCACATTCATATTCATATTATATACATAATCATTTCATATACATAGCCATTTCGTATACATAGCATTTACATAACATACCCGACTCCGGAGGATCGGTGTTTCATACATACTTGGCCAACCAAGGCTCAAGGTTACTCATACCTAGCCCTACCAAGGCTTCAGGGTTATCCGTACCATCTGTAGAGGTGTGCGCGCGTTTCGTAATCGTATACATACTCTATACATAGTCATATACATATATTCTACCCGGCATAATAAGCTCGGGGTTTCATTATAGCCCTTCATAGGCACACATAAGTATAATAGCCCATAGGCACCTTTTAGCATCATTATTATCATAATTATCATTACAATCATCATCATTATCGTTACGTCTATATCATAGGTTTACTCGTTATATGAGGAGCGTAGTACGATCGTGAGCTTACGAGCTCGGAATATCAATCATTTGGAGACAACATACTCATAGGGAGAATTTAGGAATTTGGCCAAAGAACCATGCCTTATGAAAGAAGGGTTAGCCTTACATACCTTTCCGTCGCACTATTCTACACTTGCACGAACTCCTCCGATGCTTACGTTTCCACCTTCATTAAGGTCATACTATCATTAGCATTGATAATTAGCACACATGGCTAAAACTAAGGAAAATCGGACAACTATTCCTTCACATCGTAATTCGACTCCCAAACGTCAACAATACATTCATAATATCATAACAATGGTCATTAATCATCCACATTATCTAGATTCCTCAATTTGCATCTAATTCACCCATATTCTTGGTCATAACACCCAACTTCGTCCATCCGTCTAAAGTGTCTAGTTCATGATCTTAACACCATTTATAACACATTCATATCACAACACAACAACATTCATGATTCAATTCAAACTATTCCTCACAATGTCACTATTCATCACTCATGACCTACTTTACCATATTTTCTACAATCCATGCATTTCAACTCTCCAATATCTTAAACATCATATAATTATCATGAATCTTACCTTAGATGTTGTAGGAACAAGCCTTAGTTGATAATACTCCACTTTGAGCAAAACCCTAGTTTATCTCTATTTGGATTTCTTGACCTTGGATGATCCTTGATGGTTTCCTTACTCTTGATTCACTTGTTTAATGTTGTTGATGACTTATAATCCTTGGAAACTTGTATAATAAATGTAAAGAGATGTTTTAGAGATGTCACGCCCCGAACCTGGGCCTGGACGTAACACGGCACCCAGTGCCTGACTGCATGTGACCGAGCGAACCATCTGGCTGGCTGAATCAACATGTGATACCAAAACATGACTAATTTATAAAATAAAACTAACACATGCTGATTAACTAAAAGTCTCACTGAAATATCATAATGCGGAAATACTTAGACAATCTGAAATATATCTGACAGTAGCCTACATGGCTAAACCAAAACGATTTAACAACTGCCAACAAGGCTATCATAATAAATATCTGACTGTCTGAACTGTGTCTATAAAGCCTCTAAGAGTACTGAATGATAGAGCTGTCTATAAACTGAAATAACTGGGTAGCTGACAACGCCCAGAAGGAATGTGGGGCTCACCAGTAGCTGATACTTGCACTCCTAATTAGCTGGGTCGTCAACCTGTGTATCGTTACCTGCATCGCGAGATGCAGGCCCCCAAGCAATAAAAAGGGACATCAGTACATTTGAATTGTACTGGTATATAAAGCAACTGAAGCAATAAAAATACTGGAACTGAAACTGAAAACTGAAACTGAACTAAACAGGAAAGCAAGAAGCTGAAGTACTCCCTGTTCTGGATGAAGAATCACCTGTAAAACTGTAAATATAACTGTGGCCTAGGGCCCAAATAATGTGCACAAAAACTGTGGCCTCTGGCCCAAGCAATACGTATGCATAAACTGTGGCCTAGGGCCCAAAAGTACAGATACAGGTGTTCAACATTAACAATTTACAAAATTGATTCTGGCTATAGCTGATAGCATGATAACTGCTTCTGATTATGGGACTCTTGCAAATAACTGGTTATACACTGACTGAGACTCATGTGATAATAATGCATAAGTCTATAAAGATTAAGTGCTGAGTTCATGATGTTCAAAGTGACAACCATGAACGAATTCTGTAACTGCAACCCTAGAAGATAACAGTTCTATATCATATCATGAAACTAGGCTAAACTATGTTCTGAGTCAAATTTCTGACAAGCATGAAGAATGAGGCATAGGGAGAATCATGAATATTCCCTAACGTAGATAGTTAGCCTCACATACCTTAATTCCAACCTTTGAGCGTAATACAATGTTCGTCAACCCTCTCAACTTTGATCTATATCAATACAAGTTAAAGGGATTCTATATTAGCAATAATATTCATGCTTTGGTCATCTAAGCATTTTATCAAACACTTAGTGGGCATGAAGCTCTACAACCTTCATTAATGGTGTTTTCTTCACCCAATCCCCATTCTATGACTTCTAGGTGATTCTACAATCTTAATTAGATGTAATTAACATCATTTTTCATCACCCATATGAATACAACAATCCCAAGTCAACAATCCAAAAACCCTAGCATAGTTCATATAATTTTCTTTATCAAACCCATTTACTATTCTCCCAAGAACTTATCAACACTTTAATCATCATGAAACATCATAAAACTTACCTTAGTTATTGTAGGAATAATCCTTGAGTTGAAAAGCTTCACTTGAACAAAACCCTAGTTCCACCTTCTATGGAATTTCTTGACTTGAATGGATTTGATGTGTTTCTCACACTTAGTTTTGTGAATTAATGAAGTGGATCTTTAGTTTCACTTGGATTCTTGCATATGAAGTGTTTGGATGGCTCTAGAGAACCCTTGAGTTGTGTAAGAGAAATGGGAATGAAAAAATGATTTTGGGTCTCTTATTAATATCTTAAAATCTGACCCATCGGGCAATTCTACGCCCATTTTTACGGACCGTCAAACTGTTTGACGGACCGTCAAAATGGTCCGTAAAACTACCCAGCAAAAATTGAGTTTCTGTGACCATTTTACGCTGGCCTGAGTCGATTTGACGGACCGTATAATTGTTTTACGGACCGTCAAAATGAACCGTAAAACTGCCCAGCAAAACATGGTCTTCTGTGACCATTTTACGGACCGTATAACTGTTTTACGGACCGTCAAAATTTATACGGACCGTAAAAATGAAGCGTAAAACTGCCCAGCAAAATGTGACCCTCTGTGACCATTTGACGGACCGTATAAATGTTATACGGACCGTCAAATATTCTACGGACCGTCAAATGGTTCGTCAAAATTCTTCTGCTCGGACAGTCTGTCGTATAATGGGCATAGCGTTTTGCACAGATGTCCGATTGAGGCCCGTAATATACCGTTGGAAATCTATTTCAAGGGGCTACAACTTTCAACAAGGAAGTTTTCCCAAATTCAAAATTAATAGAGGGGTTATGGTCGTTGGAAGTAAGACCTTCCAAAAACTCGTTTGAAAACACGCCCCGTAGAGTGGCTTCCAACTTTTCTTTGCCCAAAGACATTTCTTATGACATAATTGGCTTTCAAAACACTTCCTATAATCCTCATCTTGGTTCCATTATATTATCATCTTATAGTCAAACTTTAGTCCGAAGTTACGAGGTGTTACAATATCTCCCCCTTGGGATCATTCGTCCTCGAATGATAACCATTCGGGATTCTACAAAATTTTTGCCAGAGTTTCCCTTGTAATAAGGCACTACCAACCTGTCACAACAACCTATAATATCATTGCCTCACAGGGCTACATCACAACAGCATTATACATTGGCCACACACGACCAAAAACATGAAAAGAAAGATTACATACCTCAAAATCTTGGCGCTTCATCATAAATCTCTTCTGCGGGCTGAAACAAGTGCGGGTATCTGGATTTCATATCCTCCTCGGCTTCCCATGTAGCTTCCTCAACTTTCTGACTCCTCCACAGGACTTTCACTGAGGCTACTTCCTTAGTTCTCAATTTACGAACCTGGCGATCAAGAATGGCTATAGGGATCTCCTCATAGGTGAGGCCATCCTTAACTGTTATAGTATTAGCAGGAATAACCAACGATGGGTCTCCTACACACTTCCTCAACATGGATACATGAAACACTGGGTGAACAGCAGCCAAATCTTGTGGCAACTCAAGTTCATAAGCTACTAGACCAACCTTTCGTAGAATTCTGTAAGGTCCAATATATCTGGGACTGAGCTTCCCCTTCTTGCCAAATCTCATGACACCCTTCATGGGTGAGACTTTAAGGAACACCCAATCATCGACTGAAAATTCCAAATCCCTTCGTCTCACATCTGTATAAGACTTCTGGCGACTCTGAGCCGTTTTCAAACGCTCCTGTATCAACTTGACTTTCTCCATGGCCTGATGAACCAAATCTGGTCCTAACAACTCTGCTTCACCTAGTTCGAACCAACCAATTGGTGATCTACACCTTCGCCCATACAGAGCTTCAAATGGTGCCATCCCAATGCTGGCATGATAACTATTATTATAGGAAAACTCGATAAGAGGCAAGTGATCATCCCAATTACTCTTGAAATCCAAAACGCATGCTCTTAACATGTCCTCTAGAGTCTGAATAGTACGCTCTGCCTGGCCATCTGTTTGTGGATGAAAAGCTGTGCTGAGGTTCACCTTGGTTCCCAATCCTTTCTGAAAGGATTTCCAGAAGTTCGCTGTAAACTGAGCACCACGATCTGAAATAATGGACACTGGTGTCCCATGCAATCTGACAATCTCATTAACATACAGCTTGGCATAATCTTCTGCTGAATCTGTGGTCTTGACTGGCAAAAAGTGCGCTGACTTAGTAAGCCGGTCAACGATCACCCAAATAGAGTCATGTCTCCTAGCGGAATGAGGTAGTCCTGATACAAATTCCATATTGATCATTTCCCATTTCCAGACAGGAATATCAATGTTCTGAGCTAAGCCACCAGGCCTCTGGTGTTCGGCTTTCACTTGCTGACAATTCGGGCACTTAGCTACAAAATCTGCTACATTCTTCTTCATATCATTCCACCAATAAATCTCTTTAAGATCATGGTACATCTTAGTGGAACCTGGGTGGATGGAATACCTGGAATTGTGAGCTTCTGACATGATTCGCTCCCTGAGCCCATCTACATCTGGAACACACAATCTACCTCGGTACCTCAAGGTACCATCATCTCCCCCCTCTTCGAAAGCCGTTGTCTTATGCTTGTGAATTCCCTCTTTTAGCTGCAACAAGTAGGGATCATTAAACTGTTTCTCCTTGACTTCCACGACTAAAGAGGAAAGAGCCATGTTCTGAACAACCACACCACCATTCTCCGAGTCCAAAAGTCGAACTCCAAGATTGGCCAAACGGTGAACTTCCTTTGTCATAACTCTCCTATCCACGTTCACGTGGGCTAAACTTCCCATGGAACGCCGACTAAGAGCATCAGCTACAACATTCGCTTTCCCCGGATGATAAAGAATATCCACATCATAATCCTTAAGCAATTCGAGCCATCTTCTCTGCCTAAGATTCAACTCTCTTTGCTTGAAAATATATTGCAGGCTTTTATGATCGGTGAAAATATCCACATGTACTCCATATAAATAGTGCCGCCATATCTTGAGTGCAAAAATCACAGCTGCTAACTCTAAGTCATGGGTTGGATAATTCTTCTCATGAGTCTTAAGCTGTCTGGATGCATAAGCAACAACCTTACCATGCTGCATCAAAACACATCCGAGACCAACTCCCGAAGCATCGCAATAGACAACGAATCCCTCGGTTCCCTCTAGTAGTGTCAAAACTGGAGCAGAAGTCAATCTCTTCTTCAACTCTTCGAAACTCTGCTCACATACCTCTGACCATTGGAATTTGACTTTCTTCTGAGTCAGCTTAGTCAGCGGAGCTGAGATAGAGGAAAATCCCTCAACAAAACGCCTATAATAACCTGCTAGACCCAAGAAACTTCGGATGTCTGTTGCTGAGGTGGGTCTGGGCCAGTTCTTGACAGCGTCAATTTTCTGAAGGTCCACCTTAATACCTTCACCTGAAATTACATGGCCTAGGAATGCCACTGACTTGAGCCAAAACTCGCACTTTGAGAATTTTGCATAAAGCTCACGATCCTTGAGAGTCTGCAACACTATTCTGAGATGCTCTGCATGATCTGTCTCACTACGGGAATACACCAATATGTCATCAATAAACACAATGACGAATAAATCAAGATAAGGCTTGAATACTCTGTTCATAAGATCCATGAAAGCTGCTGGTGCATTCGTCAACCCAAACGACATGACAAGAAATTCAAAATGACCATAACGGGTTCTGAAAGCGGTCTTCGGAATGTCAACTTCCTTAACCTTTAACTGATGGTAGCCTGATCTGAGGTCAATCTTGGAATAACACTGAGCACCCTGAAGTTGATCAAATAGGTCATCAATTCTGGGAAGAGGATACTTATTTTTAATGGTGACCTTGTTTAACTGGCGGTAGTCTATACACATACGCAAGGATCCATCCTTCTTTCGGACAAACAAGACCGGTGCGCCCTAAAGTGAGACACTTGGCCTTATAAATCCCTTATCAAGAAGATCCTTCAACTGAACTTTTAACTCCTTTAACTCTGCTGGGGCCATCCTATACGGTGGAATAGATATCGGCTTAGTGCCGGGAAGTAGGTCAATTCCAAAATCAATTTCCCTATCAGGAGGGACTCCGGGTAGGTCATCTGGAAAGACTTCTGGAAATTCACTGACAACTGGCACTGACTGAAGAGCTGGAGTCTGGGCATATGCATCCCTGACTCGAACTAAGTGATAAATACACCCCTTGGAGATCATCTTTCTGGCTCTAAGGTAGGAAATAAATCTACCCCTAGGTGCTACTGAATTACCTTTCCATTCTATAAGTTCATCGGGAAAATCAAATGTCACAGTTTTGGTTCTACAACCCACAGAGGCATAACAGGACTCTAATCAATCTATACCCATAATCACGTCGAAATCTACCATCTCTAATTCTATTAAGTCTGCTATGGTGCTGCGATGGTAGATTAACACTGGACAACCTCTATGAATACGCCTAGCTATAACTGATTCCCCCAACTGGTGTGGATACTTCGAAAGGTTCTTGCAACTTTTCGGGCTCTATCCCAAATTTCTTAGCAATATACGGGGTTACATAAGATAGAGTGGATCCTGGGTCCATAAGAGCGAATACATCGAAGGTGAAGACTGTTAGCATACCTGTGACAACATCTCTACGAGCCTCTGTATCCTGGCGACCTGACAGTGCATACAGACGATTCTGACCACCACTCGTATTACCGGGCTTTGCTGCTCCGCGCCCCTGCTGGGCTTGGAAAGTTCGGGGAGTTGCTGAATTTATGGACTGAGCTACATTATTGTTACCTCCGGTATTCCGTCTTGCGGACGGACAATCCCGCAGAAAATGACCCGGCTGACCACACCCAAAACAACCATCCATGCCCAAACGGCATACTCCTGAATGTTTCTTACCACAAGTGTTGCATGTAGGGTGTTGAAAACCACGGTTGGTCACGCTGGCCTGTGAATGTGAGCTTGCCGTTCCGGAGTTCCGGTCTTTCTGGTTAAACTTGGACCTTTGAAATGGAGCACTAGCTGTTGAGGGAGTAGGTCTTGATGACCTATTCTTAAAAAACTGACGGTTGCCATCACCTTGAGATCCCCCATAACTGAAATTACCAGCAGACTTAGCCCTCTTGCTGAACTCCCTATCTTTTTGCTTTTGTAGGGCTTCTTCTTCCTTCATTCTTGTCTCGTTACCTTGCACAAATGCCAGTATCTTGGAAATAGTCATCTTGTCGTTCTGAGCAACTGTGTTGGCATCCCTGTGCAACTCGGGTTTAAGCCCAAGTACAAATCTCCTAACCACGGCTCTCATATCAGGAACCATGTGAGGAGCATGTCTGGACAATGACACGAACTTGAGGTAATAGTCCTGAACAGTCATGTCCTTTTGCCTTAGATTCTCAAACTCTATAGCCTTGGCTTCTCTAACCTCAATTGGCATGAAGTGTTCAATAAAAGCGTCTGCAAATTCGTCCCAAGTAGCAGAAGGTGCATCCTCCCCTCGGGACTGTTCCCATGTCTCATACCAAATATGAGCCACATCTTGCAGCTGGAAAGCCCCGAATTCTGCTGCCTCTGTATCAGTAGCATGCATCACACGAAATATTTTCTGGAGTCCATCAATGAAATTCTGGGGGTCTTCCTCCTTCTTTAACCCTGTGAACACTGGCGGCTTCATCCGCATAAACTCCTGAGTCCTAGAACTGTTTGACCCACTACTAGCGCCTGAGCTAGGGGCCGTTTCCTGTCGCTGGGCTTGATTTGCCAAAATTTGAGTGAGCAGCTGAATAGCTCCTCTAACATCTGCATCAGAAGTATTGGAAGGAATAGCAGCGACATTAGCTGTGGCGGCTGCCTGAGCCTGAGTGCCCCCTTCTGGTGCTGCGTCAACGGTTGCCTTCTGGGTAGTGGCCGTATTTTTCTTGTTGTACTTCCTTTTTGGAGCCATGTCTGAAATACGTAATTTGCACGAGTTAGAAGAATTCCTAAAAGCATTACTCTATCTTGCACGATCTAGAGTATGAAAGAAATGAAACAAATCCTGAATGTCTTGGTGGTCAACTGTTTATATGTGTGGGGCCCTCACACATATAAAAGAGACCCCACTAGACACGGCTTCATAGACTCCCTAAGACACTTGAACATAGGGCTCTGATACCAAGCTTTGTCACACCCCGAACCTGGGCCTGGACGTAACACGGCACCCGGTGCCTGACTGCATGTGACCGAGCGAACCATCTGGCTGGCTGAATCAACATGTGATACCAAAACATGACTAATTTATAAAATAAAACTAACACATGCTGATTAACTAAAAGTCTCACTGAAATATCATAATGCGGAAATACTTAGACAATCTGAAATATATCTGACAGTAGCCTACATGGCTAAACCAAAACGATTTAACAACTGCCAACAAGGCTATCATAATAAATATCTGACTGTCTGAACTGTGTCTATAAAGCCTCTAAGAGTACTGAATGATAGAGCTGTCTATAAACTGAAATAACTGGGTAGCTGACAACGCCCAGAAGGAATGTGGGGCTCACCAGTAGCTGATACTTGCACTCCTAATTAGCTGGGTCGTCAACCTGTGTATCGTTACCTGCATCGCGAGATGCAGGCCCCCAAGCAATAAAAAGGGACATCAGTACATTTGAATTGTACTGGTATATAAAGCAACTGAAGCAATAAAAATACTGGAACTGAAACTGAAAACTGAAACTGAACTAAACAGGAAAGCAAGAAGCTGAAGTACTCCCTGTTCTGGATGAAGAATCACCTGTAAAACTGTAAATATAACTGTGGCCTAGGGCCCAAATAATGTGCACAAAAACTGTGGCCTCTGGCCCAAGCAATACGTATGCATAAACTGTGGCCTAGGGCCCAAAAGTACAGATACAGGTGTTCAACATTAACAATTTACAAAATTGATTCTGGCTATAGCTGATAGCATGATAACTGCTTCTGATTATGGGACTCTTGCAAATAACTGGTTATACACTGACTGAGACTCATGTGATAATAATGCATAAGTCTATAAAGATTAAGTGCTGAGTTCATGATGTTCAAAGTGACAACCATGAACGAATTCTGTAACTGCAACCCTAGAAGATAACAGTTCTATATCATATCATGAAACTAGGCTAAACTATGTTCTGAGTCAAATTTCTGACAAGCATGAAGAATGAGGCATAGGGAGAATCATGAATATTCCCTAACGTAGATAGTTAGCCTCACATACCTTAATTCCAACCTTTGAGCGTAATACAATGTTCGTCAACCCTCTCAACTTTGATCTATATCAATACAAGTTAAAGGGATTCTATATTAGCAATAATATTCATGCTTTGGTCATCTAAGCATTTTATCAAACACTTAGTGGGCATGAAGCTCTACAACCTTCATTAATGGTGTTTTCTTCACCCAATCCCCATTCTATGACTTCTAGGTGATTCTACAATCTTAATTAGATGTAATTAACATCATTTTTCATCACCCATATGAATACAACAATCCAAAAACCCTAGCATAGTTCATATAATTTTCTTTATCAAACCCATTTACTATTCTCCCAAGAACTTATCAACACTTTAATCATCATGAAACATCATAAAACTTACCTTAGTTATTGTAGGAATAATCCTTGAGTTGAAAAGCTTCACTTGAACAAAACCCTAGTTCCACCTTCTATGGAATTTCTTGACTTGAATGGATTTGATGTGTTTCTCACACTTAGTTTTGTGAATTAATGAAGTGGATCTTTAGTTTTACTTGGATTCTTGCATATGAAGTGTTTGGATGGCTCTAGAGAACCCTTGAGTTGTGTAAAAGAAATGGGAATGAAAAAATGATTTTGGGTCTCTTATTAATATCTTAAAATCTGACCCATCGGGCAATTCTACGCCGATTTTTACGGACCGTCAAAATGGTCCGTAAAACTACCCAGCAAAAATTGAGTTTATGTGACCATTTTACGCTGGCCTGAGTCGATTTGACGGACCGTATAATTTTTTTACGGACCGTCAAAATGAACCGTAAAACTGCCCAGCAAAACATGGTCTTCTGTGACCATTTTACGGACCGTATAACTGTTTTACGGACCGTCAAAATTTATACGGACCGTAAAAATGAAGCGTAAAACTGCCCAGCAAAATGTGACCCTCTGTGACCATTTGACGGACCGTATAAATGTTATACGGACCGTCAAATATTCTACGGACCGTCAAATGGTTCGTCAAAATTCTTCTGCTCGGACAGTCTGTCGTATAATGGGCATAGCGTTTTGCACAGATGTCCGATTGAGGCCCGTAATATACCGTTGGAAAGATATTTCAAGGGGCTACAACTTTCAACAAGGAAGTGTTTCCAAATTCAAAATTAATAGAGGGGTTATGGTCGTTGGAAGTAAGACCTTCCAAAAACTCGTTTGAAAACACGCCCCGTAGAGTGGCGTCCAACTTTTCTTTGCCCAAAGACATTTCTTATGACTTAATTGGTTTTCAAAACACTTCCTATAATCCTCATCTTGGTTCCATTATATTATCATCTTATAGTCAAACTTTAGTCCGAAGTTACGAGGTGTTACAAGAGAGAAGGTGTGTAATGTAGAAATGAAATAAAACAAGTCTTGGTCCCCTTATTTAATGACTTGAAAAATCTGTGTTGAAGTGCACAGTGGTCGTAAACTGGGTTTACGGTCCGTATAGCAGTTTACGGACCGTCCTTCACGATCGTCTTTAACCATTTCCAAAACCAGAGACTTAGGCTGCTTGCATGGTGATTTACGACCATGGTTTACGGGCCGTAAATCACTTTACGGTCCGTATTCCAGGTCGTATTTTACCATTTCCTCGACTGGCAGAAAGTTGAAGTCTTGCATGACAATTTACGACCTGCCAGTTTACGGACCGTATACCATTTTACGGTCCGTATAGCACTTTACGACCACCTGGCCAGTTGCAAATCTGCAACTTCTCATATTTCTTAGACTTTTCATTCTAATCACCCACACCCATTTACATGCATTGCTCACCTCATTCCTTGCCTTACCTTAGCCAACTTTCTCGTCTTACATCGGATACCTTTGAAATCTCGCCTAAGGTCATCAAACGTCATTTCTTACTCATGGAACATCATACACTCGTACTCATCACTAGTTCATTCGCTTGTGTACCAACGGAAAATGTCCGAGGTGTAACACGTTCACCTTATCAGTCAAAACTTCCTTTAACTTAGAGAAGGAAGTCCACAGTAATGGACTAAGTGTTGTGACAAAGTTCTGTAAGATTTCGTGATCAGTGGCTGATGATAAGCAAATTTCAGGTGACCGACGTGTTAAGATTTATGGGAAGTGGCTTTTTGTCACGCCCCGAACCTGGGCCTGGACGTAACACGACACCCGGTGCCTAACTGCATGTGACCGAGTGAACCAACCGGCTAGCTGAATCAACATGTGATATCAAAAACATAACTGAATGCGGAAACAACTAAACACATGCTGATATACTAAAGGTCTGACTGAAATCATAATGCGGAAATACTTAGACAATCTGAAATATCCGAACGTAGCCAACATGGCTTAAACCAAAACAACTGAACAACTACCAACAAGGCTAACATAATAAATATCTAACTGTCTGAACTTTGTCTATGAAACCTCTAAGAATACTGAATAATAGAGCTGTCTATAAACTGAAATAACTAGATAGCTGACAATGCCCCGAAGAAATTTAGGGCTCACCAGTAGCTGATATGTGCACTCCTAAAGAGCTGAGTCGTCAACCTGTATATCGTTGCCTGCATCGCGAGATGCAGGCCCCCAAGCAATAAAAGGGACATCAACACATTTGAATTGTACTGGTATGTAAAGCAACTGAAGCAATAAAATACTAGAACTGAAACTGAAACTGAAACTGATAACTGTAACTGTAATAGCAAGGAAGTAGAGATATGAATACCCCCTGCTCTGTATCTGAATCATTTGTATTATCTGTGTTTGTATATGTGGGTCCTCGGCCCAATAACAAATGCACGCTATGGCCTCGGCCTAGTAGTGCGTCAGTCAATGGCCTCGGCCATGTATACATATACACAAGACTGTGCTGTGCCCTTGGGCAAAATCACATATGTTTAATTATGATTAATTAATAAAGACTGAGACCATAACAACAATGAACAATACTGAACTGAAATAGACATGCTGGACTGAACTGAAAAACATTGACTGTCTCTGAGCATACTGAATTTCTAGACTGAGACTCATGTGGTAACAATACATATGTCTATAAATATTACGTACTGAGTTCATGATATTCAAAGTGACAACCATGAACAAATTATGTAACTGCAACCCTAGAAGATAACAGTTCTATAACATATCATGAAACTAGGGCTAAACTGTACTCTGAGTCAAATTACTGACAAGTATGAAGAATGAGGCGTAGGGAGAATCATGAACATTCCCTAATGTAGATAGTTAGCCTCACATACCTTAATTCCAGCCTTTGAGCGTAATACAATGTTCGTCAACCCTTTCAACTTTGATCTATATCAATACAAGTCAAAGGGATTCTATATTAGCAATAATATCCATGCTTTGGTCATCTAAGCATTTTATCAAACACTTAGTTGGCATAAAGCTCCACAACCTCCATTAATGGCATTTCTTCACCCAATTCTCATTCTATTACTTCTAGGTGATTCTACAATCTCAATTAGGTGTAATTAACATCATTCTCCACCACCCATATGATTATAACAATCTCAAGTCAACAATCCAAAACCCTACTATAGTTCGTGTAATTATCTTTAGTAAACCCGTTTACTATTCTCCCAAGAACTCATCAATTCACTATTATGAATGATTAGAGTGTAGAAGCATTACCTTTTTGACGTTCAATCCTCTTGAATTCGAGTTCTAGGGTTTCCACGCCCAACAATAATGTTTCACTCACAACTCTATCGATTAGAAGGGTTTACTCAAGTTAGAAAGAGATTAGGGACTTGAATTCAACCTAGAATCATGATAAAACTTACCTTGGAGGGTTCTTGAGGCTTGATACTTGTTCCCTCCGACTTTAGGGTGATTTTTCGTGACTAGGGATGTTAGGGAAATAAACCCCAAGCTTAAATATAACTTAAAACGCGAAATCCCGACTTTTGACCCGAAACCCGGCCTGTTATGCGATGGGACCGCGACACACATGTAGCGCACGACCCCCTGCAAGTCAATATTCAGAGAGGGGGTTTTTGTACGATCGGTGCGCGACGCGGGTCAAGCGCACGCGCCCTCACAATGGACCTGTGTCGGTTCTGCACAATGTTCGGTAAAATGGACATAACTTCTTGTGCACAGTTCTGTTTGAGCTCCACAATATACCGTTGGAAAGCTATTTCAAAGGTCTACAATTTTTATGTTTTAAGTTGTTTCATATTCCTAACTTATTTTCACAAAATTTGACTGGAAGGCAGACGTATCGAAAACTTAGCCGATTCTATAGAATTTTAAGTGCCTTACTATTAGCCATATTGAGACGGTCATATCTCCTTGCTCCGATCTCTGATTTGCCTGGTCCTTATATTATTAGAAAGGTATTTCTACTTACTACAACTTTCATTAAGGGTACTTTTTCAAATTCCCAACTAATCAAGGATTTATGTGTCACGACCCGGCTAGGGGCCGCGACGGATACCCGTGCTAACCACCGAGCACCACTTGTGTTACTACTCATTAGCCTCTTTATCAATCAATTATCCACTTCATACTTAATTTATAAGAAAATCATTTTTCATTTGGAAACAAAAGCATTGTATATACTTGAGCCCTATAGGCTAGCAAAATAATACATATATGTACATACATACAAAATGTCCCTTCCATGAGACCATACAACCCACATCGAGTATCTACGAGCCTCTATGGAACGACATATACAATTCCACACAATAATATCATCATAGGCACCTCCGGAGCAACGGAGGTCTCTCAATCAACTGGCAATTCTAAGAATCTGGAGCAATGTCTCCTCCCTGTCTACTTGTGGGCATGAACACAACGTCCAAAAGAAAAAGGACGTCAGTACGAACATTATACTGAGTATGAGAGGCATAAACAGTGAAAGAATACATAAACATCTGGATCTGACTACTGATCATAAAAGAAGTAATGCATGCTGTCTTACTCATACTTCATCATCATGACATATATGCATCATACACAAGCTGCCCGTTCATATCGGAACGGTGTAATAATCAATAATAGTAGCCCGCGTCCAGGCCTCCCGCGTCCGGGGTACCATCTCATGCCGCCCACTAGTGGTGTCTGCCCATGCCCGGAGGTCATGGTGTCTGCCCGCCTTGGCGGTGACTGCCCGGCCAACTAGGCACGGTGTAAAATGCTCATGACATGCTCAATGCAAAATACTCATAATAATATGGTCATCATAAAATACTCATTTTATCATGATATGTATATAAGGCTCAAGATCAACTTTATTCTATCGGGGTGACGTAAGGTCGTAATCCCCCGGTTACATTATGGAACCATTATGAACATTCTGCCTCACCTTGAAAGGACTAGTACATAAGGTGAGTGTAGGCAAAAAATAACATCCTCATATCGTATAGCTTATCTCATATAGACATTCATAGGCATAAGCTTTTAACTTCTTGGAAGGTGAGAGCTCAGGAAAGGAATAGGGATTAAAGCTAAGAGATTCATGCCATTAGAAGGAAGGACTATCCTCACATACCTTTGTCGTTTAGCTAAGCTATCAGTTACTCGTTCACCTCCGATGTCACGTCGTCACCTTCATTAAAGAATGTGAAGTACATTAGCTAAATAACTATGAGAACGCGTCGTTAGTTTCTAGGAAAAATTGGGCAGCACTTCCTTTGTTTATACTACTTCTCCCATGTTCTACATCAACTCCCAACATTCGCAATATTACTCACAATATCACAATCAACACTCGTCATTCATATGCACTTAGCAAAATCCACCATTTTCTTCCAATTAACTCACATTTAGGGTTATAGCTCATTATCGTATTTTCCGCATTCATAAAACTCATTTCATAGCCTAAGCATCATTCCCAACATGTTCATAATCACCGCATCCCAACATCCTTGATTCAATTCCACTATCATCCAATTGTGTCACCATTCACTCAAAAATACCCCATTTTCTATGTTCTTCTACATTTCAAGCATCTAAGCTTTCTAATACCTTAAACAACATGTAATGGTCATGAAACCTATCTTGGATGATGGTTGAACAAGCCTTGAGTGGAGTTTTCCCTTCTAGCACCAAAACCCTACTTTCTCTCTTTGGATTTCCTTGAGGAAGATGAACTTTACTTGGGTTTCATACACTTTGATTCATGGATTTGATATTGCTAATCTTGGTTTCCTTTGATTTTTCTTGTGGATGAAAGTTTAGAGAGGGTTCCAGAGGTTTTAGGACCAAAATGGGGAAAAATATGAGTTGGAAACGAAATTGGGTCTATATATAATGGTCCAGAAGGTTCTGAACTGGCACAACATGCGACACTCTATGCGAGTCGCATGTCGAACATGCGAGTCGCATGTCGAACATGCGAGTCACATGTTATGTCGCTAATCATGCCAGCTGACCAAATCTCACTGGCAAGCTTTGCGATTGCATCTGCGAGTCGCATGTTGCGTCGCAAAGTGTGCCAGAACGTGATATTCTGCCCCCGAACGGTCTGTCGTAAAATGGCCATAACTTTTGATCCCGATATGCTGTGAGGGCCCACGACCTATGGTTAGAAATCTCTTTTAATTGTCTACAACTTTCATCTTGTGGTGTGTTTCCCAAATTACAACTTTATAATAGCGTTGTGGCCCCTCCAAATCAGATCATCCGAAGATGTTTCCTTAAATCGCCCTTTTTGGATGGCTTATGCCCATATTTGTCTTATGGGTCCTTCTTGAAACTTAATTGACACTTCATTACCAATATAAGGGACATTATAATTCTTCTCCAAAATATCATTAAGACATCACTATTTCGGTACTCGTAATTGTCCTTCGCCAGTCAATTCACTGTGCGCGAACGAAAATTTTCCGAGGTGTAACATTCTTCCCCCCTTTTGGAACATTCGTCCTCGAATGTTAAACACTCGGGAATTCTACGAAAATTTCGCCAGAGTTTCCCCTGTACTATGGCACTACTAACCTGTCACAACAACCCATAATATCATCGCCTCACAGGGCTACATCACAATAGCAACATATTTGTGGCCACACACGACCAAAATCATAAAAATTAATGTATACGTACCTTATCTCGTTGGCGTTTTGCCTTGGATTTCTCCTGGGGGTTGGAATAAGTGCGGATACTTTGACTTCATACTCTCTTCCGCTTCCCAAGTCATTTCTTCCCGATTGTTGTTCCGCCACAGGACCTTAACTGAAGCTACCTCTTTGTTTCGAAACTTTCGCACTTGCCTATCTAAGATGGAAATAGGCACTTCTTCATAAGTTAACTTTTCCGCTATTTGCACATCATCTATCAGGACAATCTTTGTGGGATCTCCAACACACTTGCGGAGCATCGAAACATGAAAAACTGGATGGACTGATTCAAGCTCCGAAGGTAACTCCAATTCATAGGATACCTGTCCCACCTTGCGGATGATTTTGTAGGGCCCGATATATCTAGGGCTTAGTTTCCCTTTCTTACCAAATCTCATCACTCCTTTCATTGGCGACACTTTCAAGAACACCCAATCATGAATCTGAAACTCCAAGTCTCGTCGGCGGTTGTCCGCATAGGACTTTTGGCGACTTTGGGCTGTCAACAACCGATCTCGAATCACCTTGAACTTTTCTATTGCTTGTTGGATCAATTCAGGGCCCACCAATTGTGTTTCTCCTATTTCAAACCATCCGATCGGAGATCTACATTTCCTCCCATATAATGCTTCGTATGAAGCCATTTGTATACTAGAATGATAACTGTTGTTATATAAAAATTCAATGAGGGGTAAATGATCATCCCAGTTACCACCAAAATCCAACGCACATGCCCGTAACATATCTTCTAAGGTTTGAATGGTACGCTCGGCTTGCCCATCAGTCTGCGGATGAAATGCTGTGCTGAATTTCACTTGCGTGCCCAAACCTTCTTGAAAAGACTTCCAGAACTTAGCTGTAAACTGTGCTCCCCTATCTGTGATAATAGACAATGGTATGCCATGGAGTCGCACGATTTCCTTGAGATATAGCCTTGCATAGTCCTCTGCTGCGTATGTCGTTTTGATTGGAAGAAAATGGGCTGCTTTCGTCAACCTATCCACGATCACCCATATCGAATCATACTTACCTCGAGAGCGAGGCAATCCCATGATGAAATCCATGTTGATCACTTCCCATTTCCAAGTAGGTATTTCTATAGCCTGCAATAAGCCTCCCGGCTTCTGATGCTCAGCTTTTACTTGTTGGCAATTTGGACATTGTGTCACAAATTCCGCTATGTCTCTCTTCATACCATCCCACCAATACATCATCTTGAGATCATGATACATTTTGGTCGCACCTGGGTGAATAGAGTACCGAGTACAATGAGCTTCCTCTAAGACTTGTCGGCGCAGATCCGCCACATTCGGCACGCATAATCTTCCTCGGTATCTGAGAATCCCATCACTAGAGACTTCAAACGAAGAGTTTTCTTTTCCATGAAATACGTCTCTATAATGACATAACTGAGGATCTTCGCGTTGCCGCTCTTTCACTTCCATAACCAAGGACGAAACTGCAGAATCTTTGATACTAGTACCTGCCTCACCCACATCAAGCACACGTACTCCAAGATTAGCCAACCGATGGATTTCTTGAACCATCTCTCTCCTTTTCGGAGGGACTTCACATAAACTGCCCATTGATCGGCGGCTAAGTGCATCGGCTACTACATTGGCTTTCCTGGGGTGGTACAGAATGTCAACATCATAATCTTTCAATAGTTCTAACCACCGCCTCTGTCGCAGATTCAATTCCTTCTGCTTGAAAATGTATTGGAGGCTCTTGTGATCTGTATAGATATCCACGTGCACACCATACAAGTAATGTCTCCACATTTTTAAGGCATGAATGACTGCAGCCAATTCGAGATCATGCGTTGGGTAATTCTTTTCATGCTTCCGTAATTGTCTCGAAGCGTATACAATAACCTTACCATGCTGCATCAATACACATCCTAATCCGACACCCGAAGCATCGCAATACACCACGTAACCATCTGATCCTTCTGGAAGTGTTAAAACTGGAGTTGAGGTTAACCTGTCTTTCAACTCTTGGAAACTACGCTCACAAGCGTCGTTCCATTGGAATTTAGCCGCCTTCTGGGTTAGTTTCGTCAATGGGGCCGAGATAGATGAAAATCCCTCCACAAACCTCCTATAATAGCCTGCCAAACCCAGGAAACTACGAACTTCTGTGGGCGTTGTAGGCCTTGGCCAAGTTTTCACTGCTTCAATTTTCTGAGTATCAACTCGAATACCATCATTGGAAATAACATGGCCTAGAAATGTCACCGAATTTATCCAGAACTCGCACTTTGAAAATTTCGCATATAATTCCCGGGCTCGAAGGATGCCAAGAACAATCCTCAAATGATCTGCATGTTCCGATTCTGTGCGAGAATACACCAGAATATCATCGATAAATACGATCACAAATAGATCCAAGAGAGGCCTAAATATGTTGTTCATCAAATACATAAATACAGCTGGAGCATTAGTCAACCCGACTGACATCACTCGAAATTCATAGTGGCCATATCTCGTTCTGAAGGCTGTTTTAGGAATATCCGCTTCTCCAACTCTCACCTGATGGTAGCCCGACCTCAAATCTATCTTGGAAAACCACTTGGCACCTTGCAATTGATCGAACAAATCATCAATCCTTGGGAGAGGATATTTGTTCTTTATTGTCACCTTGTTCAATTGCCTATAGTCAATACACATTCGTAGAGAGCCGTCTTTCTTTCTCACAAACAAGACCGGTGCTCCCCACGGTGATGAACTGGGTCAAATGAATCCCTTCTCGAGCAAGTCCTTCAACTGGGCCTTTAGTTCTTTCAATTCTGCCGGAGCCATCCGATAAGGAGGAATAGAAATAGGCTTTGTGTCCGGCAACACATCAATAATGAACTCAATTTCTCTTTCTGGTGGAAGACCTGGAAGTTCATCCGGGAATACGTCTGGAAATTCGTTCACCACCGGAATTGACTGAAAAGTTGGCGGTTCTGCCGCGGTGTCATGAACCCGAACTAAATGATAAATATAGCCCTTGGCTATCATCTTCCTCGCCTTGAGGTAGGAAATAAACCTACCTTTTGGCGATTCTGCATTACCCTTCCATTCAAGCACGGGCTCTCCCGGAAATTGGAATCGAACCACTTTTGTCCGGCAATCAACATTTGCATAACACGATGCCAACCAATCCATACCCATGATTATATCGAAGTCAACCATTTCTAGCTCAATCAAATCAGCTTGGGTCTGACGATCACATATCACAATAATACAATTTATGTATACCCGTCTTGCTATCACGGGTTCACCAACCGGAGTAAGTACCTCAAAGGGTTTAATGAACTCGGGTTTCACCCCAACACAACCTGCAACATATGGAGTAATATAAGAAAATGTAGAACCCGGATCTATCAATGCATACACATCACGGGAGAATATAGACAATATACCTGTGACGACATCTGGGAAGACTCAAGATCCTGCCGTCCAGCTAGAGTATATACACGAGGCTGAACAACACCTGAAGTGGATGCTCCCCCTCTACCTCTGCCTCTACCTGCTGTCATCTGGGGAGTCTGTGCTGTCTGACGCGCTGACGAAGAACCCACTGCTGAACCTGTGGGCTGAGTCCCAGCCCTATCTCTCGCTGAGGGGCAGTCCCTCATCATGTGACCGACTTGCCCGCAGGTATAGCAAGCATCCGAACCTATGCGACACTGTCCCGAATGTAGCTTACCGCACTGATTACACCGCGGTACTGGGGTTCTCCTCTGACCCTGATCTCTCCTGAACTGAAAATCTGAGGCTCTTGAACTCTGTCCCTGACTCGGCTGAAAAGAACGATCGGACCTCCTGTCTGGAAATCTGGGAGGTGCACTGGTCGCTGACTGACCTGAGAGCCTAGAATGCGGCTGCCTTGGTCCCCCTCTATACTCACTGCTCTCTCCCATAGATCTAGCTCTTTTGCTTGGCCTCCTATCACTGTCGCGATCACCCCTCTGTTGTGGTTGTCGCCCCTCCAAATTCTGAGCATGAGCCTGTATCCGGGAAATATCCATCCCGTCTTGCAAAGAGGCTGTCAAACATTCTCTAAATAAATGTGGTCCCAAACCACTCACAAATCTATGTACCCGATCTCCCATGTCGGCCACCATGGCCGGAGCATATCTAGCCAAGGAGTTGAATTGCGTGCTATACTCTCGGGCACTCATATTCCCCTGCCTCAAGTTCAGAAACCAATCCGCTCTAGCTCGGCGGACCTCGGGTGGCAAATTATGGCGAGTAAAAGCCTCTACAAACTCTTGCCAAACTGGAGGAGGCGCATTCTCCCCTCTTGATAATACCCAATTATTGTACCATAATACCGCCAAATCCCGGAGTCTATAGGATGCCAACTCCACGGATTCAGTTTCGGAGGCATGGACAACCCTCAATGGCCTCAATATATCATCGATAAAACCTTGTGGGTCTTCCTCCGGCTTTGACCCGAAGAACTCTGGAGGATTTAGACTCATAAAATCACGGGCCTTTGTACTTGCTGCCCGGTCACTTGAACCCACATTCTGTCGTTGTGCCTGTGCAGCCACCAACTGGGTCAATAACTGAATAGCCTCGGTCATTTGTTGGCCCGAAGCAACCGGCGGAGGAATTGGAGCTGAGGCTCTTGCTTGCTCTTCCACATTAGGCAAGGTAGAAGAAGAAGTGGGAGTGGCATGCGAGGAAGTGGCACCCTGAGCCTCGCTATGTCCCAACTCAACTGGAGGTTCTCGGCTGGTGCCTTCACCGGCGGCATTTAATATCGCGCGGAGTTGCTTCTTCTTTGGCAGCATCGCTGAAACCATAACACACAATTAGAATAAAGGAAATCTTACATTATGGTCCTATCGCACGATCTTGTAGAAGAAAGATGGTCATTTTTCCTAATTGCCCTGTAGCCTCTTGTTTATTAGCGTGGCGCGCTACACACCATAAACAAGACTCTACTAGACACGGCTCGTAGACACTTCCTAGGACTGAACTGCTCTGATACCACTTTTGTCACGACCCGGCTAGGGGCCGCGACGGGTACCCGTGCTAACCACCGAGCACCACTTGTGTTACTACTCATTAGCCTCTTTATCAATCAATTATCCACTTCATACTTAATTTATAAGAAAACCATTTTTCATTTGGAAACAAAAGCATTGTATATACTTGAGCCCTATAGGCTAGCAAAATAATACATATATGTACATACATACAAAATGACCCTTCCATGAGACCATACAACCCACATCGAGTATCTACGAGCCTCTATGGAACGACATATACAATTCCACACAACAATATCATCATAGGCACCTCCGGAGCAATGGAGGGCTCTCAATCAACTGGCAATTCTAAGAATCTGGAGCAATGTCTCCTCCCTGTCTACTTGTGGGCATGAACACAACGTCCAAAAGAAAAAGGACGTCAGTACGAACATTATACTGAGTATGAGAGGCATAAACAGTGAAAGAATACATAAACATCTGGATCTGACTACTGATCATAAAAGAAGTAATGCATGCTGTCTTACTCATACTTTATCATCATGACATATATGCATCATACACAAGCTGCCCGTTCATATCGGAACGGTGTGATAATCAATAATAGTAGCCCGCGTCCAGGCCTCCCGCGTCCGGGGTACCATCTCATGCCGCCCACTAGTGGTGTCTGCCCATGCCCGGAGGTCATGGTGTCTGCCCGCCTTGGCGGTGACTGCCCGGCCAACTAGGCACGGTGTAAAATGCTCATGACATGCTCAATGCAAAATACTCATAATAATATGGTCATCATAAAATACTCATTTTATCATGATATGTATATAAGGCTCAAGATCAACTTTATTCTATCGGGGTGACGTAAGGTCGTAATCCCCCGGTTACATTATGGAACCATTATGAACATTCTGCTTCACCTTGAAAGGACTAGTACATAAGGTGAGTGTAGGCAAAAAATAACATCCTCATATCGTATAGCTTATCTCATATAGACATTCATAGGCATAAGCTTTTAACTTCTTGGAAGGTGAGAGCTCAGGAAAGGAATAGGGATTAAAGCTAAGAGATTCATGCCATTAGAAGGAAGGACTAGCCTCACATAACTTTGTCGTTTAGCTAAGCTATCGGTTACTCGTTCACCTCCGATGTCACGTCGTCACCTTCATTAAAGAATGTGAAGTACATTAGCTAAATAACTATGAGAACGCGTCGTTAGTTTCTAGGAAAAATTGGGCAGTACTTCCTTTTTTTATACTACTTCTCCCATGTTCTACATCAACTCCCAACATTCGCAATATTACTCACAATATCACAATCAACACTCGTCATTCATATGCACTTAGCAAAATCCACCATTTTCTTCCAATTAACTCACATTTAGGGTTATAGCTCATTATCATATTTTCCGCATTCATAAAACTCATTTCATAGCCTAAGCATCATTCCCAACATGTTCATAATCACCGCATCCCAACATCCTTGATTCAATCCCACTATCATCCAATTGTGTCACCATTCACTCAAAAATACCCCATTTTCTATGTTCTTCTACATTTCAAGCATCTAAGCTTTCTAATACCTTAAACAACATGTAATGGTCATGAAACTTACCTTGGATGATGGTTGAACAAGCCTTGAGTGGAGTTTTCCCTTCTAGCACCAAAACCCTACTTTCTCTCTTTGGATTTCCTTGAGGAAGATGAACTTTACTTGTGTTTCATACACTTTGATTCATGGATTTGATATTGTTAATCTTGGTTTCCTTTGATTTTTCTTGTGGATGAAAGTTTAGAGAGGGTTCCAGAGGTTTTAGGACCAAAATGGTGAAAAATATGAGTTGGAAACGAAATTGGGTCTATATATAATGGTCCAGAAGGTTCTGAACTGGCACAACATGCGACACTCTATGTGAGTCGCATGTCGAACATGCGAGTCGCATGTTGTGTCGCAAATCATGCCAGCTGACCAACTCTCACTGGCAAGCTTTGCGATTGCATCTGCGAGTCGCATGTTGAACATGCGAGTCGCATGTTGCGTCGCAAAGTGTGCCAGAACGTGATATTCTGCCCCCGAACTGTCTGTCGTAAAATGGCCATAACATTTGATCCTGATATGCTGTGAGGGCCCACGACCTATGGTTAGAAAGCTCTTTTAATTGTCTACAACTTGCATCCTGTGGTGTGTTTCCCAAAGTCCAACTTTATAATAGCGTTTTGGCCCCTCCAAATCAGATCATCCGAAGATGTTTCCTTAAATCGCCCTTTTTGGATGGCTTATGCCCATATTTGGCTTATGGGTCCTTTTTGAAACTTAATTGACACTTCATTACCAATATAAGGGACATTATAATTCTTCTCCAAAATATCATTAAGACATCACTAGTTCGGTACTCGTAATTGTCCTTCGCTAGTCAATTCACTGTGCGCGAACGAAAATTTTTCGAGGTGTAACATTATGGTTTCCCCAAGTAGGCCTGTTAACCATTTTCGAAAAACGTTCAAACCTTCAGTTTTTCCACTAGAACTCTAACGATACGGGGTGTTACACTTTTGTTGTACAAATATGGGTAATTCCATAGCACTCTTCAATGGGTGAGCTAGAGTGGTCTAACGGAAAGGAACTTTTGGGAATCTCTATAATTTGAAGGCTAGAGTTATATTTTCGAGATGAGACCGTATTTGTGGTAGTGGATTATGTTGCAGGTATTACTGACTAGGTAACTTGGGTGAGCATTTTGGATATTAAAGACTTGGAAGTAGTTGCGCGAGGTTTAGTGCAGAGATTGCAAGATTTGACACTTTCAAAATTGTTAACGGCGTGTCAAGATGTTATAGTGGGAGATTCAACAGTTAAAAATGTATTAATTGAGGCTGCATGTTTTGCGTTGAGGTGATCAAAGTTGTAAGTAAATTAAGAGGAAGCACGGGGAGAATTTGATATTATTAGAGTTCATGGGATTCGGTCAGATTTGTGTATCAAGTGGAGGTTGAAAAACATGAAGATTGCAATCCTAAGGTATAGTTTTTTTGCTACTAAGTTGACGACTTAGATAGAATTCAGCTTTTGGGGTCGAGGGTGACGGAATTGATTGACTATGTATGAGAAAGGGATTAGAATTGGTCATCACAGATGTGTGATAAGACTGTAATTGGTTTCAAAAAGTTAGAGTTAGTTTAGGTGACTATTGGTGATATTCAGGGGTTTGTGCATTCATTCTGGGTCAGAATCATTCAATTAGAGCCTGGTGGATTATGTTTATATTTTCAGAAGGACTTATGGGTTTTCTAGTAAATCACCTTCAAGGATCAGATGGTTTTCAGTTCATAATTAAGGTACGACAGGTTTACCGAGCTTTATCGGGGTTTGCGAGTTGACTTGATGATATTTTACTATGGGCAGCTATTTGGGTAATGGGCTACGTCGGTACTTAGTAATGATTTAAAGAGATACAAATGGTTGTGGGAAGTCTTTAGAGTCATCTGATGGGTTATTACAGATTTAGCTCGGCGAGGTAATCAATGGGTATGCTTCTATATGGTGAATTGAGGATTTGAAGAGGCGGGGCGATGAGTTTTAGCTACGTGGGTTCAACACCGGGTTACAGAACTAACAGACTTGAAACTAGTGCAATCGACTATGGATAAGATCAGTTTTGATGGAATTGCGTAGAGTTTTCTCAGATAATCAAAGGTTTTTTCAGGTAAAAGGAAATCATGATCAGACTTGTGGCATGTGTTAATGTCTTTCTAAGGAATCTTGGTGAGAAAGACGGCTGTAGAAGGTGTGAAAAAAAAATTGGTTAGTGAAATCATAATATTTTACCGGTTCAGAGTGGCGTATGGTTATGGTTATATCGAAAGGATTGTGGCGATTAGAGCGATAATTGGGGAATCAATTGACTGCATACCGAGGTGGGGTTATATCAAATCGGAGAATTCAAGCGGAGACAGTTCTTATATTCGGGGATTAGTTGTGAAAGAAATTTCGAGTATGAAAAATTGAGTCTTTGAGCTAAGTTAAAGGAAGTTTTGACTGATAAGGTGAACGAGCAGAGACTTCTTTGTGGTTACAATGAAGATTCCTTGGTTACCGTCATCATTCGTACTCTCTTTTATCGTTCGAGGACGAACGATTGTTTAATTGGTATCTGATGTAACGACCCGTTTGGTCGTTTTGGCGTTTTGGAGTCTTTTCCCCAAATTATCATTTCCGTAGCTTGAAAATGATATTCTTGACATGCGGGGATCGGTGGTATGGTTATATAATTGACGGGTAAATTTTAGAATTTATCTATTTAATGTGTGTGAATAGTTTATTCATAGGAATTTTATTTGCACTTATATAAGGTATAAGTTGGTGAATAATGTAATTTACTAAGTGGGTCAATTTTTACCTTATGCAAATTGGTTGAGTAAAAAGATTATTTTGGACAATCATTTTAGTTGGTGGTTAATGGGCCAAGCCCATAATTAATTTAATACCCTATGGTATATGACCTATATATAAGAGAATGAATTAAGTTCGTAGGGTTTAACAATTTTGAGTCTTAGAACAAAAGAGAACATTTTATGGCACCTAAGAGGAGACGATTGAGCTAGTGATTCATGTAAGAAGTGCAATTAAAACACTAGTGTGGTCTTTGATTATTTGCTTGAGACAAATCTCTTCTCATGTATTATTATACTATTTGTTGGTGAAATGAGATTTATTGTTCCAATCGTTAGTTATCACAATCTGTGAGTATTTGATTTCTTATTAGCTAGAAGACAAAATTATGGGTGTCTATCATTGGTTAATGATTACATAGTAATGATGAAGGAGAATGTTTTATGCAATATCTACGTAAATCTTAGGTTCTTAGCTGTTGTTTCGTACCTTAGCTCCGTATTTCGAAAATTCTCTATTACCATGTTAGCAATTCGGTTTATGTAAATTTGTATTAGACATATTGGATTTATGAAATTGAATAATTGATGTATTGGATTATACGAACTCCTTCAAATTTATGGTATTTGAGTTGTGGAAAGTGAGATTTTTATTATAAGTGGGTAATTGAAGGTTTAAAGCCCTAGTCTTAAGAGATGAGAATTTATGATTTGAGAGTTCATTTATGGATGAAATTGACTAATTTTCTGAATATATGACCCTTAGGTTGTGAGTGGATTTATTTGTCAATAAAATTCCAATTTTGTCCTTGTGGGCCCAGGTTCTCTTTTAAAGGATGTTTTTCAATTCGAATCGTATTGTGGCAATATGGGTATCATTAGCTTCGTAATCTAATGTAGATTAATTAATTGATAGACTTTGATCGTTTGGAAGCTATTCGGAGGGGAAAGGATCAAGTGGATCAGTTCATGGCGCCCGTTCGGCTTCGAGGTAGGTTACGGCTTACTTTATGTCGGGTTAGTGAAACGTATGTGGATAGTAGTGATTGACGGGGAAAGCATGATAGGCCTTGGGGCATTGTGTGGAGGTGAATTCCATCTAGGTTGGTATGGTGATATTGTTTTGTGGGCTTGTCGCCATGGTTGTCAGTTCATGCACTTGATATAATTGTCTCTCTCCTCTCTTGTTATCTCACTTGTCAGATGGAAGAGGAAGGTTATTACTGAGAAATTGAATATTGAATTGCATTTCATAGTATGAATGTGTGGAACCTATGATTGCGGTGATTATTGAGGTTAATTTCATGCGAGGCATGCATTCCATATTCCATGTGTTATTTGATGTGATTAACACCTAGTTGTATCTCTGTCACATACTAGCTCACTCATCTCATGAAAGGGAAGGGTAATATTGATGATTGAACCGTGGACAATAATATGACTTGTACTTTGTTGTTTTCATATTGGTGATATTATTGAGACTGATATCATGCATGACATGCTTCCATATTACTCTTATGTTGTCCTGATGGTGAGGTGAGTGATTAAGGGACTCCGAGGTCCTTGCCGGAGAGAGTGCTTGAGAGACTCTGAGGTCTTTGTCGGAGATTGAGAGCAATTGATAGCCTCCGAGATTTCTGCCGGAGAACACGAGTGGTACATGGACTTCGCGGGTCCCCCATGGGTCATGACTATGAAGCATTGCCATAGCTTGTGTGTACGAGAGTGGAGCGTGAGAGGTGACTACTGCATTGCATAGCACGTCATTGCATTGCACTCCATTTGAATTGTTATTTATGTCATTGCATGGCACATTCTGTGATTGATTCTTGATTGGTGAATTATTGAGTTGTTGTTGTTTGTAAGTATTTATTAGAGGATTGATGGACTCGAGGTTTAGAGATTTCCACCTAGGCTTATAACCTGAGATATTGAAATCCCTTATGACTATCGTTACTGTAAGACTTCCATATTTGCTAGAGTTGTGACTGTGTTTGATTACTTATCTGCTTACTTGTTAGTTTCTTCTTGTTTATATGCGTGAACTAATCATTGACGACCTATGATACCTACGAGCCTTGTGTTGTGCTCATACTACTCTTGCTACACTCCTTGTCGAGTGTAGAGTTATTTTCAGGTGATGTTCGGAGTCTTGCAACCGTATGGAAGCATTCGTCAGAGGCGTTTGGGTGAGCTATTTGAGATCTTTTAACCCAGAGTCTCTTCTTAGATTTCTGTTGTTCCTTATCCTTAAACAGAAGTCGTATCCTGTTTGAGTCTGTTATCTACTTCAAATTGTAAACTTCTTAGAAGCTCTTGTACGAGTCTAGACCAGGTTTTGGAAATTTCTTGTAATAAAAGTATTTCTTCCGCATTGGTTCTAATATTTAAACTGTTGGAGTGTGTTTACATATTGTTATTCCGCATGTAGTATCAAATTGAGGAAGTTAAGGGAAGGGTTCGTCTACCAGGGGATAGTGTAGGTGCCATCACGGCTTATGAAATTTGGGTCGTGACATGTGATTATATACTATAATTATAACCTGAAGTTGATACGTATAGTGTTGTAGTTTTGTAATGCAGGGCGTGAGATGTGTACAAGGATAAGTTAGAAAGTTCACATTGAGAAAGGGGACGTCACTTCCTTGAGCAATTCCTTTGAGTTCATTCCAACAATTTGGGAACTTGTTCTTGTTATTTTCAGACAGTATGAGGGAATTTGGGAGCTGAGCAAAAGGTAGAAGTTGGTTTGAAGAATAAGGTCTGTAGATAATCTGCTGTGAATTTGATAGGAGAATCTTTGGCCTATCAAGAAGCCAATTTGGAAAGCATTTTCACAAGGGCCTATTTCATACATCTCTAACTTGTTGTATTCCAAATTTGTGCTTCCCATGGCCACTATGTGTGTGTGTGAATGGTTTATGCTGATGGCACCTTATCTTCAACCATTTGCAAATACCAAATTGTTTTTCTGTAGACACTAACTTTGTTAATTCTCATATTTGAAGATTATTTAGGCTCTCCATCCAGTCCACTTTAATCATTGTGCTTACTAAAGGGCAACAAAAACGAGCCGGCTCCGCCACAAAGCATCCCGTATTAGCGGGGTTTGGGAAAGGGGTGTGATGTAGACGACTTACCCTGATGCAAGTATTAGCTGTCGTCGTACTCCAAAGGATGTAATGTAGACAATCTACCCTAATGTAAACATTACTGGCTGTTTCCATGGGTCCGCGTGGATTAGGTCACACCGAAATAACTTTATCATTGTTCCAAGACTCTCCTTCATCATGCTTACTAATAATAAATGACATAGGAGTAATTAAGTATTTTCCCTCATTTTACCCTTAGTATTTTTGGGAAAACTACGTATATATACATTTTAAAGAGAAATATTTACGAAACGTGACGATAGTTTTTCTTATTTACAAAATATAATGATATTTTACGAAACATGACGGATTTTCATATATTTTTTGTTTTTTTAATTTTATTTTCATACAATATTTTTTTTTTTAATTTCTTAAAAAAAAAAAATTTTGCTCAAAGGCTTAAAAAGTTACCTCAAATTTTTGTGTATGAAAGCTGTACGAAAAATGTATAAGACGTGTATTTGTAAGCGAAATTTTTAATATAGTTTTTCATACACAAAATGTGAATGAAATTCTAAGTCTTGAGCGAGATATACACATTTCATGTCATTCTCATACATAAAATTTTGAGCGTAATGTTTAAGCCTTGATCTAGATATACACATTTCATACACAAAATTTGAGCGAATTTTTTAAGCCTTGAGCAAGATATACACATATCATACACAAAAATTTAAACGATTATTTTAAGTCTTGAATGTTGTATCAAAGTTGTATACAATGTTGTTGTTGTTGTTGTTGTTGTTGTTTTATTAATTTTAGAGAAATCTAACATGCACTTTATACACGAAAATGTGAGCGAAATTCTAAGCCTTGAGCGAGATACAAACTCATACATACAATTTTGAGGTTATTTTTTAAGCCTTGAACGAGATATACACATTTCATATTGTTTTCATACACTAAATTTTGAGCGAGATATACACATTTCATAAACCTTTCATACATAAATTTTTGAGCGAAAAAAAAAATAAAAAAAATAAATATTTTTTAAAAAAAGTATGTTTGTTATAGGGTTTATAATGTTATGTTTTGTAAATAGAAAACTATCGTCACGTTTCGTAAATATTTCTCCTTAATATATATATATATATATATATATATATATATATATATATATATATATATATATATATATATATATATATACCCAATTTCAAAAGCTAGATAGTGACAGGTGACCTAAACACTTGAAATCTGGGCTGATTTCCACGAGTAATGAGTCTTGGGCTCAAGAGTCGAAGCCCAATCTTCTTTATCCTACAAAACATAAATTGAAAAAGATAATAAATAAATAAATAAATAAAATAAAAAAGATAAACCATATATGACAACAATTTGGATAACAAAAAAGTGAGTCTGCAAAAATTGTCATGGTCTCAAATAAATGTGTTTTGATTATACTTGTTTAATACAATCTTTCCTAATTAAATAATATTGCATAAATTTCAATTTATGTGATAGTATTTTGATATAGTATAGTTTAAAAAATAAATGAAAGATTTTTGACACATGAAAGTGCCACAATCATCCTTATTTTTATCTACTAATCCAAAATAGGGTCTTGTAAAAGCTTTAATTATTACTCTCTCCGATCCATTTTAGGAATCGTGTTTTTAGTTCTTTTTTTTTTTAGCGGATTGGTCTTCATTTGGGGTGGTCTTTAAGTTTTGCCCTTCGCATAATACCCCGAGGCTATAAGTTCGAACCCTAGCTCAGTAAAAAAAATCGCAAGATAGATGTTTGGATTCGCAAGGCAGAATTTTTCCTTGCGAATCCGAACTCTGCCCTGCGATTTTTTTTATTTTTTTTTTTAACTTAGTAGGGGTTCGAACCCAAAATCAAGGGATTTTTAGCGAACGATAAAAATTAAAGACCACCAATTAGAGGGGCAAAATTAAAGACCACCCCCAACGACGGACAATCCTGCAAATTGCCCTTTTTATTTTACACGATTCTTAAGAAATTATTAGTAAGAAGGCTTTCTGACTATTATACCCTTATTTCTATCTTTGATAAGTAGTAAATACTCATAAAAACAAGGTTAGAGATAATCTAAACAATCATAACATTATGTGTAGCTACTCTTTACATTTAGATTTCTATGCAATATAAGTAATCATTATATTTATTACTTTAAAGAAAATTATATATATATATATATATATATATATATATATATATATATATATATATATATATATATTTACGATACGAGACGATAGTTTTCTATTTACAAAACATAACATTATAAACCCTATAACAAACATACTTTTTTAAAAAATATATATATATTTTTTATTTTATTTTTTTATTTTTCTTTTTTATTTTTTTGGCTCAAAAATTTATGTATGAAATGTGTATATCTCGCTCAAGGCTTAAAAAGTTCGCTCAAAATTTACTGTATGAAAATAGTATGAAAATTGTATGAAATGTGTATATCTCGTTCAAGGCTTAAAAAATCACCTCAAAATTGTATGTATGAGATTTGTATCTTGCTCAAGGCTTAGAATTTCGCTCACATTTTCGTGTATAAAGTGCATGTTAGATTTCTCTAAAATTAGTACAACGACAACAACATTGTATACAACTTTGATACAACATTCAAGACTTAAAATAATCTCTTAAATTTTTGTGTATAAAATGTGTATATCTTGCTCAAGGCTGGAAAAATTCGCTCAAATTTTGTGTATGAAATGTGTATATATCGATAAAGGCTTAAATATTACGCTCAAAATTTTATGTATGAGAATGGTATGAAATGTGTATATCTCGCTCAAGACTTAAAATTTCATTTACATTTTGTGTATGAAAAACTATATTAAAAATTTCGCTTACAAATACACATTTCATACACAAAAAATTGAGGTAATTTTTTAAGCCTTTGAGCAATTTTTTTTTAAGATTTTTTTTTTAAAATATATATATTTTCTGAAAATAAATTAAAAAACGAAAAATATATGAAAATCCGTCATGTTTCTTAAAAATATCGTTATGTTTTCTAAATAAGGAAAACTATCGTCACGTTTCGTAAATATTTCTCCTTAACGTGTTTATATACGTAGTTTTCCCAAAAATAAAATAAACATCCGTTCACTCAATCACTTAAACTAACATAGTCGATAGATATATAATATATGCATAAGCATGTATTATTGTGTATAGCCATATATAATCAATGTATAATCTATATATATATCGGTTAAGAAAAGTAAACCGGCTAATTATATAAAGATCCCCAACAAAATTGGACAAAGGAGTTGAAAGTTTTAACAAGCAAAATCCTAGCACAATATACAAATTTTGGATCCAAAAACTTTTACAAAGGAAAAAGCGTCTTTGGTTGAGAAGATACTAAACTTCTCTAAGACCAAATAAAAATTGGTATGTCATATCACATCAATTAGAGAATAATTTTCAACGGATGTGATTTTGGGATATCATTCCAATTATTATGCTCCGAATTAGAACTTTCCCAAGATTAGAAGATGACGTTCATTTGCACTAAGAAGTGGTTTTCCCTTTCCTAATTAAAAAACCTTAGATGTATGCCAAATTGGGTTAATTATTGATACGTCTAGGTCAGGGGCAGAGCTAGAGGGGTGCAAGGGAGATCAATTGAATTTCATTGTCTCAAAATTATACTATGTAGATAGGGCTAAAGTAATTTTCTTTTTGCATATATATAAGTTATTGAATTCCGATTGTTTTTTTTTCTTAAAATCTCCTTGAATTTCTGGCTCCGCCACTAGTCTGGGTCCTAATAAATTCACACTTAGTATACAAGTAATTTCTTGTCCTTTTTTTTCAAAAAAAATAATATTCCGATTTAGTAATACTAATAAAGTGGAATGTCGTCTTCTTGTGGAGTTTAGCAATACAAAGAACGACACCAATAAGTTTGGAATGTATTTTTCAACTATCCTTTAATTATTGTTAAATACCAGACATGAAGAATTTTTAGAAGAATGCGCGATACCACGGATCTTGTAAGTTGGAAGCATAAAATGGAAGTATATTGCAAACCAAGTTAATAGCATATCTTTATACTTGTCATGTCATTACAATTGACATGTTTAATTTATCTAGTTATGAACCAAGCATTTCCGGTGTAGCTTAGCTTACGCAAATTAACATTCTCAAATTCCTGAATTCTTTTTGTTTCCAGAAAACTTATTGTTAAAGGCAAAAAGGATCAAAACTATTGAGCTGAGATAAATTCAAGTTTTAATGATTAACGAACATTATACAAGAACCAGGTCCTTAGCATATCTCTTAGAGGAACTAGTTATGTTGTCAACAAGGTTGCAGAAATACTATGTAGGCATTGAAGGACCAGGTCTTTAGCAGACGATTGAAGAGGATTGTTGATTAGTATTTACGAAACTAGTTATGTTGTCAACAAGGTTGCAGAAATACTATGTAGGCATTGAAGGACCAGGTCTTTAGCAGACGATTGAAGAGGATTGTTGATTAGTATTTACGAAGCAGATTCCAAATGCAAGAAGGATTACTTGAGGAATTGATCAGTTTATGGAGAAACACGTGGGTCATGAAAACGAGTTCATACTTGAAATATTGCTACACTTGCATATATGGAAAAAGCTTTGAAAATAGGAGAAAACGTGTTGAGGTTGAAACAAATAAATAAACCAATTCCAGTAGGATGGGAGTTGGTGCTTGAAGCCAAGGGAAATTCGACCATCCCTACTCCTATATAAAGCACCACATTGATGCTATTACCTCTTACGCTATTCGCACAGATTGAGATATATTATTGGCAAATAACAGTTATTGTGAACAGTGCTTTGTGTGAGTCAAACTGTCAACGAAGAGAAGCTATTCCCAAGGAAGCTGGTGCTTTACTTCTCAAGTTGTTAGGTTGATTCTTGTGTTCGTGAGTTGTAACCTATTTACTTTACTAGAAGTTTTGTAATAGGTGTTTGCTGATCGAGTTGCTTAAAGTTATCTCGATTAAGGAAGAGTCTTAAAAAGGGTAATTACAATTAGGAGAATTGTAGGAGGAAAAGTACTAGTAAAATTTATACACTATATCCTAAAATTGTTCTTGTTTATGGTGTGTTGAGGAAAACATTTTTCGAAAAATATTTTTCAATTTTCTCATATTCGTTTGGTCAAAATTTTTAGAAAACATTTTCTTTAGTAAAACAAGTTCCTTAAAAATGGGAAAATGACTTCAATAATCAAAGTAGGGAAAACAAGTCCACAAGTGTCATTTCACCAACCACCCTACCACCACTCCAAACCCCTCCAAAAAAAAAATTAGTATAAAAAAGTTTTTTTTTTTTTTTTGGTTTTCTACACCCCCATCCCTGGACCACCCACTCCCCCTCCAAAAAAATTCTCCACCCACCACCCCCTCCAATATTTTTTTTTTTTTTTTTTTACAAAAATGTTTCGAAAAGATTTTTTTTTAATTTTCAATGACAACCCATTCCCCCCCCCCCCCCCCCCCCCGGGGTTCGACCCCCATCCCTTCCTGAATTTTCTACTTCATATTAAATTTTACCTTTATAAGAAATTTATAAAAATAGAAAGTTTGCGTGGTTAATTTTGGCGTGGGGTAGGTGGTGAGGGTGGGTTGGGTGGTGGTAAGGAATAGTTGGTGTGGTATGGGATGGAGTCAGTGGGGCTTGGATGGGTATTTTCCGAAAAATAATTTCTACCAAGTAACCGAACATGAGAAAATAAGTAAGAATTTCACTTATACATTTTGAGCGAATAAACGAAGAACATGTAAAGTGTCAACATTGTGGTGACATATATGTCCATAAGTCCGGAGCGCCGGGTATTAGCCTATTAGGGGGGTACCGGTGTGTTGCGTAGGCACTTGTGAAAAGGCACGAAATTGAACTTTGAAGTTTATCTCTTCTTTAAATTTGTCCAAGAATGTTAGCCATTTAATTTGTATGTTTTGAAATTTTAATTTGCAATATTTCACCGTTCAAGTTTGTATGTTTTGAATTTGCAATGTTATCAATTTAAGTTTTAAGTTTTAAGTTTTATTTTAAATTATTTATGTAGATGTTGATATGTCTATTTGACTGGACACGAAGTTTAAGAAAGAAGAGAAGACTTTCAAACTTGTGATGTTAAATAAGTCACATATATTTTGTGTGGATACAAATCATTGCATAAAGGTAAATTGTTTCCAAATATAGAAAGGGGTCGTTCTTTTAAGCACGGACTAATAAAGAAATAGGTTCACGTAAATTGAAACGGATGGAGTATTATATTTGATATAATCTACGTATCCACAGTACATATGACATGCTAATGGAACTTTACTTTTATATAAACTATGATAATCTAATATATACTATATACTGAAAATGTATCAAAGGTATATTTATTGAGAAAACAAGATTGTATAGCTTTAAAATACAATTTTAAAGAAAACTAAAGTGCTCCGTAAAAAGAGACTCCTAATTTATTGGGATACAATGTTTTTAAAATATTTATTATTAGTAATAAATGTAGTAATTATCTCTTTCTTTTAAAAAAATAAAAATTTTGAAATGGGTCGGGCGGGGCCGGTGCCAAAGTGGGCCATTACCCGGGCTACTAGTGGGTAGCACTAGGGGGCTGTCCACCTTGTCCACCCCAACCTCCTAATAAATCCCACCTAGCCCAACCCCTTACACCTGTTAGTGGGTTTGGGTCGGGCCGGTGGTGGACCGGGTTTAGCGCGCCGGGTTCAAGATAATTTGAGAAAGGGTCAAATATACCCATGTACTATTGAAAAATGGTCAAATTATCCCTCGTTATACTTGGGTGACTAAAATATCACCCATCTCTACCCAAGATCCCAGCACCACAATTTCCTTTTTGTCTTAATTGCGGAGTAAATGGGCTTCTAAATGCGATATTTCATTAGTTACTTTTTCAGGGCCTTGGCTTGCATTTCTTTTGCGCGGATTGCCCTTCTTTTGGGGTGGTCTTTAATTTTTGCCCCTCATATTTGTGGTCTTTAAATTGTGCCCCTCATATTGCTAGTCTTTAATTTTTGCCCTTCGCATTGCAACTCTGAGCGTTCACGCAGAAATCATGAGGTTCTGAGTTCGAACCCCCACTCAAGCATAAATTAAAAAAAATTGCAAGGCAAGGTTTGGATCACGTGTATGCCGGACCCAGCATACTCTTGTTAAGGAATTACCAAATTTATGCCAGACCTGGCATAATCATGCCTTATGGGCAGACTTGGCATAAGTATGCCGAGTCCGACATAACTTTGGTAATTCCTTAATAAGTTTATGCCGGTGGGGGCATACTTTTAATGGGCAAACTTTTATGCCGAACTCGGCATAAACTTGTGAAGGAATTACCAAAGTTATGCCGGACTGGGCATACTTATGCCAAGTCTGCCCATAAGGCATAAGTATGCCGAGTACGGTATAACTTTGGTAATTCCTTCACAAGTGTATGCCGGTGGGGGCATAGCGAAATTTAAACTCTGCCTTGCGATTTTTTTTTTTTTTTTAAATTTTGACTGTGTGGGGGTTCGAACCTGGAACCCATGGGTTTTAGCCGAAGCGCAAAATTTAAAGATTTCAAATATGAGGGGCAAAATTTAAAGACCACCCCAAAAGAAGGGCAATTCTGCGAATTGTCCCTTGGCTTGTGATAAGTGTATTTTGTTGGATTATAAAAATATAATTATTCTTACAAAAACATAAAAACTATCATTATTTTTCCATATTTTTAACAAAATATTGCAGGAAAGAATTAATACCGGGTCAAATAAAATATCACAGAAAAACACAACAAAGCGAAAAAAAAAGGAGCAAGAGTGTCATTGAAAGAATACGGAAGACATTTTACGACAAAACCAAGAATTCATAAGATGTTGTCATGCCAGAACTGTTACCAACAAGCAAAACGTTTACGAGAAGTCATAACACGTTGTCATACAAAAACCTTTACACAAGTCATCTTCAATATTTGGGGGTCCATCTCAATTAGACATGTGCCTATGTAATTCTTTGCTTCCGAGAAATCATTTATGTGGCTAACAAATTTTGATTTGTTTTAGTTTTTCTTTTAAGAACTTGGAGGCCAAGTTTATATTCCTATAAGTAGAGGAAGCTGTTCTCAATTGTAGACACCATTTTTTAGCAAGACACAAGAATTAGTCATGATCCATTTCTCTTCTTTTTGTCTTTGTAGGATAACATTTTCTATTTTTTTTTTAAAGTTTTTCTTACTCCATAATGGAGTAATTTCTTTCTGTTGGGATAGTTGAGGAAGCTTAATATATTCATAATACTATCTCAGTTTTTATATGTTCTTGGCTTGAAACTTTTTATTTATATTTCAACTTGTCTTGGAATGATAATTTCAATTCATTATTATCACGTCTACATATTTTATCTCTAAGTTATTTCTTATATTAATTTTGTAATTCTCGTGGAGCAAAATTTATATATAATAACCAATGAGTAAAATAGCAGAGTGAGAGTAATTTTTAGTATTATTATTCCAAATCTTTATCCTATTTCTTCCAGTCCTAAGGGATTGATTCAAATAAGTTTATTGATTTAAATGGTCTTTATTTTATTTCTTCCAGTCCTAATTCTCACGGAGGGATTGACTCAACTAACTTTATTGATTTAAAGGCTAATCGCAAGATGCCTTTACTCCTGTAGCACAATTCAAGCAAGAAAATATTTCAGTTTAATCGTCACTAGTTTTAAAGCAATGATAACCTCACGGAGTGTTAGTTAATTATTTATTCCTTAGTGTGAAAATATAATTGTATTAGCAATAAGCAATTATTCCTTAGAGAAATGCATGTAGAAACTGAGATTTTATCGTAAAAATATCTCAAGTGAATTCAGCAGTTCCCAACTCTTTTTATATATAACTTTTCCGGAGATGATTTGTTTTTAATTTAAGTAACTTTAATTTTAAAAACTCAGCTTTCATCAATTTGATTCTCTCAAATAGTAACAAAGATAATACAAATCTGTAGCATAGGTAGTTCCAATCTCTGTGGGACGATATCTTAAACTTTACTATAATTTGACAGAGTACGAGCAGAAAAATCTATACACATTAGACTCGTTAGCTTGTCGCATGAGTCTGAATTTCATATTTCCGTATGGGTTCAAATGTACCCCTACCATTATATTATTAGTTCAAATATACCCCTCCTCCCATAAAGTTGTGTCCAAGGTGGACATCCTATCCTACGTGGCACTGACAATTGATGAGGTGGATACCACGGGGCATGCCACCTCAACACCCCTAACCCATTTTACCCCTCTCATCTATTTGTTCTTCCACCACTAAAATTTCATTCCCCTTCACCATCATTGTTACCATTACCACAAGGGTGAAACCCTTCCTTTATCACAAGGGTTCGTTTGGTACCGAGAAAATGAAGAAATGATAGGGGTCTTACCCTTTTAGTCAGGTCCTTATTGGATCGGGCCTGGCTGATGTAAAAGACAGAAGGAGGCAACATATATATATATACACACATATATACATGTATACACATGTATATCTGTGTATATGTTTGTCTATATATGTGGGAAAGTTTAACACTATTTAAATAAATAGCCATAATTGAAGAAGCAAATTAATTTATACTTCTTAATTGTGACTAATCGCAATTAATTAACCAATTAACCAAAATAAAGGCACGGCTAATTATGCAACAAGTTCAAGTTTGCAATTATGACCTTTATTGAATTGAAATCATGGAATTGGTTATTTTCAATTATGGCCACCAACAATTAAAGACTAATTATAAAGAAATGACCTCAATTGACTTAAGCCATGAATTTGGCTATTTCAATTATGACCCTATTTAACCAATTAAAGGCTAATTTTGCAAAATGTGACCTTAATTGACTTAAGCCATGAAGTTGGATAAGTTCAATTAAAGTCACGGTCAACCGACAATCGATTATTTCAATTGTGGCCGCAATTAATCACATAGTAAACAATTTATAATATCACCACAATTAAGCACTAATTAATTATGATTAAATCTAAAAATTGCACAAATGCAAATTGATTATGCAGAATTAAGATTTGAGAAGTAAAAATGACTAACATATTTAATTAATCAGATTTCTTGAATTAAATGGAGCAAAATACTTGACAATTAAACATTCGATAATTTTAACAATTAGTTAAATAATTGTTTTGAATTATTCACTGATTAAATTTGCAAATGCTTCATATTGATCATAAAATATGTAAATTATTTTCTAAATAATTTATAATATTATTGAAATTATTTTGCCAGATGAAATGGCAAAATATTATCGAAATAATTTTATAAAATCATTTTAACTTATAAAAAATATATGTTTCACTCTCTTTGATATTAAAGGACTCTGAATAATTAAAATAAATTATGGGAGATAAAAAATTAGATATCAACAACTTTTTCATCATTTTTTATGTTCGTCGGAGCTTCACTGGAAACCTTCGTATCAGCTTCTCTTTTCACTCTTCTTGTTGCGTTATCACTCTTCTTGTTGCGTTATCACTCATTTCATCATTATGTCTGCCCACTCTTTTATGACCTTAGAGTCGTCCGCCATATATGGAGGTTCTGAGGCTCCAGTGGTTCTGTCGGAGGTCATTGTTGAAGAAGCCTACGCCGACGAGGAGCCGTCATTGGTGAAGCAGAAAAAGAAGAGCTGAGGCCAGTGAGCCCACGTCCTAGTTGATCATACCTTCTAAATGGATGTTCAGCAAAGGCTGACATCACTGGACCCGAACCAATAATCAAGCTTGCAATGACTGTGACAAGCTGCCTGGAGAATATCAATCAATGATCCGACAATTGTGATAAGACGTCTATATTTTTAGGATGCTCCATATCAAAGTCAATGAAAAGTCAACCTTCGGGTCAATGGTCCAAATTTCAAGAAAAAGAATAATAACCGGGTTATCCATTATAGCTAGAGATTCCACGTCTATGTTTAAAATCTAGTATTGACTTAGATTCTTTGTTCAATTGCTCAATTTTCTCTTTTTGAACCTAGGTCTAATAACCCAAGTTAGATTAATAAACTCAAGATTTCATGGTTTAAATCACACCAAATTTAAGTAGAATAGTGTAGAAAAGCATTACCTTGAACTATAGGCTGCATCTCCTACCCGAGAGCTTTTTGCTAAAATATCTCAAAAAATGTATGCTCGTTTTCTTGTTCAGTTATTTATACATGCTCTTTTATTGAGATCACGTGGTCCTTGGTGCGCGATTGTGGCACTGGAGAAACTAACAATTCATGACAGCGATCAAGCCATTGGGATCACACTACAGGTTTTTCAACTAGCACATTTACTCTACGTGCAATCCCAGCCCCAAGGGTGCGATCACGATGCCTAATCGAATAGCCAATGACGATCACGATACCATCAATTCGATTGTGCTGAAGGACCCTGCACTAGAAAAATTGCAATGCAAAAAATATGGTGCAATGGTGTCGAAATTCACTCGAGACCCTCTGGTCCCAACATTCTCAAATGGTATTGTTGACTTACGCAAAAACTTATAATATATTTTGGAACACAAAAGCTTTAAAGAGTGGTTGGGTTATTACAACTTTGTATGCTCCTATTTGAATAACTTAAATAGCTATTGGGAATATATTCTATTGAGATTTTGTTAATTTAAATGTGTTTTCGTATTGTTGTTGTGAATGTATTTTCCTAACACTTTTACCAGAGATATTTAAAGACCTGCGTCAAAAATTTTACTACGTTATTTATTATGGCTCTCTTACCTGTTTTCATGCAAATACAGTTGCAGACAATATAGCTAGTGGCTGATTAGTTCGTGATAGTTTACCAGCTGTTGAGGTGAGCCATCACTTTGTCCGAAGAACCAGTGGCGAAGCCAAGTATAAGCAAGGGGGTTCATCGGCGGAAAATTTTATACTATATATGCAAGGTTAAAATTATTTTCTATCTTCTTAGCTTCTTCATGTATTTACTTTTTCATATTCTGAACCCCCTTAGAGAAAATTCTGGTTCCGTCACTAGGGGAGACTACCAACATTTCTTTATTAGTCATTTACATAGTATGCACACCCAATATTGAACTTGTGTAATTGATATTTTGCACAAGCAAATATCTATCTGAGGTTATGCCTGATTTTCGCCTAGAGAATACATCAGATTACTTTATCTGTTCCAAGTCCAGTTTGTGAAATAATAACAACAGGAAAGTAATGACATAGTATTTTTACGTGGAAACCACCCAACTCACAAGGGTGTAAAAACCACGATCTACACCTCTGCAGTATTTGTCCCAAACTCTACTACAAATGTGAGCCTCAGCAAACTCATATTACAAAGCTTGCAACCTAGGAACTAACTCTACTCCCTATCTCAACAATCTACCTAGAATATTAAGCCGCTGAATTTGGCAATAGTTTATACTTATTACAATGCTTCTAGAATAGCTGAAAAGGTACAACTCGATAAACAATCCTATTACAAAATACTAAACTTGAAGACTGTAAAGCATTGCACAATGAAACAGATTATTCAATCAAGTCCTCCGTGTCAGGCCGCACTTCAATGGTAAATTAGAAGTCTCTCAAATATTGCTTTTGCTTATTTTCTTGAATTTTGCTTTTCTCTCTATGTGAGTGCGCAAGTGTCTTCCAATGAAGACTTGCATATGTATAGTTACCGGTGAGTAGCAATTTGGTTGAACACAAACACCTTCTAGGATAAGGACTTTGAGGAGAGATAGTGTTTGAGATGGATGAGGCAACCTCTTGCTTATCGCACGACTTGATAGATACAATGTAGGAGTCTGAAGATTAAATCATATAACTCTTCCAAGGACTCCTATATATCCTATCTGCTAAGTCCGTATCCCGAGATATTCTTAATCCAAGAGTTCTACTGTATCTGGACTCTGAGATGGAACATGTCCATTGACTTGTTTTATTCATTTTATCAATCATCAAAACATACAACCAACAAATTCCCTTTTTTAGATGATGATAAACCCAAGTCTTTGTCTTTTTTGATACCCCATGATTTAGATTCTGGGATTTGGGAAAGAACATTAATTATTAATTCTAGATATTAGTTTCGGTTAACTTAATTATCACATTATTTGGATTAGTATTTATTATTTCATTAAATATTTGATGTATGCTAGTGTATGAAAATTTGGGGTGTATAGTAGGTGTGGTGCATGCCAATGATCACGTCTAAAGGGTATTTTGAAATGTGATAAGCTCTTACGTATTTGGCCTAAATGTAGTGTTAGTAATATTACAATGAAATTACAATTACAATTGAAAAATAAAATGAAGAAATAAAATATCTTCGGCTGAGGTGCGGATATCTCGCTCTCTTTAAGGAGATTCAAGCCCACTGCATCAAATCTACTGGTCCAGCAATAATATTTCTCACTTGTCCCCTTCAGGATACAACAACCCGATCACGTCGTATAACTCAACAAACTCTGGACAAGATGTTGAGTCCAAAGCTCCACAAAAAAGAAGAACACCTTCCTTCAACTAATAAACTCTCTTTGATTTTTCTCACTTTTTAAGAACTCTCCAAAGTATATATTTTTCTCTACACGCCACAAGTTAAGGATGACTAACTATTTATAGCTAAAAAAATCATCCTTGAATTAATTTGATATGAATAGGATAGTAAAGGAGGTAGATAAATGAAAGAATTATTATTTAGAAGTTACAAGAAGAATGTGCATGAATATTGAGTTAATGGAGAATAATGACTAGAAGGTTACAAAGGAAATAAAGTGACTATTACTAGCCATCAACGTGTAGGAGTAATGAACAGTGGTTATGAAAGTTTCAAAAGAACTTATGTCCACATTCATCCATTTAGTCAAATGAGTAACTAGAGAAATAATGCTCCTAACGTGGATGGTCAATGCAACATAGTGGACAAGGAAGCAAATGACACACTTTAATAATATTAAAATGTTCTAAATGCCCTTTAATCCCCCACTCATTTTAATATTAGTAGAAGAGAGTTTACCAGCTGAAGGTAGATTATTATGCGTAATGAAAGTGTACTCTGCATTGAACCTCCACTTAGTAAAACAATAATCTTTACTCTAGAGCCGTAGTGGTCTCAGACTTGAACTATGACTGCTTAAGGGAAATAAAGAATTATTGCTCACACATAATAATTAAGGTATTGACATGAGCTTTAACAGCCAACACATTACGACCTTGTGCTATCCCGATTTTCATGAGTGCTTTTGAGAACGAGCCTAATTCTCATAGGAAGCGGCCTACTTCCACACTCATATAGGTGAAATCTGTCAAGGATGCTTCTGTAATTTAACACCCCACTCATACGAGCTACAGAATTTCATTAAGAGTTTATATACTCAACCTCCACACACTATTACAGAATAATGCACTTACACCATAGGGAGGGAATAAATAAAATAGTGCATTTTTCTCAACAAGTCATCATATGATTCGTTTTTCCCATTGAACCTGGTTATAGGATCTCTAATCTCCAGGTTGGGTTTCCTCATATACGACTCATGAATTTATGGGCATCAATCCCAACCCCCTCGATGTGCTCCAGACCTTTTCTCTTGCCAAGGCCTTGGTTAGTGGATCTGCAAGATTATCACAAGATTGACATAATCAACGTTAATGGTACCACTTGTCAAATATGATCTCACAGTACTGTGTTTTCTCCTTATAGGTCTGGATTTACCGTTATAATAACGGTTTTGAACTCTACCAATTGCAGCGGTGCTATCACAATGAATTAAAATAGGAGAAATTAGTTTTTCAAAATAAGGAATTTGAAATAATAAATCTCTTAACCAAATCGCTTCTTCACTAGCTGAAGCTAAAGCAATTAGTTCAGCCTCCATGGTAGAGTTAGCAATAACAGTTTGCTTTTTTGATTTCCAACAAATAGCACCACCTGCCAACATAAAAATATAACCAGTGGTAGAACAGGAATCACCAGATAAAGTGTTCCAATCTGCATCAGAAAAGCCTTCAAGCACAGCAGGATATTTTTTATAAAACAAGCCATAGATTTTTGTACCAACTAAATATTTCATAACTCTCGTTATGGCATGCCAATGTTCACTATCTGGCTTGCTTGTAAACCTGCTAAGTACTCCAACTGCATATGCAATATCAGGCCTAGTGCAATCAGTCACATATCTCAAACTTCCAATTAAGCTAGCATATTCATTTTGATTTATCACATCATTTTCACTTTGAACAGGAAACAAGTGAACACTTGAATCAAAAAGAGTTACAACATGCTTGCAATCAAGAAAGTTATATTTTTTCAAAATTTTCTCAACATAATGTGACTGGTCAAGGAATATTCCATCACATGTTTTAGTAATTTTTATTCTAAGAATTAAATTTGCCTCACCAAGATCTTTCATGTCAAAATGGCTTCTAAGAATATTTTAGTTTCACCAATACCATTCATGTTAGAGCCAAAGATCAATAAATCATCAACATAGAGGCAAACAATAACATGTGAATTATTCCAAGACTTATTATAGATGCACTTATCACATTCGTTTGTTTTAAAGCCATTTTCAATCATGCAAGAATCTAATTTCTCATGCCATTGCTTTGGTGCCTGTTTCAAGCCATATAGGGATTTAGTAAGTTTACACACTTTGCTTTCTTGGCCTGCTTCAACAAAACCTTCGGGTTGCTCCATATAAATTTCCTCCTTTAGGTCCCCATTTAAAAAAGCAGTTTTTACATCCATTTGGTGAATATGAAAATCAAAAATTGCAGCAATAGCAATTAAAAGCCTTATGGATGTAATTCTAGTTACCGGAGAAAAAGTATCAAAAAATTCTAAGCCTTCTAATTGTTTAAAACCTTTAGCAACTAGTCTAGCCTTATATTTATCAACAGAGCCATCCGGTTTTAACTTTTTTCTAAGGACCCATTTACACCCAATTGTTTTACAACCCGGTGGTAAATCAACTAACTTCCAAATTTTATTGGAAATAAGTGATTCCATTTCATCATTTACAGCCTCTTCCCAAAAAACAGCATCATGTGAAGATAAAGCTTCTTGTAAGGTAATAGGGCATCTCCAACATTAAAAACATAAAAATCAGGACCAAAATCTTTTTCCACTCTAGCTCTTTCACTTCTTCGTATTTCAAAATCATAATTTTCTTTATTTTTCAAAACAGAAGTAGAAGAACTAGGTAGTGATAAAATATTTTCTTCAGTCCATGACCCCCACTATTTTTAGAATCAAATGAAAATTTATTTTGATGAAAAATAGCATCACCTGATTATATTATTATATTATCTTCAAGACTAAAAAATCTATAGGCTGTACTATTTGAAGCATAACCAAGAAAATCACAAGTAGTAACTTTTTTACCCAATTTACTTATTTTGGGATCCATTAGCCTTACATAAGCTAGACAACCCCAAACTCTTAGATATCACAAATTTGGCTTGTGACCTTTCCACAATTCAAATGGCGTTAATTTTATCTTTTTATAAGGCACACGATTCCATACATAACAAGCAGTTAAAATAGCTTCACCCCAAAAATTTAGAGGTGCACTAGACTCAATAAGCATGACATTAGTCAACTCAACCAAAGTTCTATTTTTTCTCTCTGCTACACCATTAGACGCATAAGAATAAGGTGGAGTAGTTTCATGAATTATTCCCAATGATCTAACAAAGAATTAAACTCATTAGACTCATATTCACGACCTCTATCACTTCTAATTCTTTTTATTTTTCTACCAAACTGATTTTCAGCTTCATGGAGATAAATTTTAAAATTTTCAAAAGCATCACTTTTATTTTTCATCAAGAAAACATATGTATACTTAGAAAAATCATCAATAAAAGTAATAAAATATCTATTTCCTCCACGAGTTAAAATTCCTCCAAGTTCACAAATACCAATATGAATTAACTCTAATAATTCAGTTTTTCTTTCAACTTGAAAATGAGACCTTTTTGTGATTTTGGCTTTACTACAAGCCTCACATTTTTCAAAATCCTTTTTAATCATTGGGATTAATCCTAAGCTACTCATGATTCCACAAAATGATTATTAATATGACACAAACGAGCATGCCAAAAATTAGTAGAAGAAAGCATGTAAACAGAACTAGCAACTTTATTCATCTCAACATTCAACTTGAACATCTCATCACAAGCATACCCCTTTCCCACAAGCATACCTTTTTTCACTATTACATATTGATCAAACTCAATAATTTGTTTGAAGCCTGCTTTATTAAGAAGAAAACTAGACATCAAATTTTTTCTCATGGAAGGAGTATAAAGTACATCTTTTAAAGTTAACACCCTTCCTGAGGTAAAACTCAACTCGACATCTCCCTTTCCAAGAACTTGAGTAGTGTGAGAATCACCAAGCATGATGGTTTTGGGCTCCTCAAATGGAGTATACACTTTGAACCAATCTTTGTCATAGCAGACATGACGGTTTGCACCAGAATCAGCCCACCATCCATCAACATTTTCAACCATATTTATGTCTGTTATCACCGCCACAAGTGGCTCTTCGGTAACGTTCGCCTGAGGTGTAGGACCACGTTTCCGAAAATTGCAAAATCGAGTAATATGCCCACTCTTGCCATAGACAAAGCATGGTCCTCCATTTTGTGCTTGTTGATTTTGTGCTTGGTTGTTACCACCATTACTTTTCTTGGGAGGTCTACCATTATTTTTCTTGAATATTTTCTTCTTAGGCTTCATTGAGGTATTTTTGTTAGCATTAGGAGCAACATTATTTGAATTAACCAAATTTACCTTATTTGTGACGGGTTGTAAGTTTCTCTCTTCCGTTTGCAAAAGTGCATCTTGGCCCTTGCCTCTTCCTCCATGCGGATTCACATAATCAACGTCTCAAGATAGGTTTCCTTTTGTTTGTGGCGCATAGTTTTTTGAAATTCCTTCCATGAAGGTGGAAGTTTATCTATTATGCCACAAACAACAAGGTTATCTCCAATTTTGATCTCCTCGGACCTAAGCTCTCCAACAATCATTATAAAGTCTTGAGCTTGATCTTCCACTGATTTGTTGTCCACCATTTGAAAACGAAAAAACTACTAGCAGCATATTTTTTTGCTCCAGCCTCCTCGGTATCATATTTACTCTGCAACGCTTTCCAAATTTTCTTTGCAGTAGAGTAAGTTCTATCATAATAATCATAAAAATTATCTGATAGACAATTAAGTAAATAATACCGACACTTGTATGAATCTTCATCGTACTTTTCAATTTTTTCTTGAAGAGAAATAAGTTCTTCATCATTCATGGAAGAGTTGTCTACTTTATTTGGATTCTTCTCAGTTAACACATAAGAAACATTGAGAAGACTTAAGTAGAAAAATACTTTACCCTTCCATCTCTTAAAATGAATACCGTTGAACCGAAATGGCTTGTTAAGATCTCCTACTTTAACATCCGCCGATTTTTCAATTGTAGCCATATGAATCTCCTTAAAATTGTTGGTGATATTACAATGAAATTACAATTACAATTGAAAAATAAAATGAAGAAATAAAATATCTTCGGCTGAGGCGCGAATATCTCGCTCTCTTTAAGGAGATTTAAGCCCACTGCAGCAAATCTACTGGTCCAACAGTAATCTTTCTGACTTGTCCCCTCCAAGATACAACAGCCCGATCACGTCGTATAACTCAACAAACTCTGGACAAGATGTTGAGTCCAAAGCTCCACCAAAAAGAAGAACACCTTCCTTCAACTAATAAACTCTCTTTGATTTTCCTCACTTTTTAAGAACTATCCAAAGTATATATTTTTCTCTACACCCCACAAGTTAACGATGACTAACTATTTATAGCTAGGAAAATCATCCTTGAATTAATTTGATATGAATAGGATAGTAAAGGAGGTAGATAAATGAAAGAATTATTATTTAGAGATTACAAGAAGAATATGCATGAATATCGAGTTAATGGAGAATAATGACTAGAAGGTTACAAAGGAAATAAAGTGACTACTACTAGCCATCAATGTGTAGGAGTAATGAACAGTGGTTATGAAAATTTCAAAGGAACTTATGTCCACATTCATCCATTTAGTCAAATGAGTAACTACAGAAATAATGCTCCTAACGTGGATGGTCAATGCAGCATAGTGGACAAGGAAGCAAATGACACACTTTAATAATATTAAAATGCTCTAAATGCCCTTCATGTAGTATAAGTTCCATCTGCCCCTTCCCCTACACTAGGTAGATCACCGTGTAGATTGTTCAAACTCTTATATTGTCTCTGGTCTCGGTCTTATTTATAGGACTTAATTTCCGTTGGAATCAATAAAGAAAGATTCTTTGCAGAAATTTATGTATTGGAAAGTAGAGAGAGACAGAATACTACATAAGACCGAGACCAGAGACAATATAAGTGTTATATCCCGCGTTTTGCGCGTTTGGAAAATTTGGAATAATCTTGCTTTGTAGGAAATGAAGGCTATGTTCTTATTCTAATTAATATACGTGTGATATTCATGGAAAATATTGATGCGAAAATACGGAGGAAGGCCAAGGGAAAATTTGGAATTTTGGGAATTAGTTTCGGGAATTACAAATAAGACCCATAATAAATTGGGCTCAAATAAAATAAGAAAAATTGAGGCCCAAAGAGGGAGGGGTGGCCGGCCATCATCATGGCCCAAGCCCATGCCCCCTTAAAAACCCATGTGACCAATTATAATAAGGAGCCTTATCTTTAGAAAGTTCAAGAAATAAGAGAAGGAGAGAAACAAAAGAACAAGAGCAAAGATTAAAGGCCATTCGGCCAAGGGGGCAAGAATTTCATCCCTTGAAATCTTGTTCCAAAAATTATTTTCTTGTGGTATTCCTACTAATTCAAGGACCCTCTACAACGTGGTATAATTATTTCGGAAGATAATTCATCCGTTTCATCGTTTCCGCACTTTGGTCAAGTGAAGAAGTTGAAGAGAAAAGGTAAGAATTAATTCTTTTTTATTATGTTATGAAGGTTTGTCTATGTTGTAGTATGTAGAAATGAGTAGAAGTTATGAAAATATAGAAGTTTGCATGTTGGGTGTATATATATGCATGTAGCCGTATGTAAGTATTAATGGATAGGTGAGATGAGTTGAATTTTATGTAGTGTTCTAGTTGTGGTTATTGTGGATTTTGTATTGGAGATGAAAGTTGAATGAAATTGGTTGAAGTGAAAAATGGGGTGTTGGCCGTGTGGTGCATAGTGATGGAATGGAAATGAATTAATCTTGTTTAGTATGCTACTTGTGTTGTTGTGACCCTTATAATGTAAATGAAGGTAAAATGGATTAAGTTGGCATGGAAATTGGTTGTAGGAAATTATGTCATTTTAATGTGATTTTATGATATTATGAAAATGAAGTTATTAAAGTGTAGATTATTGTTGTTGATTATGAAATTGTAAATAGGAAAATGTGTTGTGATGGTTTCGAAGCATAAGTAGGAACTTTGGATGGAATATGGAATTTTTGAGCATTGGATATATGGCTTGGAATATTCTTGGTCTATGTTTGGATAATCTTAAATTAGTATGGAACCATGAAAATATTGATATTGATTTGAGAATGCAAAGTTAGATTGGGAGTTGTTGCATTATTTGGAAAAGAAGACTATTTATGTTAGAGTGCATCTCTAGCCGATTGTTGATGTTGTTGAGATTGCTGTTGGTATGGTTGCTGCTATTTTGGCCGAGTTTAAATCTCGGGGATGTTATATGTATAGGGGAGATGCTGCCCAAATTTTTTAGACAAGTATTGGTTGAGATTGTAATCTTAAAGCCTTACAATTAACATTTGGTAATTGTGACCAAATTGTAGATTTTGGCGAACTTGAGATTTGATTTTGGAGACGTGTAGGAAGCAGAAAAGGTATGTAAAGCTATCCCTTTTCTTCTTTTGGCATGTCCTAGGTGTACTAGGTTTGGATTTGAGCCTCGGGGGTTATTCTGTTCATAGAAATCCGAGTCTGATTTTAGGTACTATTCATTCAATGTAATTGAATTACAATTCTTATGTTTTGTTGGAAAACTATTCAAACATCCATAATTTGCACAAATGTGATAGAATCGCTTTGAAACTTTCATGGATGACTCCATAGAGTCTAATGTTCGTAATTTATGTCCGCCACCTCGACTTGACCTGAGGTGGGCCCTCTAGTCCCGAGACTTTCTTCGTTTGTCTTACTTAATCTATTTTTGTATGATATAAAAAGGGGACTTTTGCCTATGAATTTAAGGCTTCGTTTGACTTGATCCACAAGTTATTTGAAAGTTCCTTAATGTGAATGATACTAAATTTTCAGAAAACGGCTTATGAGGTATTTTTCGAAAGTTTTGTAAATTTAAAGGCTCATATCTTTTGTATACTAATTCCGACAGACTTGATACTTACCTTGAGCTTTCTGATCTCAATATACACATGTATATGTATTTATTTGTCGAGTCTTGGAACTTAATTGTGTATATGCATATGGTTTCCGCACTACTCTGCTCGTGCCTATACTATGACATCGTTCGCCGGTTCCCGGGCCAGTTTTGTGATCGTGCGCACTATGATATATTCGGCAGCATGATGTGTTACGGTTCCCGAGACCTCACCATAGGGACGGGTTCCGTTTATGGAGTTATGCTGTGATATGGCTCATGATATGTTTTGATGATATGATATGATGTGATCATATGTTGTGTTCGGAGTTGTATGGAGATTTGAAACCTTCTGGAGTATGCTGTGTTGTGGCACCAGCGTCGGAGTGGTGACCACGTTCCTGAGCCTTATGCATGATTTTCTATTTGCATTATGTACATGTGTCTTCAGTACATATTTTGATATTTTGATCCGGTATTCTCTCTCTGTACCCTTCACTTCAGTTATGGTTTGAATTTCTGTACTTTATGCTTTACATACTCAGTACATCTTTCGTACTGACCCCCTTTCTTCGGGGGCTGCGTTTCATGCCCGCAGGTACAGAGGTTCGTGATCTGCCAGTGTAGGCCACACATTCTGCTATTACAGAGTGCTCATTTTGATCCGGAGCCCATATATTGGTACATATCTTTTGTGATGTATATGCTTCTGTATATTTGGTTATTTGGAGTACGGCGGGGCCCTGTCCCGTCATATGATTCCGTTATGGTTTGTAGAGGCCTGTAGTCATATATGTGGGTAATGGGTCATGTGTGTGTGTTCGTTTGTCTATGATCTACGTCTTAATGCGGTCCCGTCTGTTATGGCGGCCATAATGGCCCGTATGTTTGTATATGTGTATATCTGTTCGGCGATGTGTATTCCGCCGCCCCTTCTGACTATGATATGATAATTTTTGCACGTGCGACCGCTTAAGATAATATTTTCTTTCAATCTGTTTGAGATGATTAATATGAAAGTCTGAGTTAGATAAAAATATGACGAGTCAGTATGTAAGTCTGTTTGGGGTGTCCAAATAGGATATCAGTCGCGGCCCACGGAGCTGGGTCGTGACAATAAGACTTTGAACAATCTACACGGTGATCTACCTAGCGTAGGGGAAGGGGCAGATGGAACTTATACTACATGAAGGGCATTTAGAGCATTTTAATATTATTAAAGTGTGTCATTTGCTTTCTTGTCCACGCTGCATTGACCATCCAAGTTAGGAGCATTATTTCTCTAGTTACTCATTTGACTAAATGGATGAATGTGGAATTTAGTAACAGATACAAGAAGAAAGAAAAATAGAGTTGCTCCGTTTCATATAAAAGCACTGCATGTATACATAACATTATAGCATAATTAGTTTGCACTTGTTTAAACATTCTCCTATACATGATGTTTCAAATTCAATCAGTACTCTCAGCCTTCCTGGTTTCTCTCCTTTTTAACTCTTTCTTCGATACCTCAGTTGCGTATTATTTCCCTTCATTTTCGTGCAATGGACTTAACATTTCATATCCTTTCTGGAGCCTTGACAACTACAACTCTTCCTATCCTCAATACGGTGGTTATCCAGGACTTGGTATACACTGCTCTCCAAGTACCAATGCAACTCTTTACCTTTCCAATAATACATTCTTCGTCAAAAGTATTAATTATATGAACCACTCCCTGACCGTGGTGGATAGGGATATTACTGATAATTTGGCGTGCCCGAGAGCACATCACAACCTCAGTCTGGACCATTTGCCGCTAGAATACTCCAAGCTTGATATGCACTATACCTTCTACTATAATTGTACTAGTCCCCTTCCGTCTTCTATTCCTGTAGATTGCTTAACATCAGGCGAGAAGAAGTCATATTATTATATTGGGCATAATAAACCGAAAAATTTAAATTGGTACGGGATTTGTGAGGATAAGGTGGTGACAACGGAGTTGGACGAAGGGTCGACTAGAGGGCTTGCTACGGCGCTTGATCAGGGGTTCATACTGGACTATAGCGAACCCAATTGCGTCAAGTGCGAGGCCACTGACGGGCTTTGTCTTTACAACAATTCAACCAACAAATTCTGGTGCCACTGCAAAGAAGGTAGCACAAAGTTTGATCACTGCACATCCAAAGGTATGTACACCATCTCTTATTAGGTGTTCATCACATGCTTTCAGGTCCCTCTCACCTTCATTTTATGTGTCTTAATTTGATAGGGTGTGAAGTTTGTCCATCTTTTTCAATACCTGTTTCAGAAATGGGGGGAATAAAATGAACTTATGTTACTTGTTTTTTATCTTCCTAATGAGTACAATAACAACTTTTGCAGGCCGAATCATACCTGTGAAGCTCTCAATAGGTACCAAGTTAATTTTTGTTCTCAATAGGTACCAAGTTAATTTTTATTCTCAATAGGTACTAAGTTAATTTTTATTCTTTCATGAGACTAACAGCTTAAATAATACTACTCCTTCCCAGGTTATATGACATTCTTTTATTGTTTATATATACAAAATGAATGACATCATTTTATTCTTAAAAACTCGTTAATTATTTTTCCTATTTAAAAACTCCTTACTTATTCCTTTAGGAAAAATAGCGTTTTTGGTTCTTGATCAGTTATTACATTATGCAAGTTTTAGTCCTTGTGTTATTCGCACACAATCACTCTCTTTCTTAATGATATGCTCTTGCGACTATAAAAATGTAATGGCATGTAAAGATCACATTTTTTGAATACTCACTCTCTTTCTAAAAGTTTGTATCCGATCAAACATCACCATATAATGAAACAGAGTACTTGAGTGGTTTATATAATCATTGGTGGCCTAAAATACCTTCTTTTCTTCTATTGTCTGATTGTAGCATTATCCGCGGTAGGAACTGTAATAGCTGTTACGTGCTGCTTGATATGCTGCTTCCGATATAGGAAATCATGCGACCCCTGTGTTTCATTAACAAATAAGGAAGAAAGAGAAGATCAGAATGTTGAGGCCAACTTGAGGCAGTATGGATCACTAGCTCCAATGGTACATAGCTATTCAGAGATTAGAAAAATGACAAATTCCTTCAAAGAGAAACTTGGAGAAGGGGGTTATGGAGGGGTCTACAAAGGCAGCCTTAATGGTCATCCCGTTGCTGTAAAGATCTTAAAAGAAAGTAATGGGAATGGAGAAGAATTCATTAACGAAGTTGCAAGCATCAGCCGAACTTCTCATGTCAACATTGTTACTCTATTGGGATTTTGTTTGAATCGGCAGGAAAAAGCTCTTATTTATGAATTCATGCCAAATGGATCTCTTGATAAACACATATACGACGAAGATTCTAAATTGGGATGGGAAATGTTGTACAAAATTGCACTAGGGATAGCTCGAGGACTGGAATATTTGCATAGAGGGTGCAACTCACAAATACTGCATTTTGACATAAAACCTCACAATATTCTTTTGGACGAGGACTTTTGTCCCAAGTTATCTGATTTCGGTTTAGCAAAACTATGTACTCGAAAAGAGAGCATGATGTCCACACTAGAAGCCTGAGGAACCATTGGTTACATAGCTCCAGAGGTCTTCTGTAGAAATTTTGGAGGAGTTTCACACAAATCTGATGTTTATAGCTATGGAATGATGGTTCTCAAAATGGTTGGAGGAAGAAAGAACTACAGTGTTGAAAGAAGCCATAACAGTGAAATATATTTTCCTCGTTGGGCTTATCAACGAATTTTGCTAGATGAAAACCTAAATATAAGAGATATGATGACCAATGAAGAAGAAGAGATTGCAAAGAAAATGATATTAGTTGGTTTGTGGTGCATCCAAACAGATCCCACGCAAAGGCCGGACACGGGTAAGGTAATTGAAATGTTAGAAAGTAGCTTGGAGGCCTTCCAAATCCCACCAAAACCTTTCATATGTTCTCCATCACGATCAGAAGGATCGGCATTGAACACTTTGGAGCGACCTGCAAAGCCATTTTTATTTTCTACTTTGAGTTCGACGCTCGAGTCTGCAGCTTCAACAATTGTATAATTTGCTGAAGAAGTTTTAGATAATATTTTTGTATAACATTGGAATATAATGATCAAATATTCGTGAAAGTTATAAAGATGTGGCGAATTCCGCTTAAAGGTGAAAACTTGTTTATTTATTTTCTTATTTAACTGTTTAACTTTTGCAGGAGAGAAATGAGGTGAAGGGAATTTTGTAGTCTGAGTTGAGGCTTAGTTTAATTTACTAATTGATATATTATGCTAATTCTAGACCTGAGAAGGAACTAAATGAAAGGTTTTCACCCCCAACTTTTCTTTAAAAATCTTGAACTATAGTCACTCTCCTCCCTTTATACTAATTAACTTTTTAAAATTTCTATTTTACCCATACATTATCAACTTGTCTTTTTTTCTTTTATTTCTTTAAAATCATGATATATTTTATCTTCTTAATCTATATTACTAAATTCCTATAAGAAAATAAATATTATTTTCGAGACAGAAAAAAAAAAGAGTAAGAAATTCTAATTGAGTATATACCTTAATGTCATTCTATAATGAAGTAAAAATGAGAAGAATAAGAATTCTTTTTTATTAATAATTCAAAACTCAATCTAATATCTGTATTTATACAAGTAAAAATAACAGGTAATAATAACTTTGTAAGTATATTTCAATGCATGTAATACAAACAAATTAATTAAAACAGAAGTATATTTTCTTAAAAAAATATTCCATTAATGACAACCAAAACTCGTTTATATATTGACATTAGAGAATAAGAGAGAACTGAAACTTAAATATGCACATACATATATATATATATATATATATATATATATATGTGTGTGTAAAATAACAGGTAATATTTATGTATATGTGTGCGTGTGTGTATATATATGTACGTGCATGTAATATTAAACTATCAATCATAAAAAGTAGGGAAAAGGGTAAAAAAATATTCCTCTACTTTGTTTTAATGGCTAAAAATATCATCCGAACTAAATTTGAGTCATTTATGCCCTTGCCCTTACGGAAGTTAACAAATATATCCTTCATTTGATGGAAATCTCCAAATTGATTCAAATAACCTGGTTCCAGAGTTGTTCTGTAGAAATTTTGGTGGAGTGTCACACAAGTTTGATGTTTAGAGTTATGTAATGATGGTTCTCGAAATGGTCGGGGGAAGAAAGAACTACAGTGTTGAAAGAAGCCATCATAGTAAAATATATTTCTCACGTTGGGCTTATCAACGAATTTTTCTAGAGAAAGACCTAAATATACGAGACACGATGACCAATGAAGAAGAACCGATTGCCAAAAAAATGACATTAGTGGGTTTATGGTGCATTCAGACCGACCCCTCGCAAAGGCCAGATATCGGTAAGGTAATTGAAATGTTAGAAGGTGATGTGGAGGCCTTGCAAATCCCACCAAAACCTTTCATTTGTTCTCCGTCAGGATCAGAAGGATCGCCAATGTTAGATTATGTAATTATTTAGTCAAATATATTTTGTAATCTTCTATTTTAGGATAGCATATGTTAGAATTATTTAGTCAAATTAGTTCCTAATTTGTAGCCTTGAATTATGTTGTAAATCATGTATATCAACCCATTTAAGTGAACAGAATAATCAAGGAAAACATTCTCTTACATGGTATCAGACTAGGTTCTCCTAAAAACCCTAGCATCCTAAAACCCTAAGCCCTTGGCCGCCGCCCCCCCCCACCCCTTGGCTGCCGACCCCCCCTTTTCGTTTTCCTCTCCTTCGGCTACTTCCCCTCCTCTTCTCCATGGCTGACGCCTCCAAGTTGCATCCTGCGACTACCGTCACCAATATCAAATCATGCATTCCTATTGTGCTTGACTATGAAGGAAGCCAATACAATAACTGGGCTACCCTCTTCAAGCTCCATTGTCGTGCAAACTTGGTGATCGACCACATCCTACCTCCTGCCTCCCCCACTGTGCCACCACTGGAAACTGCAGCCGAAAAACTTGCTGCTAAGGCCCTATGGGAACGGCCAGATGACATTGTTCGGCAATAGATATATGGTACGATATCGAATGATCTTCTCAACACGATCATTCATCAAGAGGACACCACAGCTGAGGCTTGGGACCGTCTTGTTCATCTCTTTCAGGACAAAAAATCGGCTAGGCTCTTTCTCTTGATGCAAAATTCACCAACACAATATTGGTGGATTTTCCGAATGTGAAAGCATACTGCACCAGGCTGAAAGTTCTTGCAGACAACCTTGCCAACGTCGATCACAAAGTTTCCGACGAACGACATGTGCTTCGTCTTCTGCGAGGGTTGTCGGAGGAATATAAAACTTTTCGCATGACGGTGCAGCACCGTACTCCTCTCCCATCTTTTGACGTTGTCTGGTCGATGCTTGAGCTTGAGGAAGATAGCCATGCCGAGGACGCCATTCACGATTCTGGCTCGAATGCTGCTCTTGTTTCCCACAATATCAATCCTCAGAATTTCTCAGGAAATGGACAGCCCAATAATTCTGAAAATAACTTCAACAATCGTGGAAACTCGCAGAATCATGGAAAGAAAAATAACCGTGGTCGCAGCGGCGGCAACCGCAACAACCGCAGTGGCAGCGGGAATGGACAAAGCAGCGGCGGGGCAGCCGAACCAATGCACAGGCATACCAGCCCGCCGCGTCGCAGCAGTAGGGACCCACTGCCCCGTCGTGGTATTTTCCAACGTGGGCAGCTTGGGGGCAACAACCGTGGGCCACCCTACCGTGTCCGTACCCCACGGCTGGGTGGCAGCAGCCCCGCAGCTGGCAGCAGTCGCGCCCAGCTCCCTCGCAGCAGGGAGTTCTTGGTCCTCGTCCTCTACAGTCGTTCTGCTCGTCAGCCTCGTCATCACATGGTGGGTATGCGCCCACAAATATTGATCAAGCCATGTACACAATGTTGTTGAATCCGCCCGATGATAAGAATTGGTACATGGACACCGGAGCCACATCTCACATGACCAACTCCCAAGGTACTCTCTCGTCTTATTATCAATTGAGAAAAAATAATGGCATTGTTGTTGGTAATGGTAACATGATTCCAATTCGTGGTTATGGTCATACATCCCTTCAAGAAAAATCCCTCTTTAAAACTGAAAAATGTCTTACATGCACCTAAACTCATCAAAAACCTTATTTCGTTCGTAAATTTACTATCGATAATATGGTTTTTGTTGAATTTGATCCTTTTGGTTTTTATGTGAAGGATTTACGGACGGGGAGCAAACTCATGAGATGTGAGAGTTCCGGTGATCTTTATCCATTCTTCAAAAAATTTCGAGCCATCTCGTCTTCCGCACCATCTGCTTTTAGTGTCATCTCTCCTCATATCTGGCACTCCCGTTTAGGTCATCCAGGGGATGTTATTCTTAGTTCTTTACGTAGTAGTAATTTGATTGGATGTAATAAGGCTCAAAACAATGTTTGTCATTCTTGCCCTCTGGGGAAATTAATTAAATTGTCTTTTTATGACTCACTTTCAACTACTACTATGCCCTTTGACATTGTTCACAGTGATTTATGGACTTCACCTGTTCTTAGCTCTTCAAGTCACAGATATTATGTTTTATTTCTTGACAATTACATTAATGTTCTTTGAACTTTTCCCATCAAAACAAAGTACCAAGTTTATAATTGCTTCTTGTCTTTTCGGACTTTCATTCGCACTCAGTTTGAAAAATAAATCAAAACTTTTCAATGTGACAACGGGCGTGAATTTGATAATGATCCTTTTCATAAGTTTTGTGAACAAAACAGCATGCTTTTCCGCTTTTCTTGTCCCCACACTTCCCCCCAAAATGGTAAGGCGGAACGGAAAATTAAATCCATCAATAATATTGTCCGTACACTCCTTGCCCATGCATCCATGCCCCCCTCCTATTGGCATCACGTCTTGGCCATGACAACGTACCTACACAATATTCTTCCTTCTAAACTCTTAGCATATAAGACACCCACTCACATTCTTTATCAAAAGAATCCATCTTACTCTCATCTCCGAGTCTTTGGCTGTCTATGCTTTCCTCTCTTTCCCTCCACACAAATTCATAAGCTGCAATCTAGGTCCACTCCGTGTGTCTTCCTAGGATATCCTTCCAATCATCGGGGGTACAAATGCTATGAATTATCGAGCCGAAAAATAATCATAGCCCGGCATGTGTGGTTTGATGAAAATTCCTTTCCATTTTCACAAATAAATACTCCATCTCCTACCTCATATGAATTTTTGGATGATGATAATTCCCCATTGAGAATCCAATTGTTGCATGACCAGGCCACTACTCCGCCAATGTAGCCCCCTACTTCTCGTGCAACCCACCACCCGAGCTCCCCCACCTCCTCTCATTCATCGTCGACTGCCCAGCAGTCCACCTCCACTGCCCCAGCTTCCCGCGAGCCTCTCCATCCTCCTGCCACGGTCCACACGGCAGTCCCCCCACTGCCAGCCCCTTCCTCTCCCACGTTTCCCCACCACGGCAGCAGCCCCCCTGCTAGCCCCCCACCCGTTCATCGTATGACTACACATAGTCAACATGGGATTTTTAAGCCGAACTTGAAATACCATAATCAAGCCTTAAGTGTCACCAACAATTCCATCTCCCCCATTCCTCGAAATCCCGTTGGTGCCCTTAATGACCCGAATTGGAAAAATGCTATAGAAGATGAATATAATGCTCTTATTGATAGTAAGATTTGGGAGTTGGTCCCCCGTCCTCCAAATGCTAATATTATTCGGTCTTTATGGATTTTTCGGCATAAAAAGAAATCTGACGGTTCTTTTGAGAGGTATAAAGCCCGTCTTGTAGGTGATGGCAGGTCTCAACGGGAAGGTGTTTATTATGACGAGACTTTTAGTCCGGTGGTCAAGCCGGCAACTATCCGTGTGGTTCTTACTATTTCATTATCTCACTCTTGGCCCATTCACCAGCTTGATGTAAAGAATGCTTTCTTACATGACAATTTGAATGAGACCGTCTATACGTATCAGCCTCTGGGATTCCGGGATCCAGCTCGTCCTGATCATGTCTGTCTCTTGCGCAAATCTCTTTATGGTTTGAAGCAGGCACCACGGGCTTGGTATTAGCGTTTTGCTGAATATGTGGCAACCATTGGTTTCTCGCATAGTACATCTGACAACTCTCTCTTCACTTATTGTCGTGGAAAATATATTGCTTACATTTTGTTATATGTGGATGATATTATTCTAACTGCATCTTCAGACTCTCTTAGACTCGGTATTATGTCCAAGTTAGCTACGGAATTTGCAATGAAAGACTTGGGTCTATTGAGCTATTTTTTGGGGATTGCTGTCCCACGGGACAAAAATAGTCTCTTTATGTCTCAGAGTTCTTATGCAGAGGATATTCTTGACAGGGCAGGCATGTCACAGTGTAAGCCTTGCCCCACTCCAGTTGACACAAAAGGCAAACTAAGCGCTTCTTCAAGCGCCCCGTATGAGGATCCTACGAAGTATCATCGTTTGGCAGGTGCTTTGCAATACTTGACAGTCACTCGGCCTGACATATCATACGCCATCCAACAGGTTTTCTTGTTTATGCATGACCCCAAAGTCCAGCATATGGAAGTATTAAAACGCATTTTGCGTTACATTCGAGGTACGATTGACTTTGGCACACATTTATACAAATCCTCTCTACAGTCCCTACTATCATATTGATGTGCCGTGAATTTTGGCACATTTTATGCCTTTGTAACTAGAAGTGTTGCTTGTTTTTAAGTGTTTTTACATTGTTTCTTATGATATTTTTGTGTTTTATAGGGTTGATTAACTAAGGATCGGAAATGAGATGAAACGCTGAAAAACGGACAAATTGGAGCTAAATGACGGTCCGTAACTCATGTTACGGACCGTAACGGGATCCGTAACTCATGTTACGGTTCGTACCATTGAACCGTAATAGGGCCTAAATTTCCAGAAAGTTTTCATTGAAACCATCAGTGTTACGGTGTGGTGTTACGGTCCGTAACATATCACCGTAACATCAGCTAAATTTCCAGAAAGTTTTCAATGAAACCATCAGTGTTACGGTCCGTAACTCATGTTACGGTCCGTAACATATCACCGTAACATCAGCCAAATTTTCAGAGAGTTGCCAAGTAAAGTCACAAGTTACGCCTCCGAAGGACGGACCGTAACACAGGTTACGGTCCGTCGCATGGTGGCCGTAACATCAAAGCAGACAAATGACGAACGGAAGGACGGACCGTAACACAGGTTACGGTCCATAACAATGCGGCGTAAGGGCATTTTTGTCCAGAAACTTGGCGCGATTTTTGGCTCTATAAATACTTAATGTAGGGTTTTAATTCATCATTCAGATTTTCTTTTGGAGGCAAAAACCCTAGGTCTTTAATCTTAGAAGTGGTTGGAGCATTTAAGGCAACAACTTCACTCTCATTCCATCTTGTATTTTTGCATTGTAAGTTCATTATGTTTACTTGTAAGCTTTCTTTGTTATCCAAAATCATGAGTAGCTAATTTTAAAGCTAAGGTTGTGGAACCCATGATGGATATTATGTGAATGGGTTTCTGTTATTGATATATGCATAATGGTTGTTTGTATTCATTCAATTTTTATAATTTAGCGTTGGGTGATGATTGCAAGCATTATCCTAAGCCATTATATTAACTGTTCTTGGGAAAGAAAGTTAGTATTGGTAAGATTGAATGACAATGACTCGAGGCGTTAACCCTCGTTTAATAGACTAACTTAGGGATGAGAACAAGTCTAAATTGGCATTTTTGGTCATTCTTCGATTGCAACTCTTTTACATTCGGAAGAATCATAAAGAGGAAATACGACTTAACTGTTGGAAAACATTAAAAAGTTCTTAAGAGACCAAGTGCATATTCATAGAACAACCATTAGAAGTATATCACATTGAAACCTGAAGCATAATATCTAATCAAATTGGGGAATACAACCTTAGTCTCTATTTCGCATTAAATACAATTTCAGTCAAAATACTTAATTACATTATTCAACAACTATTTCAAACTATCAGGAATAGGATTAAAGCCTTTAAAGACTAGTATCGCATACGATTAGTACTCTTTTCTCTCCATATTCCCTGTGGGATTCGACCCCAACCTTGTTGGGTTACTATATTTGACAACGTCCGCTTTACGCCATTAATAGGTGTAATTTGAGCGTATCAAATTTTGGCGCCGTTGTCGGGGACTACGGTTTAGAAATTACTAATTGTTGTGTACTCTTCTTTAAAACTTTTTCTATTCCATCACACCTTGTTTTCTGTTTTAGTGAACCAGGTGAACATGGCAGGAAGACACAATCGCAATCAAGGAAACCAAGGGGGAATTCAAGTGAACCATCCTGCACCAGAAGAAGAAGAGGATGAGAATGTATTTGCGGAATTCATCGACGAAGCTGATTATGCTTCTGCTGTAGTTCCTCCTAGAACGGGAAATGCTAATTTCAAAATTGATAGTTCTATCTATCAGCTATTGAAACTTGAAGGCTATTTCCGAAATTCTTCAGAGGATTGTCCACTCCGACACCTGAAGAATTTCCTGCATGTATGTTCCCAACAATATCAAGGTGCTGTTCCTGTTGATGCACTGCGGTTACGAGTCTTCAAATATTCCTTGGCTGGCCAAGAAAGGGAATGGTATGAAAAGCTCCCCAGCAATACCATTCACACATGGAACGAGTTAGCCAATATATTCTTGAAAAAATGGTTCCCACCAAGCAAAAAGGCTGAGCTTCGGGACAAGATCTTTGAGTTTAGACAACTTCCGGGGGAACAATTATATGCAGCATAGGAGCGTTTCAAATATTATCTAGCTCAATCTCCGACTCATGGATTTTCGGATGCAATCCTCACCGAGAAGTTCTACAAGGAGTTAGATACCATGAATCAAATTGCTATCAACACTGCAGCTGGGGGATGCTTCATGGATAAATAATTTGTCAACATCACCAGGTTGCTCGATAAGCTTACTACTCACAACCAAGCTTGGCATTCTAGTGATAGTGAAATCCTGTCATATGGTAGCCCTTCTGCTGTCGTGGTGGCCAAAGAAAATCATGAACGAGACCATGCTTTTGCTCAATTGCAAACCACCGTGGATTTATTATCGAAGAGGCTTATGGAGAAAGAAGCCAAAGGTGTGAATGTTGTCGAGGAGATGCCACCTCATGCTCCCGGAATGTACCAAGTCTATGAAGTAGCTTATCTAGAGGGGCAGCCACAATATGAAGATGCGAATTATGTCAACAACTCGCAAGGGGGCTATCAAAGGCAAAATTATCAAGGTCCCGGTAATCACCCATGGCAAAAGCTTCAACAACAATTTCAAGGGAATAATTATGGAAGAAATGATCAGGGCAATCCAAATCAAGGGAATTACAACAACTATAATTATGGAAACAAAAGCTCCAACCCCTACATTCCACCTAGGGGGCAAGCATCCAATTCCCAACAGTGGAGAGATAATTCAGCTAATAACTCTGTCGGCAACACGTCTAATGATTCCGCGGAACTGAAAAGTATGATGCAGAAAATGCTGATGAATCAAGACAGAACAGAGAGCACAATCAAGGGAATGTCGCAGGTTCAATTATCTCATTCAGCTTCCATTCAGAAGCTTGAAGCACAATTCAGAGACCTCTCCCGAGAAGTGCATACTCCTCAACGGGGACAACTACCGAGTGATACAGTTCCAAATCCAAAAGGTAGTGGAGTAAACTCTGTGGAGAATGTACTTGCTATTAGCACCAGAAGTGAAAAAATACTTCAAAGTGCTAATAAAAAGGTGATTGATCTGGAACAAATTGTTGAAGAAGAAGGGAAGCCTGATGTATCTAATGATATTGTGGAGGAAGAAGCAGGGGAGGAAGTCCCTATTGTAGCTGAAGAAGAGCAGAATCTTGATAACCCCAAGGCACCGGTGGAAAACCAGGAAAAGGGGAAGGCAAAACTTTCTAGTGCTCTTCGCCCTTTGAGCCAATTGTTCAAATCTTCACCGCCTTTTCCTCAAAGTCTAGTGAGAAAAACAGAAGATGAGAAGTGTTTGCGATTTTATGATCAACTCAAACAGTTGACGATGAACATTCCTTTCATGGATGCTGTCCAAGAAATGCCTGGCTTTGCTAAGTATTTGAAGGGTCTCTTAACAAAGAAGAAAAAGCCATTGAAACACGACACTGTGGGTATCACTCACCGCGTTAGTGCCATTCTTTCCAAGACCACAGTGCAAAAGAGAGAAGATCCTGGAGCATTCACAATTCCATGCACCATAGGGCAGCAGAATTTCGCCAGGGCTTTGTGTGATAACGGGGCTAGCATAAATCTTATGCCCCTGGAAATTTTCAAGAGATCGGGGCTGGCGATGCCAAGGCCAACTACCATGAGGTTGCAGATGGCTGACAGATCTATAAAAAGGCCAGTGTGGGTAGTTGATGATGTGCTGGTTCAAATTGGGGAATTTCTACTTCTGGCAGATTTCGTGATTCTTGATTGTGATATTGATCAAGAAATTCCTATTATTCTGGGAAGACCTTTCCTTGCCACAGGGAGGGCTCTTATGGATTCCGAGAAGCACGAAATAAAGTTCCGAGTGAACGATGAGGAGGTGACTTTTCACGCAAGCAGAGGTATTAAATTACCTAGTCCTTATCAAAGTATTTCAGTTATCAATTCTGTTGATGAGGTGGATGGATCGGTGGAATTCAAAATGGAGGAAGAATGCTTGAGTGAAGCACTATCGGCCATCTTGGTAAACTTCGATGCTGAACAAATGGAGGGATATACTGAGATAGTGAATGCACTCATCGGTCTGGGTCTTACTCTTATGAGCCCAAGAAATTGTCTCTTGATTTAGAGAAACGAACAACTCCTCCAGCAAAACCATCAATTATTGAGCCACCGAAGTTGGACCTCAAGCAACTTCCATCGCATCTTAAATATGTGTTTCTTGGAGCAAATGCCACCCTCCCAGTTATTGTGTCATCACTTCTGAATGAGGGCCAAATCCAAAGACTCATCGCAGTATTGAGGAAGCATTTAAGAGCTTTGGGTTGGACTATTGCAGACATCCGGGGGATTCCCTCCGGAATTTGTGAGCACCGAATATAGTTGGAGGAGGAAAGTTCGCCAAGTGTTGAGCCTCAGCGAAGATTAAATCCACCGATGCAAGAGGTGGTGAAGAAGGATATTATTAAGTGGCTAGATGCGGGGGTGGTTTACCCTATTGCCAACAGTCCATGGGTAAGCCTAGTCCAATGTATGCCGAAGAAAGGGGGCATCACTGTTGTCCCAAACTCCAAAAATGAGTTGATTCCAAAAAGGACTGTCACTGGTTGGAGAGTGTGTATGGACTACCGGAAGCTGAATACCACATCTTGCAAGGATCACTTCCCTATGCCTTTTATTGATCAAATGCTTGATCGGCTAGCTGGAAGATCTTATTACTGTTTCTTGGATGGGTACTCAGGATACAACCAGATCAACATTGCATTGGAAGACCAAGAAAAGACTACTTTTACTTGTCCCTATGGGACATTCGCTTTCCGCCGGATGTCATTTGGTCTTTGCAATGCCCCGGCTACTTTCCAACGATGCATGATGTCCATATTCTCCGACATGGTTGAAAACTTTCTTGAAGTATTCATAGATGACTTCTCTGTGGTGGGAGATTCATTCGATGAATGTTTAGACCATCTTGATCGGGTGCTGCAAAGATGTGAGGAGACAAACCTCATTCTCAACTGGGAAAAATGTCATTTTATGGTAAAGGAGGGAATTGTCCTTGGCCATAAGATATCAGAAAGAGGGATTGAGGTTGATCAAGCCAAAATCGATGTGATTTCACAACTCCCTCCACCCATTTCAGTAAAAGGAGTTAGGAGTTTCTTGGGACACGCCGGATTCTATAGGAGGTTTATCAAAGACTTCTCCAAAATTGCAAACCCAATGTGCAAACTCTTGGAAAAAGAGTCCAAATTCAATTTTGATGAGAAGTGCATTAAGGCTTTCGACGAGTTGAAGCTGAAGTTAACCTCCGCACCTATTGTTGTGTCCCCGGATTGGTCGTTTCCCTTTGAATTAATGTGTGACGCCAGTGGTCTTGCAATTGGCGCTGTGCTTGGTCAGCGGCTAACCAAAATCCTACACCCAATTTATTATGCTGGCAAAACACTGAATGGAGCTCAATTGAACTATACAGTAACGGAGCAAGAATTACTTGCTATTGTTTATGCTTTTAAAAAGTTTCGGGCTTATTTGTTAGGTGCCAAGGTGGTGGTTCACACTGACCATGCTGCATTGCGCTATTTGATGGCGAAGAAGGATGCTAAGCCTCGGTTGATAAGATGGGTCTTGTTGCTACAAGAATTTGACTTTGAAGTCAAAGACCGAAAAGGGTCAGAAAATCAAGTAGCTGACCATCTCTCCAGACTGGAAGCACCAGGGAGACCGATTGATGTGCTGGATATTGATGACACTTTTCCGGATGAAAGAGTCTTGGTCATCTCCAATGATGTGGCACCATGGTATGCCGATATTTCCAATTATTTGGTAACTGGCATCGTTCCTGAAGAGTTAAAGACATATCAAAAGAAGAAGTTCTTGAGAGACTGCCGACAGTATTGTTGGGATAAGCCTTACTTATTCAGAACGTGTGCTGACAATATGATCTGGAGATGTGTGGCAGAATCTGAGGTGACGGATATTTTGAAGGCGTGCCATGATTCTCCAGTTGGTGGACATCACAGTGGTAATCGAACCGCAGCCAAGGTGGTAGAGTGTGGCTACTACTGGCCAGCCATTTATCGTGATGCAAATATGTTAGCACGCTCTTGTGATAAATGCCAACGCCAGGGCACACTAGGTCGGAGGCATGAAACTCCGATGAACTTTGTTCTTGAGGTGGAGCTATTTGATGTATGGGGAATTGATTTTATGGGGCCCTTAGTGAGCTCCTACGGCCTGAAATACATTCTTGTCGCAGTGGATTATGTCTCCAAATGGGTGGAGGCGGTGGCCTTGCCTAACAACGATGATAGGAGAGTCAATGTCTTTCTAAAAAAGAACATCTTTACTGGATTTGGTACTCCTAGAGCTATTATTAGTGATGGTGGCTCTCATTTCTGCAATAAACCATTTGCCGATCTTCTTGAAAAATATGGCGTGCATCACAGGGTTGCCACTCCATATCATCCTCAGACGAGTGGTCAGGTTGAGGTCTCAAACAGAGAGATAAAAAGCATCTTAGCAAAGACGGTCAATGTAAATCACACTGACTGGTCCAAAAAGTTGGATGATGCTTTATGGGCATATCGCACGGCATTCAAAACGCCTATTGGGACTTCACCGTATAAGTTGGTATTTGGGAAGGCATGTCATTTGCCTATTGATCTTGAGCATAAAGCCCTTTGGGCATTGAAAAAGCTAAATATGGATTGGCATGAAGCAACCAAGCTGCGGTTGTTTCAAATCAACGAGATGGATGAATTTAGGTACAATGCCTATGAAAGTGCAACACTGTACAAGGAAAAGATGAAATACTATCACGACTCGAAGATCCTAAAAAGATATTTTCAGCCAAAAGATTTGGTCTTATTGTACAATTCACGCCTGAAGTTCTTTCCAGGAAAGTTAAAGTCTCGCTGGTCTGGTCCTTTTGAAATTGTAAGTGTGTCACCAAATGGAAGCGTCATTGAAGTGAAATCCGAGGATGGCACTTGAACTTTTAAAGTGAATGCACAAAGAGTAAAGCATTACCATTGGTGTATTGATGATGGTAAGGTTGTTGATAGGTATCGTTTGAAATATGGCTCCTGAACTCGAAAATGAGGTACCACGTCGAGCTGTGACGTTAAACCAAGCGCTGTGTGGGAGGCAACCCACATTTACCGCTTTGTAAGTAGTTTAAAGTTTGTATTTTCTTTGTGTTCTTTTGTGTTTTTGATGTGCTAATGTGGTAGGATTTAGAGCACTGAAGAGGCCAATTACCTGCTGAGTTTTTCCACACGAGACGCTCCATGTTACGGACCGTAACTCATGTTACGGCCCGGATCATGGAGCGTAACAAGCTAGAAGAAACCCAGAAATCCCTGAAGGATGGAGGAATAGTGTTACGGTCTGAGTTATGGACCATCGTACATGTTACGGACCGTAACACATGATCGTAACTTTGACAAAAATCTGGGCATTCACTGGAAATTTTGAACACGTTACGCCAGGTGATACGGACCGTAACACGAGTTACGGTCCGTCGATTGTAGTGCCAGGTCATTAATGACTAAGTGAAACGGGGTCGTTTGGTTGACCGTAACACGTGATATGGTTCGTATCACATGTTACGGTCCGTAACAAGGAACGTAACCGTCAGGCATGTTTAAATACATGACCCGACGGTTACCACTTTTTAAAACAAAAAAAAATGAACCGCCTCTTCTTTTTCTCTAACTCCCTCATAACCCTTCTTCTTTTTCTCTTCATCTCCCCTTTCTACTTCTCCTAATATCCTCCATATTTCTCTCAATCTCATTTTTATTTTCTTATAAAAAATCACTGCTTTACATTTCGAGCTTCGTCAAATCATCGCCAACGATCAGGTATCACCATGTCTCAACTCTCTTTCATCTTTTATCGAGACGAATGCTATGATTGTCATGCGTGAATTCATATGATATGTGTTGAAATTCGTGTTTTGACTGTGTTGATTTAGTTTGATTTACCATTGATTAATTGTGCCGGGTTTGACAATGGTTGGGGGTTGGGATTGGTATTTGTGTTGTTTAAAAGACTCGTGGGCACAAGCACATTGTTTCCCACTGAGTCGGAGGGAATCCCAATTGAAGGTTTCATTCGTGAAATTCCAAAATCGATTTGCCCACCAACTGTTCGATAAAAATCCCCAATGAAAACTTTAGTAAAATCGGGTGAAGTCTGAGTAACCCGAGGCATGTGAGGGGATAAAATGATGTTTTACACCATACCCATGGAGCATAAAGTCGAAAATCGTAGCGTCGTGCTTAAAACGAGAAAAGTTGGCCAAGCCATTTGTTTGTTAATCTGTTGCCCGTCATTCTGTGTTACGGACCGTAACGTGTGTTACGGATCGTAACATCGCACCGTAACACCGATAATTTCCATGAAAACTTTCTGGAAATTTGGCTGATGTTACGGTGGGATGTTACGGACCGTAACACCACACCGTACCATCGATGGATTCCATGAAAACTTTCTGGAATTTTGAGAGAAGTTACGGTGAGGTGTTACGGACCGTAACACGAGTGACGGACCGTAACATCATACCGTAACACCATACCATAACACCTCTCAAATTTCCAATAAATTTTCTGGAAATTTTGGTCATGTTACGGTGATCTGTTACGGACCGTAACCTGTGTTACGGACCGTCGACTGTGTTACGGTCCCTGTGTTGGAAATGAACAAACTAAGTTACGGTTTGATGATACGGACCGTAACAAGTATGACGGTCCGTCGACTGTGTTACGGTGCATCAGCTAATGAAGCCTTTAAACTTCCACCAATAAAGTGTATAATTGAAACGTTTCTCCCCTATCATATCTAACTGTTCCTTACGCAGGTATGGGAAAACCACGACAATCAAAGAAGGCTTCACCTAAAGTGGTGGAAAAAGGAAAAGGTCGTGCTGCAAGCAAAGTAACCTCAAGGATGAGCGACGACGATCTAATCAAGGACGCCAGGCCTACAAAGAGACCAGTCGCACCTAGCAGGCCTGCCCCACCAGTCGCACCCAGCCAGCCAGACCAACCATCAGAAAGTTCCTCCTCGGCTGAGGAGTCGAGTTCGTCGAGTTCGTTGAGCCAGAGTGAACCTAGGCAGGTTGTCACCCCACCACACCAACCTCAACCATCCATTAGACAGCCTACTGCGGAGGAGCGCGAAAAAGTGCGCGAGCAGGAAAAGAGAGAACTTGACATTCAGATGCAAGCTATGACTGAGAAGATCCTCCAGTTTTCTGTGGAGGGATCTGAAGACTTGTACAATAAAGGTTGTGAGCTAGTAAATAATGAGGGGGCGGACCCAAGGCGGAGTATTTTCGAGGAGAGGAACGTCAATTTCGACGGTCTCGATGGTTATCCAGGCATTCGTGACACTATCCGCTTCCATAAGTTAGAGTTTCTGAAAAACTCTGTGGGGTCTTACATCTCGGTTTTTGTTCGGGAGTTCTACGCTTCGTACGGGGCTGCTGTATTCAAAGCACTAAAAAAGGGGCAGCGCGCAAGTCAAGTACCGGCCATGACCGAGGTAATAATGCGGAAAAAAAAGATCGACATCTCTCCGACGGCTATCAATAGAATACTATTCGAGGAGGATTATATAGAGCCTACAGCAGCGGAAGAAGGGGAGTTTGTATACAAAGTTGAACAGAAAGATACACTCTCCGTCCGAAAATGGGTGGCTTCAGTTATTGCACGAACAGCAGATCCCGAATGGGCCATGGTGCCAAAGTTGACAGCCACCGTGCGAATTTGGAAAAACACCCTCACGCCAGAGGAAAAGTTTTGGTGGCAGATTGTTCTATTTCGCATCCGCCCTTCCCAGACAGATAATGTTTTGACTCCGGACAGGGCTGTTCTTGTAGCTGCCATTATGTCAAGGTATAAGATCAACTTCGGGCGACTGATAGCAGCAGATCTTCGAGAGAGAGCCACTCAGCCGGCCACTTCCCTCATTTATCCATGTCTGCTTACGCTACTATGCTTGCGTGCAGAACCAGAACCCCTCCCCCCATATCGATCACAGTGTGATCGCCAGTCATATTTATGACATCACAAAGGGGAAGGATGATGTGTTGAGCCAGGGTCCAATGCCCTCTGCATCGTCTTCTGAGGTGTCGGAGGGGCCAACGGGATCAGATGTTATACCCTTGGCTATTATGGGTGCTGAGGAAGCTCAGGCGGGTCAGCCCACAGATTCTGAGGCTCCACCGGCTGATTTTGCTACACAGCCCATGCCAGCTCCAGCCGCACCTACTTCGGGTGGTCCTACCTCTTCCACTGGAGCAAACCCAGCACCAGCCCAGCAAATACCGGGAGTCCCACCCGAGCTTGGTATATTAGCTCTAAATAAATCCACGCTAAAGATGGAGGGTCGGAAATGATAGGAAGAATGGTGAATGAAGTCAAAAAGAAGTGTCGAGAAGGGTGAGTCACCGATATCCAAGTATTCATCCTACCTGTCCCTAAGCCAATGTTACAAGCCCAAAAAAAAGTCCTAATGTGATCACAATCAAATTGTTCAAAGTTGAATGCATGGAAAATAAAGGCAAGCCTATGGTATGTGCACGCATGGTATGCAAAATTTCTTTGTGAGTGTGAGTGTTCTTCTGTCTCTTTAGTCTTCTGTCCCATTTATGTCGTAAATGTGTGTTGGGACATTCTTTGGTCTATGTGAGGGCGTAAGGATTATAGGTTTCAAAGTAACTGGCTTTCCGGAAGTTGAAATTCATGTGCATAGAGACCCCCGTACTATGATTGTGTCATTAATTGAGGTTGCATAGTGAATTGAAAATTTTCTGAAATGTGCGTCTTGTGTCACAAATAGGAAATGGATAAAAGCCTTAATATTTTTCTTAGATTGAAGAGTCCGTGCTAGAAACACATGCCAAAACCACCGTAGTCATTCTTATTTTGCTAAGATGTCGTGTGTTAGTAGCGAGTATTGTTGTAGTTGTTTGAGGACAAGCAAAAGCTTATGTTGGGGGTGTTGATGTGCCGTGAATTTTGGCACATTTTATGCCTTTGTAACTAGAAGTGTTGCTTGTTTTTAAGTGTTTTTACATTGTTTCTTATGATATTTTTGTGTTTTATAGGGTTGATTAACTAAGGATCGGAAATGAGATGAAACGCTGAAAAACGGACAAATTAGAGCTAAATGACGGTCCGTAACTCATGTTACGGACCGTAACGGGATCCGTAACTCATGTTACGGTTCGTACCATTGAACCGTAACAGGGCCTAAATTTCCAGAAAGTTTTCATTGAAACCATCAGTGTTACGGTGTGGTGTTACGGTCCGTAACTCATGTTACGGTCCGTAACATATCACCGTAACATCAGCTAAATTTCCAGAAAGTTTTCAATGAAACCATCAGTGTTACGGTGTAGTGTTACGGTCCGTAACACATCACCGTAACATCAGCCAAATTTCCAGAGAGTTGCCAAGTAAAGTCACAAGTTACGCCTCCGAAGGACGGACCGTAACACAGGTTACGGTCCGTCTCATGGTGGCCGTAACATCAAAGATGACAAATGACGAACTGAAGGACGGATCGTAACACAGGTTACGGTCCATAACAATGCGGCGTAAGGGCATTTTTGTCCAGAAACTTGGCGCGATTTTTGGCTCTATAAATACTTAATGTAGGGTTTTAATTCATCATTTAGATTTTCTTTTGGAGGCAAAAACCCTAGGTCTTTAATCTTAGAAGTGGTTGGAGCACCCGTAAGCCGGAGTCACCTGACTTATCTGTTACTTGGACATCACATACTAACATTCAAGAACGTCTGCTCGCGGGAAAGGAGCTAACAGGAAGGTATTCAATAAATCAATACATATATGCACATGCGGACTGACAAGGTCGCTACAACATCAAGTATATCCCAAGCCGACAAGGCAATCAAAACATATCAAGAAGCCAAAACAAGGCCGACAAGGCCATACATAATATTTACATATCCCACAATGTCCAGGAGCCTCTAAGAGTATACATATGAACATATGTTACACCAAAAGAAATACCAAAAGATAGCAAGTCCGGAGTAGAGATACTTGCTAGCACCGCTGAAGCTGGAAAGTCCTACTGCAGTTGCTCTTCAACAAATCTGTCAGGACCTGCAGCACGAAATGCAGCGTCCCAAACAATGGGACGTCAGTACGGATAAAAGTACTGAGTATGTAAGGCAGGAGGGCAACAACAATACTTAAGATAAAATGGAACATTAGTATAGGCAAAAGAAAAATCGAACATCTGGAAGTAGCACAAATACGCAATGCATGATAAAATCATTTGTATGCTCATATGTATATATATATATATATATATCTGTATATAATAAATAGTATCCATGCCCGGCCGTAAGGCTCGGTGTCATATATGTAAAATCATGCCCGGCCATTAAGGCTCGGTGTTATCTTCATTAGCCCGCGTCCAGGCCTCCCGCGTCCGGGGCAATATCATAACATGCCCACTGCAGTGGTGTGCGCATCTACGCGCCATGCCCGGCCGACTATAGCACGGCACGGTGTAGTAAAATAGTGCAATACATGTATATATACGTATATCCCATTATTGGATTGGACTGGAAAAAAAAAAGAACTGTGCAGAGTTCCGCTTTCCTTCCGCGATGCGGAAGGAAAGCACAGAGTTCTGAGGGCTTCCGTTTTTCTTCCGCGATGCGGAAGAAAAGCGCAAAATGCCTGAAGCTTTCTGCGCAGAACTCTGTTTTCTTTCCATAGCACTGTTTTGAGGCTGGTTTTGCATGAGAAAATCAAGGATCTTATTCTTGGCCTTTCGGGGTGACATAAGGTCGTTAACCCCCGAATAGTTTATGGAATTCATCTCGAGTCCAAAGGAATAATCGATGACAACGAGTGAAATAACGTCTTAAAACCAATCAAACCACAAGACCTTAAGATTGGAAATACAAGCATAGGCATGAAGTGGCATTTGTTATGGAACGCTCGTGTTTATGTACTAATTGGATTCGTGCCAAAGAAAGAGGGAACGAACACCTTACATACCTTATCCGTTGTGCCACCACTTAAGAATTCCTTATATCGACCCTTGTCCTTCACCCGAGCCTATAAATCGAGAACGATATCATTAATCACACCTTCATCATAAATCCATCAACTTATAAGTATTAATTTTGGAAGACTAATTTGCATATTTCCATCAACTCATGAGCACCCATTTATGGAAGTCCAATTTGGGGTTACAAAAATTTGGGCTGCATTTCCCCTATATCATCGGCTTCTTCCAAATACCCAAAACAACTCCCAAACAATACCAACAACATCAACAACAACATTCTTAACATTCTACAAGACAATTATATATATTTTCACTCAAAACCTTCTTCACACCTCAATCCATAAGTCAACAACATCAATACAACAAACTACAACTCTTATTCTTGTAGCTATTCCTTAATCAAGATTAATAAGAAAAAGATTCAATGATTCATACCTTATTTTTCACTAAAGCGGCAAGATCTTCAATACCCACTTGTTTCCAATTTAGCTTCAACACAAAATGATATGATAATCGCGACTACAAGTTGTCCGGACTTTGATTAGCACTCTAGAGCTTAGAATTTTGCTCAAATCTTCACTTCTATGTGACATAGAAGTCCCTTTTTGGGGGCTGAATTTTCTGGAAGGTTTTGGAGGTTTTTCGGATGAGAAAAATGAGGGTTTGACCCTTTTTATATGGGCTGGCCGCAGCACTGTAGCAGCACTGTAGCAGTGCTGTTTCTGCGCGTCGGCTCAGTTTGTAACGTCTATAATTTCCTACTCTGATATCCAATCGACAAGCGGTTTGTTGCATTATAAACTAGACTTGACGTAGTTCATCTTAGAATTTTGAAACACCTTAAAACTCCTAATATTCATGAAGATATACCCCTCCAAAGTTGACTAAAATCCTCTTTCAAATTTTTCGACACATTTTATTTTCTTAATTTGCTTGGTCCCCGAGTCTTCCATAGATTATTATATGAACTCAAACCCTCGTAACCATGAGATGAATGTGCCACGTCTAGACTTAACCAACTAACACCCAATAGATTCCACGTACGCGACTACGAGGTGTAACATGGTTGGAGCATTTAAGGCAACAACTTCACTCTCATTCCATCTTGTATTTTTGCATTGTAAGTTCATTATGTTTACTTGTAAGCTTTCTTTGTTATCCAAAATCATGAGTAGCTAATTTTAAAGCTAAGGTTGTGGAACCCATGATGGATATTATGTGAATGGGTTTCTGTTATTGATATATGCATAATGGTTGTTTGTATTCATTCAGTTTTTATAATTTAGCGTTGGGTGATGATTGCAAGCATTATCCTAAGCCATTATATTAACTGTTCTTGGGAAAGAAAGTTAGTATTGGTAAGATTGAATGACAATGACTCGAGGCGTTAACCCTCGTTTAATAGACTAACTTAGGGATGAGAACAAGTCTAAATTGGTATTTTTGGTCATTCTTCGATTGCAACTCTTTTACATTCGGAAGAATCATAAAGAGGAAATACGACTTAACTGTTGGAAAACATTAAAAAGTTCTTAAGAGACCAAGTGCATATTCATAGAACAACCATTAGAAGTATATCACATTGAAACCTGAAGCATAATATCTAATCAAATTGGGGAATACAACCTTAGTCTCTATTTCGCATTAAATACAATTTCAGTCAAAATACTTAATTACATTAGTCAACAACTATTTCAAACTATCAGGAATAGGATTAAAACCTTTAAAGACTAGTATCGCATACGATTAGTACTCTTTTCTCTCCATATTCCCTGTGGGATTCGACCCCAACCTTGTTGGGTTACTATATTTTACAACGTCTGCTTTACGCCATTAATAGGTGTAATTTGAGCGTATCACATATACAAATGCTGATTGGGGAGGATGTCCAAACACTCGACGCTCCACATCGGGTTATTGTGTCTATCTTGGGGATAACTTGATTTCTTGGTCTTCCAAGCGTCAACCTACTCTATCTAAGTCAAGTGCTGAAGCAGAATACAGAGGGGTTGCTAATGTTGTCTCTGAATCTTGTTGGATTCGTAATCTGTTGCTTGAACTCAATTGTCCTATTCGTAAAGCAACTTTGGTCTATTATGATAATGTGAGTGTCATTTACTTGTCTGGAAATCCGATACAACATCAACGTACCAAGCATATTGAAATGGACATTCACTTTGTTCGTGAAAAGGTTAGACGTGGCGAAGTTCGTGTCCTACATGTTCCATCCCGTTATCAGATTGCTGACATCTTCACCAGAGGTCTTCCGCGCGTACTATTTGATGATTTTCGGGATAGTCTAACCGTTCGTAAACCTCCCGCTTCGACTGCGGGGGTGTGTTATATTATGTAATTATTTAGTCAAATATATTTTGTAATCTTCTATTTTAGGATAGCATATGTTAGAATTATTTAGTCAAATTAGTTCCTAATTTGTAGCCTAGAATTATGTTGTAAATCATGTATATCAACCCATTCAAGGAAACAGAATAATCAAGGAAAACATTCTCTTACAGCCAATGCCCACTTTGGATCTACCTGCAACAAAGCCCTTCTTAAATTCTCCTTTGAGTACAACGGTTGAGTCTACATCCTTGGAAATAGTATAGTTTGCAGATGAAGTTTTTGGACAATACTTTGGTACAACATTGGAATATACCAACTAAATATTAGTTATAAAAATGGGGGAAATTCCACTTAAAGGTTAAAATTTGGTTGTTTATTTTCTTAATTAACTGTTTAACTTTTGCATGAGAGAAAAGAGGAGAAGGGGATTTTGTAGTCTGTGTTGAGGCTTAGTTTAATTTACTAATTGATGTATTATGCTAATTCTTGACTTGGAGAAGAAACTAATGACAGACTACTTCTGAACTACCCTAAGAACAGAGTACCTCTTTTTACATTGTGCTTGCATCCTATGCATATTTTCTCTCTCTCACAAACGTTCCTTTAGTTTGTGAAACCGCTTTAAACTCCATGTTTGTGAATCCGCCTACAACTACCACCTCAATGCTTTCTAGAGCATGCTTCTCATATGAGTATTTTTTTTTCTTGTCATTTGAGAATATTTAGTTTTAGTGAGAGTTTGCTTGTATGTTCTTAATCTTCTTTTGATATAGACATATTTTAAGATATTTTAGTTGAAGTTATTTTCTGTAAAAAAAAGTATTTAGTTTTTGCTAATATCCCGTTATTAGAAATGAGGGAGTCAATCTGCTATGAAATTCATGTGTTTTGGGTTTCAAGACACAAAAATCAAAGGCTGAAGAATCTTATTGGTATTCTCCAGCAACTAATTCCTTTTTCGATGATTTGGCATGATAAATCATGAAAATAATGTTGTTTTCATCTATTATTGTGTTACAACATTTGATGAAGCTATAAAAATAAAAATAAAAATTATTATCTCAATTTTAATTTTGTTAGTTCGATGTTTTGTCAATGTAATGACGTGATTACTAAGGCTGCCCGGAAGTTTCTCTCATTTGTCTTTTCTTTTTTTGGGCCTTGTGGATGAAGCTGTGAGTTTTGCCTAATCAAACGCTATGAAAATATCTTTTTTGGGTAAGGACCACCTCCACTAACTGATCCTCTAATAATTTCAATGGAGTGCCTGATTAATGCCACCTGTCCATGTTTATATGTCAAAGGCTTAGATTGCTTCATTCTCTTTCTTTCACTTTCATGCTCACTTGAATATCCATTGTTACCGACCTTGCTAAACTATTTTCACTCACTACAAATTTTCATGACTGTTAAATAAACCTCAATTCGGGTAACTATCATCTCCATCGAATTCTTGGAATTCATCTACATGTTTTGTGTTCACCAATTTTGATGTTGAAGAATGCTATCGAAGAGGGAAAAAGTTTAATAGAGAAGCAGATAATATTGTTCAGTGAGCAGAGCAAGTATATTTTAGGATAATTTTTTTTAACATTAAAAATGAGCTTAGGGCAAAAAGGGAAGATTGAACTTCAATATTTCGTTGCAGCGTTACAAGGAAAGCAAACAAATACTGCAATTATACTTCTCCATTTCTCTGTAGAACCAGTAAGCAAGTGATTCCATGAAAGTCAAAGAAAGAGAGAGAAGCAATTTAAGCCTTTAAATAACAATAACGTGGACAAATGGCGTTAATCAGGCACTCTATTAAACATTATTAGAGGATCAATTATTGAAAGTGATCCTTACCTATCTTTTTCTGTCGTTGATTATTCTCAGTCTTTAGTCTTTGTCTTATAGGAGTAGTACTTACTGTCACCTTCTTTCACATTTTTCTCAAGTCCGGAACCAAAATGCCCAAAAAAAAATATTTTGAACCAAAATATCCTAATAAAAAAAAATGTTACCAAAATGCCTTTAGCGTAATAATTTACTGCGCTAAAGCAGTAAACGGGGACGGCTCCGTTAACTGCTATAGCGCAGTAAATTACTGCGCTATAGTCCCTCCCCTTTTTTTTCGGCCCTTTTGGTTAACCCTTCTTCCATTATACTTTTTAACGTACTTTGATCATAGACTAATCATGCTTCGGGACCCCGAAACTTCAATATTTTATATAGAACCCTACTTATTTTTGTGCGATTAATAAGGTAGGATCAATACATCAAGGATACACAAAAGTTCAGATGGCCGTTTTAGTGGTTGAAAAGTGCTCGAACGCCATTTTCATTTGAAGGCTCGGTGACATTAGCTTGAAGTTCTTTATGAATACTTAAACTTGTTCATTAATAATTGATCAAAAGTTAGTCAAAATGGCAGCATTCATGCAAAAAAAAAAAAAACTTAATTAAATTGCATCATTCATAACCTTGAGTAGATGAAAATACTTAAACTTGTTCATTAATAAGAAACCTAAACTTTTTAAAATACAATCATCAAAGTAAGAAAAAACTTAAAAAACATTCATCAATTAATGCCCTTGAGTTGATCTTCCGCGCAATCAAATTAGTATCTAGATTGCATTGATCATCTGGAAGGTCATCCATATCACAAGTGTGCTTTGTGTAGAACTTTGAAATTGTCCACATCTTTTTAGCAGTTTCCTTACCACAGAGCATCCATTCGCAGCCTTGATATTTTCGCTTGCAGACCAATCGCCAAAGTTTTCGTGTGGAATCGTCAACATTAAACTCCCTCATCCCCTGGATGCAATAAATCTTAACAGCCCTTTGCAATGATTTTTTCGAGCTAAAAATCATCCATTTTTCAATATGAGCCTTTTGTTTTAAAAGATCCACTGGCTCTTTCCACAAACTTCGCCGAATATGATCATCATCCCTAGTAAAGACAAAGGCATATGGACGATCTTGAAGATGATCAAGATAGGGGATCTCATCGGAATGCCACTGAATCGGCATCGACTCTTGCTGTTGAAATTGGCTTTACGGCTGAACCGGAGTCGACCCTTGCTATTCAAATGGTTGCTGTGAATTCAGTTCCTTCTCGTGTGCCGGACTGTTCATCATGTCTTGCAATAGTTCTACTTGATGTTGAGGATTAGTTCCAACCTCAATCTCATCGTCACTTTGCTCATCGTCACTTTCCTCCGCATTAGGTATTTCCTTACTATCATTGGATGATGTCACTATATAATTCGGATAATCCGGACCATCCATAGCAGGCCTTTTGTCACGCCCCGAACCATGGCCTGGGCGTAACACGGCACTCGGGCCTTACTTGCATGTGTCCGAGCGAACCTCATGGCTTGCTTGTCAACATGGGCATCAAAACAATATAATCTATATGATGCAATTTAAATAAATCATGAAAATGTAATTTGCGGAATAAAGTCTTGAAATTATCTCATAGTATGAAATATCATGGAAACACAATAGTTTGCAAACATAAAAGCATAACTGACTCTGTGAACTAACATATGTCTATGAAACCTCTAAAACATGTCTGAATACTAACTACCAGGACATGGCCCTGGACTACCATAAACTAAATACTAATGCAGACTCCATGTTGAACCCCGAGAGAAGTGGGGCTCACCAATAAGCTGATATCTGAAGTGATCCTACTGCGCAGATGTATGCTCCTGAAAACTGGTATCTGCACCGTGAAGTGCAGGCCCCCGGGCAAAAGGGACGTTAGTACATGGTGAATAGTACTAGTATGTAAAACCTGCTGAAATGAAGAACATGGCACAACATAGATATAGGATATGAACTGAAACTGAATGTAACTTGAACATGAACATGAAACGTGAGTGAAGTCTTAAAACAGTAATCAATAGAAATACTTGTATGTAAAACTACTTTGTATCGTGGGGAATGCTATAGTATAACCGACAACATGGTCTGGTACTTGCGTCCTACCAGCAGAACACTCACAACCTTGCCAGGGATATGAGATTTAAGTAATAATAAGCATGTAAGGATCCAAACTGCATAATGAAGGTGTTGCCTCCTTGCTGGCAACCCTTATCCTACGGTGGCTACGTAGTTTCAGGCTATCTGAGCCTTCTCGGTTAACTAAGCAATTCCCAAAACATGAACATAATATAGTTGGCTAAGAAGCCCATGATTTTCGTGAAATAACTTGTAATCATGATTTCACGAAATAACTTGTAAACGTGGTTTCATGAAATATCTTGTAATATGGTTTCATGAGATAACTTGTCATAGTCTTGCAACCATGTTCTTGATTCATGAGTAATAACAATAGTTCATAATTATATATATATAATTGACTTGAAAACATGCTTGTAACTTGCTACATAAAATCATAAAGTTTCATATAAACATAATGAGAATACATGAGGAAGAATTCATGATTCATGGATTAAGCCAGGGTTCCTAATAACCGTAATGGAAGATTAGGAATACAATAACGAATATAGATACAAAATTCATGTACATAAATACATAAATAAGGGCTACCAATATGTTGGGTTTAATGTCCTAGGGTTTGAACTTCATGGATATCAAGAAACGGAGCATGGGGAAGAACGTAGAGATTCCCTCATGTGGATGGAAGTTCTACATACCTTAATTGCTCCAAAACTTGAATTAAAGACTTGAGCTTTGAAGAAGATTTCCAAAATCTTGAATTCTTGAACCTTGAGATGGGTTTTCTTGAAAACCCTAATTTTAGAATGATAATTTCTTGTTTAGATTACAAGGATAGGTGTTAGAATTGAGTTGGAATAATTTGAGTAGGCTTACCTTGGTGTTCTTGATGATGGAAGAGGGTAGGAAGTCGTTCTAGGGCTTGAAGGAATGAAAAATAATGAGTTGAACTGATATGGACGAATATATAGTGTTCTGGAACTTTGCACTTTACGTCCAGCAAAATACTGGCCGTATTTCAGTTTACGGGCCGTAAACTGCAATACAGTCCGTATTCTGCCATATGGACTACACTGCATCTCTTCAGTAAAATGGCCATAAATCTTTGCACAGATGTCTGTTTGACCCCCGTAAGATACTGTTGGAAAGGTATTTCAATTCTCTACAACTTTCATCAAGGAAGTTTTCCCAAATGCCAAACACGTTTTGAAATACGGGCCGTAAATTGAAATACGGTCCGTATTTAACCATATGACCTCAAAATGTCAAATTCCAGAATGTTCATAAATTCTTGGTTTCAGTTTACGGGCACTGTTCATGGTCGTAAATTGAAATACGACCACTGTTCATGGGCGTAAACCACCATATCACAACTGAACGGAAAAATTTCAATTCCCACATTCTTTATCTGATGTTCTAAGTCTAGGATCGTGGTCAAAACTTTCGTTAAAGGTACGGGGTGTTACAATATCTCCCCCTTGGGATCATTCGTCCTCGAATGATGGGACATGGCTTGAATACATAAACGTAAAGAAAACATGACATGAAACATGAGACATGAAATGATGTGATTACTTGAAAATATAGATACTTCTGGCATGAGACAAGAAACATGAGTGCTGGATATATGACATGAGCGTGAAACATGAGACATAATGTGACATGGGCTACGGAAAGTTACCTTGAAGGTTCTCTGCTTGTTGTTCAAACAAAAATGGGTACTTGGATTTTATATCCTCCTCGGCTTCCCATGTAGCTTCCTCAACCTTCTGGCTCCTCCACAAGACTTTCACTGAGGCTACTTCCTTAGTCCTCAACTTGCGAACCTGACGGTCAAGAATGGCTACGGGGATCTCCTCATAAGTCAACCCATCCTTAACTGTTATAGTATCAACAGGAACAACCAGCGATGGGTCTCCTACACACTTCCTCAACATGGACACATGAAACACGGGATGTACGGCAGCCAAATCTTGTGGCAACTCAAGTTCATAAGCTACTAGACCGACCTTTCGTAGAATTCTGTAAGGTCCAATATATTTGGGACTGAGCTTCCCTTTCTTTCCAAATCTCATAACACCCTTCATGGGTGAGACTTTAAGGAACACCCAATCATCAACTGAAAATTCTAAGTCCCTTCGCCTCACATCTGTATAAGACTTCTGGCGACTCTGAGCCGTTTTCAAATGCTCCTGTATTAACTTGACTTTCTCCATAGCCTGATAAACCAAATCTGGTCCTAACAACTCTGCTTCACCAACTTCGAACCAACCAATTGGTGATCTACACCTTCGCCCATACAGAGCTTCAAACGGTGCCATCCCAATGCTAGCATGATAACTGTTATTATAGGAAAACTCGATAAGAGGCAAGTGATCATCCCAATTACCTTTGAAATCCAAGACGCATGCTCTCAACATGTCCTCCAGAGTTTGAATAGTACGCTCTGCCTGGCCATCGGTCTGCGGATGAAAAGCTGTGCTAAGGTTCACCTTGGTACCCAATCCTTTCTGAAAAGATTTCCAGAAGTTCGCTGTAAACTGAGCACCACGATCTGAAATAATGGACACTAGTGTCCCATGCAATCTGACAATCTCATTAACATACAGCTTGGCATAATCTTCTGCTGAATTTGTGGTCTTAACTGGCAAAAAGTGCACCGACTTAGTAAGCCTGTCAACGATCACCCAAATAGAGTCATGTCTCCTAGCTGAACGAGGTAGACCTGATACAAAGTCCATATTGATCATTTCCCATTTCCAGACAGGAATATCAATATTCTGAGCCAAGCCACCAGGTCTCTGGTGTTCGGCTTTCACTTGCTGACAATTCGGACACTTAGCTACAAAATCTGCCACATTCTTCTTCATATCGTTCCACAAGTAAATCTCCTTAAGATCATGGTACATCTTAGTGGAACCTGGGTGAATGGAATACCTGGAGTTGTGAGCTTCTGACATGATTCGCTCTCTGAGCCCATCTACATCTGGAACACACAATCTACCTCGGTACCTCAAGGTACCATCATCTCCCCCTTGTTCAAAAGCCGTCGTCTTATGCTTGTGAATTCCCTCTCTCAGCTGCAACAAGTAGGGATCACTAAACTGTTTCTCTTTGGCTTCAACCACTAAGGAGGAAGGGCTCTATTCAGAACAACTACGCCGCCGTCCTCGGAGTCTAAATGTCGAACTCCAAGACTAGCCAAACGGTGAACTTCCTTGGTCATAATTCTCTTATCTACATCAACGTGGGCTAAGCTCCCCATGGAGCGCCGACTAAGAGCATCGGCTACAACATTCGCTTTCCCCGGATGATAGAGAATATCCACATCATAATCCTTAAGCAATTCGAGCCATCTCCTCTGCCTAAGATTCAGCTCTCTTTGCTTGAAGATATACTGCAGGTTTTTATGATCTGTGAAAATATCAACATGCACTCCATAAAAATAATGACGCCATATCTTAAGTGCAAAAACTACAGCTGCCAACTCTAGGTCATGAGTCGGATAATTCTTTTCGTGAACCTTGAGCTGGCGAGATGCATAGGCTACAACCTTACCATGCTGCATTAAGACACATCCGAGACCAACTCCCGAAGCATCACAATAAACCACGAACCCTTCAGTTCCCTCTGGTAAAGTCAAAACTGGAGCAGAAGTCAATCTCTTTTTCAGCTCTTCAAAGCTTCGCTCACAAGCATCTGACCATTGGAACTTAACTTCCTTCTTCATCAGCTTAGTCAATGGTGCTGAAATAGATGAAAACCCCTCGACGAAACGTCGGTAATAGCCTGCTAGACCCAAGAAACTGCGGATATCTGAAACTGATGCGGGTCTGGGCCAATTCTTAACGGCCTCAATCTTATGAGAGTCAACCTGAACACCCTCACCAGAAATCACATGACCTAAGAAGGCTACTGATTTGAGCCAAAATTCACACTTGGAGAATTTTGCATACAACTTGCGGTCCTTAAGAATCTGAAGAACTATACGAAGGTGTTCTGCGTGCTCGGCCTCACTACGGGAGTAAATGAGGATATCATCTATGAAGACAATGACAAAGAGGTCGAGGTATGGCTTGAAGACTCTGTTCATGAGGTCCATAAATGCTGCTGGGGCATTGGTCAAACCGAAGGACATGACACAGAATTCGAAATGGCCATATCTTGTTCTAAAGGGTGTTTTAGGAATATATTGTCCCCTAACCTTAAGTTGATGGTAACCTGATCGGAGATCTATTTTGGAGTAACATTGGGCACCCTGAAGCTGATCAAATAAGTCGTCTATTCGTGGAAGAGGGTATTTGTTCTTGACCGTGACTTTATTGAGCTGTCGATAGTCAATGCACATGCGCAAAGAACCATCCTTCTTGCGAACGAAAAGGACTGGGGCACCCCATGGAGAGACACTGGGTCGGATAAAACCCTTGTCTAAAAGATCTTTGAGTTGAGCCTTAAGCTCGCGTAATTCAGCTGGAGTCATCCTATAAGGTGGAATAGATATAGGTTTCGTACCTGGGAGTAGGTCAATTGCGAAATCAATTTCCCTATCAGGAGGGATTCCAGGAAGATCCTCGGGAAAGACTTCTGGGAACTCATTAACAACAGGGACTGACTGAAGAGTTGGGGTCTGGGAAGATGAATCCCTAACCCGAACGAGATGATAGATATAACCCTTAGACACCATCTTTCTTGCCTTGAGGTAAGAAATAAACCTACCCTTAGGACTGACAGAATCACCCTTCCACTCTAAGACTGGCTCATTAGGAAACTTGAAATTCACAGTTTTGGTTCTACAATCAACTGACGCATAACATGAATATAACCAGTCCATGCCCATGACTACATCAAAATCTACCATTTCTAACTCACATAGGTCAGCTGGAACAACATGGTGATAGACTCTGATTGGACAGCCCTTATAGACACGTCGGGCTATGACTGACTCACCAACTGGAGTTGACACTTCAAAAGGTTCTTTTAGCTTTTCAGGTTCAATACCAAATTTCCTGGCAACATAAGGGGTGACATAGGATAGGGTGGATCCAGGGTCCATGAGAGCATAAACATCAAAACTGAAAACTGTGAGTATACTTGTGACAACATCAGTACGGTTATCGATATCCTGGCGCCCGGTCAAAGCATACAAACGGTTTGGGCCACCGCTTGTGTTGCCAGATCTAGCTGGTACACGTCCTGCCTGAGTCTGGCTATTATGAGGAACTGATGAATTTACTGACTGAGTCTGATTACCTCCTGTGCCCTGTCTGACTGAAGGGCAATTTCGCTGAACATGGCCCGGCTTGCCACACCCATAGCAAATATTTGATCCAGAGCGGCACTCCCCAGGATGTCTCTTCCCACACTTAGCACAAATCGGATTGGTGAAGTTACTCTGAGTCACACTGGCCTGAGACTGGGAGCCTGACCACCTGAAATTCTGTTGACGGTTATCTTTCCTGAACTTGGAAACTGGAGCACTTGTCGTGGACGGAGTAGGTCCGGCTGACCTGTTCTTAAAGAACTTCCCATTTTCATTACCGCTGAACTGTCCGGTAGACTTGGCCCTCTTGTTGAACTCCTTGTCTTTCTCTTTCTGCAAGGCTTCCTCCTCCTTCAGCCTTGTCTCATTTCCCTGTACGAAAGCAACCATCTTGGAGATAGTCATTCCCCCATTCTGTGCGGCAATATTGGCCCCATCGTACAAATAGGGATCAAGACCTCCAACAAACCTCCTCACTCTTGCCCTCATATCTGGTACCATATATGAAGCATGCTTAGCCAGACTGATAAATTCTAAGTAGTAGTCCTGAACTGACCTACCATTCTGTTTAAGCTTCAGGAATTGTTCAGCCTTAGCTTCTCTGACTTCTATTGGCATGAAGTGGTCCAGGAAGGCACTTGTGAATTCATCCCATGTAGCATCAGGTGCATCCTCACCTCGGGATAATTCCCAAGATTCATACCAAGTGTTAGCAATGCCCTGTAGCTGATGGGCTCCAAAAGTAACTGCTTCGGTTTCTGTAACTGTCATAATCCTGAAGATCTTTTGGAGAGCATCAATGTAGTCCTGAGGGTCCTCATCTTTCTTTGTCCCCGTAAAGACTGGGGTTTCATCCTGACAAAGTCCTTAGTCTTAGAAGACTCCCCATTACCTCCTGAACTCGACCCAGATTCCTGACGTTGGGCCTGAGCTGCTACCAGTTGTGTGAGCATATTGATAGCATTCCTAACATCCCCATCCGAATCAATAGGAGGTGTTACTGTAGGGGTGGTTGGGGTTGCTGTCTGAGTCGGAACAGTCTCTTCCCGAGTTGCTTCTGCAGTAGCCCCTTGGCTGGTGGCTTTAGCCATTTTGGTGTACTTCCTTTTCGCAGGCATTTTCTGAAAATACGTACACGCACGAATTAGAAAGATATCCTAAAAGTACTGCTCTAACTGCACGATCTAGAATATGAAAGAATTGAGACAATCCTGAATGTCTTGGTGGTCAACTGTTTATATGTGTGGGGCCCTCACACATATAAAAGTGACCCCACACATATAAAAGTGACCCCACTGGACACGGTTTCAAAGACTCCCTAAAGACACTTGAACCTAGGCTCTGATACCAAGCTTTGTCACGCCCCGAACCATGGCCTGGGCGTAACACGGCACTCGGGCCTTACTTGCATGTGTCCGAGCGAACCTCATGGCTTGCTTGTCAACATGGGCATCAAAACAATATAATCTATATGATGCAATTTAAATAAATCATGAAAATGTAATTTGCGGAATAAAGTCTTGAAATTATCTCATAGTATGAAATATCATGGAAACACAATAGTTTGCAAACATAAAAGCATAACTGACTCTGTGAACTAACATATGTCTATGAAACCTCTAAAACATGTCTGAATACTAACTACCAGGACATGGCCCTGGACTACCATAAACTAAATACTAATGCAGACTCCATGTTGAACCCCGAGAGAAGTGGGGCTCACCAATAAGCTGATATCTGAAGTGATCCTACTGCGCAGATGTATGCTCCTGAAAACCGGTTTCTGCACCGTGAAGTGCAGGCCCCCGGGCAAAAGGGACGTTAGTACATGGTGAATAGTACTAGTATGTAAAACCTGCTGAAATGAAGAACATGGCACAACATAGATATAGGATATGAACTGAAACTGAATGTAACTTGAACATGAACATGAAACGTGAGTGAAGTCTTAAAACAGTAATCAATAGAAATACTTGTATGTAAAACTACTTTGTATCGTGGGGAATGCTATAGTATAACCGACAACATGGTCTGGTACTTGCGTCCTACCAGCAGAACACTCACAACCTTGCCAGGGATATGAGATTTAAGTAATAATAAGCATGTAAGGATCCAAACTGCATAATGAAGGTGTTGCCTCCTTGCTGGCAACCCTTATCCTACGGTGGCTACGTAGTTTCAGGCTATCTGAGCCTTCTCGGTTAACTAAGCAATTCCCAAAACATGAACATAATATAGTTGGCTAAGAAGCCCATGATTTTAGTGAAATAACTTGTAATCATGATTTCACGAAATAACTTGTAAACGTGGTTTCATGAAATATCTTGTAATATGGTTTCATGAGATAACTTGTCATAGTCTTGCAACCATGTTCTTGATTCATGAGTAATAACAATAGTTCATAATTATATATATATAATTGACTTGAAAACATGCTTGTAACTTGCTACATAAAATCATAAAGTTTCATATAAACATAATGAGAATACATGAGGAAGAATTCATGATTCATGGATTAAGCTAGGGTTCCTAATAACCGTAATGGAAGATTAGGAATACAATAACGAATATAGATACAAAAATCATGTACATAAATACATAAATAAGGGCTACCAATATGTTGGGTTTAATGTCCTAGGGTTTGAACTTCATGGATATCAAGAAACGGAGCATGGGGAAGAACGTAGAGATTCCCTCATGTGGATGGAAGTTCTACATACCTTAATTGCTCCAAAACTTGAATTAAAGACTTGAGCTTTGAAGAAGATTTCCAAAATCTTGAATTCTTGAACCTTGAGATGGGTTTTCTTGAAAACCCTAGTTTTATAATTATAATTTCTTGTTTAGATTACAAGGATAGGTGTTAGAATTGAGTTGGAATAATTTGAGTAGGCTTACCTTGGTGTTCTTGATGATGGAAGAGGGTAGGAAGTCGTTCTAGGGCTTGAAGGAATAAAAAATAATGAGTTGAACTGATATGGACGAATATATAGTGTTCTGGAACTTTGCACTTTATGTCCAGCAAAATACTGGTCGTATTTCAGTTTACGGGCCGTAAACTGCAATACGGTCCGTATTCTGTCATATGGACTACACTGCATCTCTTCAGTAAAATAGTCATAACTCTTTTCACAGATGTACGTTTTACCCCCGTAAGATACCGTTGGAAAGGTATTTCAATGCTCTACAACTTTCATTAAGGAAGTTTTCCCAAATTCCAAACACGTTTTGAAATACGGGCCGTAAAGTGAAATACGGTCCGTATTTAACCATATGACCTCAAAATGTCAAATTCCAGAATGTTCATAAATTCTTGGTTTCAGTTTACGGGCACTGTTCATGGTCGTAAATTGAAATACGACCACTGTTCATGGGCGTAAACCACCATATCACAACTGAACGGAAAAATTTCAATTCCCACATTCTTTATCTGATGTTCTAAGTCTAGGATCGTGGTCAAAACTTTCGTTAAAGGTACGGGGTGTTACACCTTTGTCTATAATTTGGTGCAACCACCACATTCTTCCTACATAAGAAATTAGGGTGTTTTAACTACTACACATCAAATAACACTATTGATGTTAAAAAAAATAGACGTACCTATAGTAATCAACTGCACCGAAACTTGAGGAAGGACCATAGCTTTGAGTACCTTGTTGGATAGGCTGAGGATGTTCCAACTTGATTCGTCCATCCCGATTGAGGAGACAGTCCGATATGATACATATCAGGTGTATAGCCCCTAAATAATATAATCGACATCATTAGTAGCATTCAAATGCCACTAATAATAATAATAATATTGTAAAAAATGAATATTTACCACTGCCCGTCAAATTGTTGACTTAAACTATCCAGAGGCATTTGGCTAGTCAAAATGTTTTCATAGGTACTCATGTCAGGGTAGGTTCTGCTTGAATGACTTCGGCCTGAATTATAGACAGGGCTTCCCGAGGAACCCTAGCCATGAATTCAAGTCGATTAATGGGCACCTTCTCTATATACATTTTAAGGACGTTTAAAGTTATGCATTGCCTATAATCATAAGGCGCCTTCAAATAATCAGTCAAAGAATCATCATCTTGAATGTACCACTTGTCCATAACTAGTTACACCTTGCGGCGTAAATGACATTGGATATTTTCCAATTATATTTAGATCAAAATCACTTCTACTAACTTGTAGTCTATTATACAAGGCTTGGAGTAGTTTTGAGAATTTTAAGTCAAGTGGAAACTTAACATGGTATTTTGGGGAAGAATCACTGTGCAAATTATTTTTCTCGAATATAATTTATCCGTCCCAAAATAAAGAAACTCTAATTCTTGGAACATCTGCCATATTTTGAATATTTTAGGAGGAATACAAAAATGCAAAAACTAGATGAAACTTCAAATTTTTTATTTTTTTTGCCTTATACGAACTCGGTATTAATAGGATTTGAAGTTTGAATATAGAACCAACGCATGCATGCAATTACAGTGTCTTGCAATGTTACATCAAATAAAATTAAGTACGGAGTGTTGCATAACGCATGAAATAATTGCGTTATATCAGAATAGCACAGTAAATTACCGTGATATTCTGTCACAACGCAGTAAAGTAATGTGTTATGACAGTTTAACGCAGTAATTTAATGTATAATGCAGTATTTTACTGCGCTATACCCTGCATCATATTGTCACCTCACCTGTCAAACAGAAAAACGTCATGATTCGAATCAAACTTTATATACCGTAATTTGACGAATAACTGTTACCAACCTGTTATATCCTGTATTTTTGAACCTCGGAGCATCTGCTGGGGTGGGGCCCACATACCGAGATTTTTTTTGGAACATCTGAAAAGTCATATGAATCACATATGTAAAGTTAAACACAACTCATGAAGTACCTTTGGACCAAATCAAAGTGGAAACCCTCCAAACGAATATTTTTAAGAAAACGTTTTCGGGTGACCTGACTTTGGGGGGCAAAAACTGTATTGTAAGTTTGGAATTTCGAAAATACCTTGAAATAGAAGTTGTAGATAATTGAATTAGCTTTCCATCCATAGGTCGTGGGTTCCCATGTGACGTCGGTACAAGGAGATATGAACGTTTTAAGGTCGAAAGGTCAGTGGGCTAGGCCCAACTCGGGACCAACCGAGTTGCCCAAAAAAATGAAAAAAAATTCAGGCCCAAGTGAGGAGCCATTCGGCCATGGTCCATAAAAAGGATCCAAGCCCATGGAATTAAGTCATGTGGTCAATGAATAAAAGACCACTTAATCATCCAAATTCCATAGAACTTTCAAGAGAAAGAATAGGAGGAAAAACAAGAGAAAAACAAGAACAAAAAGAGGGCATTTCGGGTTTGGCCATAGAAAAATCACCCCTCAAAATCTTGCCTCTAAAATTATTTTCTTGTTGAATTCCTACTAAATTAAGTGTCCTCTACAACTTGGTGTAATTGTTTTGGAAGAAGGAGCACTTATTTCTTCAAGTTGACAACTTGTTCAAGTGAAGAAGTTTGTAGAAAAAGGTAAGAATCAATTCCTTTTTCTTATGTTATGAAGGTTTGTTTATGTTGTGGTATGTGGAAATGAGTAGAAATTATGGAAATAAGGAAGTTTGCAAAGTGGGTATGTATATATATATGTAGCCATGGGTGTATATATATTGTATACATATATGAGTTGAATTTTATGTTGCATTCTAGTTGTGGTTATGATGGAAATCATATTGGGAATGAAAGTTGAATGAATTTTGGTTGAAGTTGGAATGTAGATGATTATGTCACTTTAGAATAATTTTGTGATATTATGGAAATGAAGTTGTTAAGATGTGAATTATGATTATGGTTGATGAATTTGGAAGTTGGAAACTTGTTATGAAGTTGTATGCCAAAGATTTGATGTTTTGCATAAGTTATGATTTTGGCGGAAGATTGTATATCATGTATATCGAGTGTATATCTTAAGGAAAACGATATGAAATGTTTCTAGAACTATATGGTGATGATCATGATGGTTGTTGAATATGAAATTATTGATCTTAGTTGAAAGTTGGGTTGAATTGAAGATTATGTCAACTTGTGAGAAAAATGACTAGTTGAAGGATATTTGTGTTTTTAATGTTCATTGTTGATATTGTTGTTGTCGTTTGGGTTGTTGTTGATGATTTATAGCCGAGTTGAATTCTCGGGGTGTCATATGTATAGGGGAAGTGCTGCCGAAATTTCGGTAGCCAAATATGCTTAAAGTTGAAATAATGGCATTAATAATTCACAATTGGTAAACTTGACCAATTGCAGTTTTTCGACGAAACGGGAAGTGAGTTTGGAAAGGCTTAAGGAGCGCGAAAGGTATATAAAGCAACCCCAATTCTTCCCTTGGCATGCCCCTACTGTGTTAGGGTCGGATCCGGGCCTCGAAGAACCTCTTGGCCCTCGGAATCCGCAAGACAAAATTTCAGTTTTTCCTTCAGTAGAATTGAACCATTTTGATACGCTTTTTTTCTGAAATTATGCAATTTTGCTCTAAATTATTCAGAAAATCATAGAATGTTTGTATAACCTTTTTAGGTGATACTATATGCTTAGAGGGCACAATTTGAGCCCGCCGCCTTGTTTGTCCCAAGGCGGGCCCGCTATTTACGGTTTTACCCCTAATGTGTTAAAGCTTCCTTTTTAAGCGATTTTTGAAAGAAATGTTTTAATTACCCTACTAATCGCTTAACGAATATTATTTTAAATATTCTGTTAAATATTATAAATTATTTTGACACTCGGAATGACTTCGGGAAAGTTATACTTCTGTAATTTATTATGATATCTGAAATACATTTATTATGATTCCGTCCGACCCCATTGGATTTGTTTGTCTTCGACACGCTTCATCGAGTCTTTGAAAACATTTATTATATTTTTAAATTGCATTAGTCTCTCACTACTCCACTCGTGGATGTCCCAATGTTTCCCACACTGAGCCCGGGCCAGGATATGTTGTCAAGCGTAATTCTCTGCATTGTTCGCCGCGTCCCGGTGTGAGGGGGCAGGTATACGCGTACATGGGTCTGTGGAGTATGATGTGCCATGTCCACCTATTCTGATCTGATCTGTATGGCCATTTTGATATGACATTATATGATACGGGGCCACGCCCCTTTTTTTGATTCCTCTGTATAGTGGCACCAGCGTCGGGAGGGTGGCCACATTATGTCTGCCGAGTCCCGTGTCAGGGACCGGATATGATATGATATGACATATGTTTCTGTACGCATTCTGTCTGTTTTGGAAATATGCATTTGACACTCTGGATTCTGTACTCATTTTCTGTAACCATTATGATTTGACTTCTGTGATTCCGCTTTACATATTCAGTACATATTTCGTACTGACCCCCTTTCTTCGGGGGCTGCGTTTTCATGCCGCGCAGGTACTGACGACAGGTTCGCTGATCCACACGTTTAAGATCCTATTTCTGCTATTTGGGGCGCTCTCTTCTACAGAGCCCATCTTTTGGTACAGTCTGTCACTGCTATCTGGATATGTACTTTGTTCAGGGTATGACGGGGCCCTGTCCCGTATTATGATTATGATATGTTCTGTAGAGGTCTGTGGATACATCTGTGTGGGTTCTGTACATATGTTTGGGATATTCTGTTCTGTGATGGCCTTATCGGCCTATGTGTGACAAGTCTGCTTTTCTGCTAAGTTCTGTAGCGACCACTAATATTATTATTATATTATTATTCTGTTAATATGCTAATTTGGGGTATCGGGTACGTATAGGTGCCCAGCTCGGGCACTGGTCGCGGCCCACGGGGTTGGGTCGTGACAAAAGTGGTATCAGAGCGGTTCGTCCTCGGAATGTCCACAGACCGTGTCTAGTAGAGTCTTGTTTATCGGTGTGTTGTGCACCACACCTATAAACAGGAGGCTACAGGGCATTTAGGATACTACCCTTCTTTCTGTCTTAGATCGTGCGATAGAGCTGTGTTATCAGGATGACCCCTTCCTAACGAGTGGCTATATTTGCAGATATGCCTCCAAAAAAGGCGACAGCGGCCCAAAAGGCCAAGTCAGTTGCCGTAGGAGAGACTAGCCGGGTCCAGAGGACTACCAGGGCCCAGGTATATATTGCTCCGGAGACTTTGCCCCAGATAGAGGGTTCTTCTACACCGCCACTCGTGGAGGAGATTGGGGCAGCCGTAGCTGCAGATCGGGGGACGGCTCCACTGCCAGCTCCCGCAGTTCCAGTACCTGAGCCTCCAGCTCCACGGCCAGGCACTGAGGATCAGTCTATGAGGGAGGCAGTCCAGTTGCTGACTAGACTTGTGGCAGGGCAGGTTCAGGGGCATGGACTGGGAGGTGACCGGGCAGTCAGGCGTGATAGTTCGAGAGCCCGTGAGTTTTTGACTTGTAACCCTCCAGAGTTCTTCGGGACAAAGCCCGAGGAGGATCCTGAGGAGTTTATTAGGAAGATGCGACGCACTCTAGATTTGATTAATGCTTCCGAGATAGAGTCAGTCGCGTTAGCTTCGTACCGGTTATATGATGTGGCGGCAAACTGGTACGAGTCATGGGGGCTATCCAGGGGGGACGGCGCTCCTCCAGCAGTTTGGGGCGATTTTTCTCAGGCATTTCTTGGACACTTTCTGCCCCCAGAGTTGCGACGAGCCAGATCTGATAGATTCTTATTATTAAGGCAGAAGGGCCGCAGTATTCGGGACTATAGTTTGGAGTTTGATTCCTTGGCCCGATATGCACCTACTGTGGTGGCTACTATGGCAGACCGGATGCATAGATATATTATGGGGCTGGATCGGTATTTTGTTGATAGCTGCTTAGTATTGGCTGCTCAGCCCGGTATGGACATTGCCCGTATCCAGGCCCATGCCTAGGGCATGGAGGATCGGGGCAGGGGAGGACACCAGCCTGACAGGGGCCAGGATCAGAGACAGCCCAAGAGGGTCAGGTCATCTGGAGACTTTCGGGGCAGACAGCCCCAACAGCCGCAGCAGCCTAGCAGACTTTCATCTCAGCCGGCGCAGAGCGCGCCTCCCCAGCCTGCAGGTCGCAGATTCGATAGCCCAGGGTATTCAGGAGCAGGCCAGAGCTCCAGGGGTTCAGGTTCGCGGACAGATAAGGGTTCTGGTCAGATGAGGCCACCCAGGGTTCAGTGTTCTTTTTGCGGCAGATACCATACGGGAGAGTGCTACAGAGCCACCGGTGCATGCTTTTCTTGTGGCCGTCATGGCCATTCTGTGAGAGATTGCCCGTATAAGGGTAGTTCGGGTGGTGCAGCGCAGCCTACCGGATCAGCCGCTGGGTCTTCATCTTCGTCAGTGGCTATGCGCCCTACGGGGCAGGGTATTTCGGCACCAGCGGGTCGCGGCAGAGGCCGTGGTGGAGCTTCTGGTATTAGCGGTCCTTCGAACCGTATTTATGCTTTGGCCAGCCGCCAGGATCAGGAGGCATCTCCTAATGTCGTTACATGTACTTTATTGGTCTTCTCTCGGTCTGTGTATGCATTAATTGATCCAGGTTCAACTTTATCATATATTTCACCTCTTGTTGCCGGTAAAATTGGTATTATGTCTGAACCTATAGAGCCATTTGAGGTAGCCACACCGATAGGGGACTTTATTGTAGCGAAACAGGTTTATAAAGACTGTTCTGTGATTGTATGTGGCCGTGATACTAAGGCAGATCTGGTAGAGTTAGATATGACTGAATTTGATGTTATTATGGGTATGGACTGGCTAGCTTCCTGTTATGCTAATGTTGACTGCCAGAATAAGGTGGTTCGCTTCCAGTTTCCCGGGGAGCCAGTTTTAGATTGGGCTGGAAATACAGCATCGCCGAAAGGTAAGTTTATTTCATACCTTAAGGCAAAGAAAATGATTAGAAAGGGTTATATCTATCATCTGGTACGGGTGCAAGACTTGGACGCAGAGACGCCGACACTTCAGTCAGTCCCCGTGGTTAATGAGTTTCCAGATGTTTTCCCCGACGAGCTTCCAGGTCTTCCTCCAGAGCGGGAGATAGATTTCTCTATTGATTTACTCCCAGACACTCAGCCTATCTCTATTCCTCCGTATAGAATGGCGCCTGCAGAATTAAAGGAGTTGAAGGAGCAGCTGAAAGATTTGTTGGATAAGGGCTTCATCAGACCCAGTACTTCGCCTTGGGGAGCCCCGGTATTATTTGTGCGTAAGAAGGACGGGTCGCTGCGTATGTGTATTGATTATCGGCAGCTGAATAAGGTTACTATAAAGAATAAATACCCCCTCCCCAGGATTGATGATTTGTTTGATCAGCTGCAGGGCGCTAAGTGTTTTTCGAAGATAGATCTTCGATCCGGTTACCACCAGGTGCGAGTACGAGAGGCCGATATCCCTAAGACAGCTTTCCGGACCCGATATGGGCATTACGAGTTCAGGGTTATGTCTTTTGGGCTTACTAATGCCCCCGCAGTATTCATGGATTTGATGAACCGGGTATTCAGGCCATTCTTGGATATGTTTGTAATTGTATTCATTGATGATATCCTGGTTTATTCCCGGTCTGAGGCGGAGCACGCAGATCATCTGAGATCGGTATTAGGGGTACTCCGGCATCAGAAATTATATGCGAAATTTTCTAAGTGTGAATTCTGGCTGTCTTCAGTGGCTTTCTTGGGGCATGTTATTGCAGCTGATGGTGTCCGGGTGGACACACAGAAGATTGAGACCGTGAAGAATTGGCCCAGACCTACGACGCCCACAGAGGTACGCAGTTTCCTGGGGTTAGCAGGCTATTACAGGAGATTTGTGGAGAAGTTTGCTTCGATTTCAGCGCCTTTGACAAGGCTGACTCAGAAGGGAGCTAAGTTCCTGTGGTCTGACGCTTGTGAACGGAGCTTCCAGTTGCTGAAGGAGAAGCTGACTACAGCCCCAGTTCTGACTCTTCCAGAGGGACCGTACGGGTATGTTATTTATTGTGACGCTTCTGGCATGGGGTTGGGCTGTGTATTGATGCAGGATGGCAGAGTTATAGCGTATGCTTCCCGGCAGCTCAAGCAGCATGAGAAGAATTATCCTACCCACGATCTGGAGCTCGCAGCGGTAATTCATGCTCTGAAGATATGGAGACAATATTTATATGGCGTTCATGTAGATATCTATACTGATCATAAGAGTCTCCAGTATATTTTCAGGCAGAGAGAGCTTAATTTGCGACAGCGGAGGTGGCTAGAGCTTCTGAAAGATTATGACGTGGATATTCTGTATCATCCGGGTAAGGCTAATGTTGTTGCCGATGCGCTCAGTCGGAAGTCTATGGGCAGTTTGGCCGATTTACAGCCAGATAGGAGAGAGATAGCCCGTGATATTCAGCAGTTGGCTAGTCTCGGGGTTCGTCTGGCCGATTCTGGAGATACACGGATTTCTGTTCGAGGGGTTTCTGAGTCATCCCTCAGGGACGATATTAAGCGGCGTCAATACGAAGATCCTGTCTTAGCTCAGTACAGGGACACAACCTATGATAAGGAGAGGACCCCGTTCGAGTTTTCACCGGACGGTACTTTGTTATACAGAGGCAGGTTGTGTGTACCTGATATTGCAGGCCTTCGGCAGCAGGTTATGAGCGAGGCACATTATGCTCGCTATTCGGTCCATCCTGGGTCTACGAAGATGTACCATGATCTCCGATGCTTATACTGGTGGGACGGCATGAAGCGGGATATTGCAGAGTTCGTCGCCCAGTGCCCTAATTGTCAGCAGGTCAAGATTGAGCATCAGAAGCCGGGTGGACTGTTGCAGGAGATGGAAATCCCGACTTGGAAGTGGGAGGTTATTAATATGGACTTCATTACAGGTTTGCCTCGCACTCCACGGAAGTATGATTCCATCTGGGTCGTTGTTGATAGGCTGACGAAATCAGCCCATTTTCTTCCCGTCAGGACTACTTATTCCGCCGAGGATTATGCCAGGCTCTATATTAGAGAGATTGTGAAGCTTCACGGAGTTCCTATATCTATTATTTCTGACAGAGGCGCCCAGTTTACGGTGCGTTTCTGGAGGTCGTTTCAGGAGGGTCTAGGGACTCAGGTGAGTCTGAGCACAGCCTTTCATCCTCAGAGCGACGGACAGGCCGAGCGCACTATACAGACGCTGGGGGATATGTTGCGGGCCTGCGTTATTGATTTCAGAGGCAGCTGGGATGATCACTTGCCATTGATTGAGTTTGCATATAATAACAGTTACCATTCCAGCATCCAGATGGCTCCGTACGAGGCTCTATATGGTAGGAAATGCAGATCGCCGATTGGCTGGTTTGACATTGGCGAGTCAGAGTTGATTGGCCCAGATATGGTCCAGCAGGCCGTGGACAAGGTAAAACTTATTCGGGAGCGACTGTTGGCAGCCCAGAGCCGACAGAAGTCATACGCGGATAAACGGCGTCGACCATTGGAGTTTCAGGTAGGCGATTGGGTATTCCTGAAGGTATCGCCTATGAAAGGCGTGATGCGGTTCGGCAGAAAGGGTAAGCTCAGTCCGCGTTATATTGGGCCTTATCAGATTGTTCGAAAAACTGGAAATGTCGCCTATGAGCTAGATTTGCCATCTGATTTGGAAGCGGTACATCCGGTATTTCATGTCTCTATGCTTCGTAAATGCGTCGGTGACCCTTCTAGAATATTTTCTGCTGATGATATTCAGGTGACGGAGCAACTATCGTACGAGGAGCAGCCCGTATCTATTTTGGATCGTCAGGTAAGGAGGCTTCGGAATAAAGATGTAGCCTCTGTTAAGGTACTGTGGCGGAACGATAATAGGGAGGAAATGACATGGGAGGCCGAAGAGGAAATGAAGAAGAAATATCCTCATTTGTTCTCTATACCCACAGGTAACCTTAAATCCCTGCTTTAATTTATTCCAATATCAATCGTGTGTCATATGTGATGTCTGTAAACATGAACTCCCCCAAAGTATTTTCAAACCCTATGAGATTAATTTAACATTCGAGGACGAATGTTCTAAAGGGGGGGGGGGGAGGATGTTATATCCCGTATTTTTGAACCTCGGAGCATCTGCTGGGGTGGGGCCCACATACCGAGATTTTTTTTGGAACATCTGAAAAGTCATATGAATCACATATGTAAAGTTAAACACAACTCATGAAGTACCTTTGGACCAAATCAAAGTGGAAACCCTCCAAACGAATATTTTTAAGAAAACGTTTTCGGGTGACCTGACTTTGGGGGGCAAAAACTGTATTGTACGTTTGGAATTTCGAAAATACCTTGAAATAGAAGTTGTAGATAATTGAATTAGCTTTCCATCCATAGGTCGTGGGCTCCCAGGTGACGTCGGTACAAGGAGATATGAACGTTTTAAGGTTGAAAGGTCAGTGGGCTAGGCCCAACTCGGGACCAACCGAGTTGGCCCAAAAAAATGAAAAAAAATGAAAAAAAAGTGAGGAGCCATTCGGCCATGGTCCATAAAAAGGATCCAAGCCCATGGAATTAAGTCATGTGGTCAATGAATAAAAGACCACTTAATCATCCAAATTCCATAGAACTTTCAAGAGAAAGAATAGGAGGAAAAACAAGAGAAAAACAAGAACAAAAAGAGGGCATTTCGGGTTTGGCCATAGAAAAATCACCCCTCAAAATCTTGCCTCTAAAATTATTTTCTTGTTGAATTCCTACTAAATTAAGTGTCCTCTACAACTTGGTGTAATTGTTTTGGAAGAAGGAGCACTTATTTCTTCAAGTTGACAACTTGTTCAAGTGAAGAAGTTTGTAGAAAAAGGTAAGAATCAATTCCTTTTTCTTATGTTATGAAGGTTTGTTTATGTTGTGGTATGTGGAAATGAGTAGAAATTATGGAAATAAGGAAGTTTGCAAAGTGGGTATGTATATATATATGTAGCCATGGGTGTATATATATTGTATACATATATGAGTTGAATTTTATGTTGCATTCTAGTTGTGGTTATGATGGAAATCATATTGGGAATGAAAGTTGAATGAATTTTGGTTGAAGTTGGAATGTAGATGATTATGTCACTTTAGAATAATTTTGTGATATTATGGAAATGAAGTTGTTAAGATGTGAATTATGATTATGGTTGATGAATTTGGAAGTTGGAAACTTGTTATGAAGTTGTATGCCAAAAATTTGATGTTTTGCATAAGTTATGATTTTGGCGGAAGATTGTATATCATGTATATCGAGTGTATATCTTAAGGAAAACGATATGAAATGTTTCTAGAACTATATGGTGATGATCATGATGGTTGTTGAATATGAAATTATTGATCTTAGTTGAAAGTTGGGTTGAATTGAAGATTATGTCAACTTGTGAGAAAAATGACTAGTTGAAGGATATTTGTGTTTTTAATGTTCATTGTTGATATTGTTGTTGTCGTTTGGGTTGTTGTTGATGATTTATAGCCGAGTTGAATTCTCGGGGTGTCATATGTATAGGGGAAGTGCTGCCGAAATTTCGGTAGCCAAATATGCTTAAAGTTGAAATAATGGCATTAATAATTCACAATTGGTAAACTTGACCAATTGCAGTTTTTCGACGAAACGGGAAGTGAGTTTGGAAAGGCTTAAGGAGCGCGAAAGGTATGTAAAGCAACCCCAATTCTTCCCTTGGCATGCCCCTAGTGTGTTAGGGTCGGATCCGGGCCTCGAAGGACCTCTTGGCCCTCGGAATCCGCAAGACAAAATTTCAGTTTTTCCTTCAGTAGAATTGAACCATTTTGATACGCTTTTTTTCTGAAATTATGCAATTTTGCTCTAAATTATTCAGAAAATCATAGAATGTTTGTATAACCTTTTTAGGTGATACTATATGCTTAGAGGGCACAATTTGAGCCCGCCGCCTTGTTTGTCCCAAGGCGGGCCCGCTATTTACGGTTTTGCCCCTAATGTGTTAAAGCTTCCTTTTTAAGCGATTTTTGAAAGAAATGTTTTAATTACCCTACTAATCGCTTAACGAATATTATTTTAAATATTCTGTTAAATATTATAAATTATTTTGACACTCGGAATGACTTCGGGAAAGTTATACTTCTGTAATTTATTATGATATCTGAAATACATTTATTATGATTCCGTCCGACCCCATTGGATTTGTTTGTCTTCGACACGCTTCATCGAGTCTTTGAAAACATTTATTATATTTTTAAATTGCATTAGTCTCTCACTACTCCACTCGTGGATGTCCCAATGTTTCCCACACTGAGCCCGGGCCAGGATATGTTGTCAAGCGTAATTCTCTGCATTGTTCGCCGCGTCCCGGTGTGAGGGGGCAGGTATACGCGTACATGGGTCTGTGGAGTATGATGTGCCATGTCCGCCTATTCTGATCTGATCTGTATGGCCATTTTGATATGACATTATATGATACGGGGCCACGCCCCTTTTTCTGATTCCTCTGTATAGTGGCACCAGCGTCGGGAGGGTGGCCACATTTTGTCTGCCGAGTCCCGTGTCAGGGACCGGATATGATATGATATGACATATGTTTCTGTACGCATTCTGTCTGTTTTGGAAATATGCATTTGACACTCTGGATTCTGTACTCATTTTCTGTAACCATTATGATTTGACTTCTGTGATTCCGCTTTACATATTCAGTACATATTTCGTACTGACCCCCTTTCTTCGGGGGTTGCGTTTTCATGCCGCGCAGGTACTGACGACAGGTTCGCTGATCCACACGTTTAGGATCCTATTTCTGCTATTTGGGGCGCTCTCTTCTACAGAGCCCATCTTTTGGTACAGTCTGTCACTGCTATCTGGATATGTACTTTGTTCAGGGTATGACGGGGCCCTGTCCCGTCTTATGATTATGATATGTTCTGTAGAGGTCTGTGGATACATCTGTGTGGGTTCTGTACATATGTTTGGGATATTCTGTTCTGTGATGGCCTTATCGGCCTATGTGTGCCAAGTCTGCTTTTCTGCTAAGTTCTGTAGCGACCACTAATATTATTATTATATTATTATTCTGTTAATATGCTAATTTGGGGTATCGGGTACGTATAGGTGCCCAGCTCGGGCACTGGTCGCGGCCCACGGGGTTGGGTCGTGACACAACCACACAACATTCCACACAAAATTGAGTTATTATGTCATTTTTTTGACCAATTTAAAGATATTAATCGTGTTATATCGTTCACTCCAGCAAACATCTTTGAAGCAATGGGTAGGTCCTGGGAACTAGGTGATGATGATTTTCATTACTCAAATAACCCTAACGACAGATTCAATCGAGAATACAATAATAAAATGAGAGATGAGTGGGATTGGCGTGTTAGGGAGGCTGCAGCACTGGAGCACAAGTTAGCGTCAGTAGGGCTTAAACGCCCAAAAAAACGTGCTATGTCAATGTCTCGCGGAACTCCACAAGAGTTTAATTTGGTTTTTAATCGTTTTCGCAAAGAGAACAATCGGATGCAAATACGTTACCATAGGGTAGAATATGGTATACATGGTAACACAAGATTTAGATCCAAGTGGGATTCGGACTGTGAAATGTCCGATGAAGATTAATATTTTTCTTACAATAATAATAAGTAGGTAGGGTCATAAAGACCCTTCCCCCCCCCCCCCCCCCCCCAGGGTACTTGAGGATTTGCAACTATATAAGTAACCCTTTCTTTTGTTATTAGACTACACCATATTCAATGTCGAGTAGTAGAAACTCAGCTTGGTCTTTACTCCTTCCAAAAGAACCAAATAGCAGTGATGATGAAAGTTCAAATCATAGCAGTTTTTTGAGCGATACCAGTGATTTCAAACTAGATGAGCTAAATCTCCACCTTCTTATAGAGCGTAATGATGATTTCTGCAGTGTGAAATATTTAGATCCGCGAGAATATTATTGCGGTTGACGCCGAGAATGATCACATCGGCTTGTCGAATCAGAACGTCTTGTTCGTAACTTGGAAAATCTCAACGCTCCAATCCCAACAAGGTACTCCTTAACCATGCCTCAAGTAGGTCCAGAAACTTGCGAGCTTGCCGTGCAAAGGATTAGAAAAGAAAACAATAGAATGCTGGCAAGACGATGTAGATTTTACACGCTAAAGTTGGCCGAAGAACAAGCATCATCAACCGGTAGAGAACTAACTGCTACTGAAAAAAGATGTGTCTTAAGAAACCGCCAATATTTTTCTGAGGACGATATTAAGGACTTGTACTCTGATGATGATTAAGAATGTTGTGATTTTAGTTTTAAGTTTAATTTGTGATTATGCTGTTATTTTGAAGAATATTAGTATGTTAAGTATTTTCATCTACTCAAGGTTATGAATGATGCAATTTAATTAAGTTTTTTTTTTTTTGTATGAATGCTGCCATTTTGACTAACTTTTGATTAATTATTAATGAACAAGTTTAAGTATTCGTAAAGAACTTCAAGCTAACGTCACCAAGCCTTCAAACGAAAATGGCGTTCGAGCACTTTTCAACCACTAAAACGGCCATCCAAACTTTTGTGTATCCTTGATGTATTGATCCTACCTTATTAATCGCACAAAAATAAGTAGGGTTCTATATAAAATATTGAAGTTTCAAGGTCCCGAAGCATGATTAATCTATGGTCAAAGTACGTTAAAAAGTGTAATGGAAGAAGGGTTAACCAAAAGGGCCGAAAAAAAAATGGGAGGGACACTATAGTAGTTAACGGAGTCGTCCCCGTTAACTGCTTTAGCGCAGTAAATTACTACGCTAAAGGTATTTTGGTAACATTTTTTTTTTTTTTGGGATATTTTGATTCAAAATGTTTTTTTTTTTTTTTTGGCATTTTGGTTCCGGACTCGGTATTGGTGAAGGAAGTTTATGGATGATAAGAAGTTTACAATTTTATTGGTTGTGTTGATTGGATCTTGTCCATCAACATACGAAATGTCTATCTAAACTAGTCCCGAATCGTCTCCAAAAACTTTAGGCACAACAGAGGTCTTGAGCTACTCCACCCAATGCGATGTGGTAGGCATAATGGGATTTCGGCATAATACTCAAATTTGGTATGCAATTTGCATAATTACAAATCAAAATCAGAACTCGTAAAGGATGTTCTCACATCATAGGTTAGTATAGTTATGATTTACTTTGAATCAATACTTTTGACTCGAATTTTGTATATATATTAAAAAGTTTATTAAATAAGTATGTCTTGAACATAATAAATCAAATTAGCTACGGTAGAATCTCCAATTTTAATCCATAAAGTTCAAATCCTAATTTATTTAAGAGAGAATGGGGAGTGAATTGAATTCCGTTTCCGTTCTTTGGGGGCTTTCGGGCCCCTCTCGATCTTTTTCGTAGTTGAGAAGGGGGGAAAGGAGAAATATATAGTATCAATAAGAAGATCATTTGATTTTCTTATTTGCTATAGCGGAAACCCCAAAATCTAGAGCTTATGGTTTTAAGTTCCAACCCAGTTCCAACAATGCACTTCTCGGCACATCATCGGTAGGGGAAATTTCCGAAGTTCTCAAATAGTTGCTTTTGTCTCTGTTTATTCTATTATTAGTTCTATTGTTCCGATCCGCTTGTGTTTCAGGAAATCAAACCGAAGTAAATTCATTCAACAAGAGAAGAGAGACTTGTTGGAAATGTGCTTGGTTGTTGACCAAGAAAGAAAGAAATGGGAGCTAAAGACCCAGAAGGCCTAGAGCAAGGTCAAGAAGTTAGCTCATTAAACCAGTGCCCTTTTCTTTTGTACTAATCAACTATATGAAATATAGAATAGAAGGTCTTCAATCTTCACACTTATGCGTGTTTGGAACATTTTGAGGTCAACCCTGTGACTCATTACTTTGCGTTTGAACCCAAAAATCAAATACATATGTGAGATTTGCAACCAAACATTGTTACTAAAATTAATACTCTTGCGTACCTCATACCACTACTAAAAAATCACTATTCTCCCATTGAATTACCCACTGAAAAATGTTTACTGGCTATTCCCATTGAATGTCGGTCGAAAAAACCTAAATTTTAGTGTTTCACATTGAAAAATTCGGAAGTTTCCCAGAGTTTCAAGAAAAATCTATTTCCCACCATGCGTTTTCCCAGTGTGCTATTTAGATAGAAACGATGTGAAAAATTATGTTTTATAACATAAATTTCTCATTCAATAACGGTTGAAAAAAATCTCTATTTCTAATAGTGTACACCCTACCAAACGGCCCCAAGTCTAGAGTTATTCATTGGGTTAAAAGATACTACAGTACTCGTATGATTCAACTATTGAGGCAGGTTGAAAAGACTAAAGGTTACTATATTCCAAGTTGGAATGGGACAATTGTATATTTCTACACATTTGGACTAAGGCAACGAGAAACTTTTATATGTATACAGGGAGTTACGTTGGCTATTTCCAATTCCATGAACTGTGTAACTAGGTGGAGGACATTTCCTATTTTTACCATTTCCATGTGTTGTTATAAGTGAAAGATTTAAAGTTTGAAACATCACGAGCTTGAGATAAGACTTGAGAATGACAATAACCTGCAGAACCAAAAAGAAAAAAACATGATGGATTGTGCAGAAGATAAGAATATTGTTACAGTTGTATTTGAAAGATGAGAAGTGAATAATTCAAGACATGAAGGTAGAGGGTCCATTTGTTTACTTTTTTCTTGCTTTTATATTGTTAATTATAAATTGAGACAATAATATTTATACATCCTCAAGTTTATTTTAAATTCAAGCGCTCTCTTCGATTTTGAATAAGATATTTTCTCCTTCTATTCTATGTAATAGCTATTTTTTTCAAAAAAAAAAAAATTGCTTCCACTTTCTATCCATGTAGTACCTGTATACATTAATATTTTTATCCTTTTCTAGGTGTTTCACCTATAATTTTATTAATGTTATATTGTCTTATTTTAAGTTAAGTCCATTAATATTAATTCTATTTTTAAATTGATATTGTAATATAACGTGCATTAGGCATTACTTATGTGTCTCGCTATGTGTGTTTGTGTTTGTCTACATCTATCATGTATATTAGTTTTTGAGTTTTGATTATCATTAATCAAATATTTTTAAATTAAAATTTAAAATTTATTCAAAATATAAATAGATAATATTTTAGAAAATTATTATAAAAAATACATCTATTTATAATAATGATTTTTATTGTCTGCATTGAATATATTTTTACAAAATGACCAGTGACTCATTAATCATTAAGTTTTCAAAAAGTAGTACGCGGAACATTGACATTAGCAGTTAGTATGTTTAAAGGCAAAGGTGTCTCCTTGCGATCAAATCCTGAGTTTGTCTCTATATGAGGTAGTTGTTTAGTCTTTTGGCAAAAGGAGAAAGACAGTATGGCATGGATTTAACAAGTAATTGCATGTATGAATGTACTCATAATGGATTCCTCTCTGTTCAATATAATTTGAATCTAAAATAAAATTTAAGAAATTAATAAAAATATTGAAATTTATAATTTTAAACATGACCTTAGATAGAAGAGTATGAAGGTCACTGATTAGGATAAAAGGTTAGTAGATAGTTGAGCGTTGTCTCACTTTTTAGTGGAATTAGGCTTGGTGGTATTCTGGAACACCGTATCTATCGTAGTATTGGTCTTATTCATGTAGTTTCTTGCTTTTTGATATCTGCCACCATCTATTGTTTATTCTGTTTCAGTTATATTGTGCTATTTCGATATTGTTGTTGTTCTTTTTTCTGAATGTATTGTACTGTTTTCCTTATTAGTTGTCATATCTTATTCATTGCCGTATGTCATTTTTCATAACAATTTTGATTTGCTGCGCTTGAGCCGAGGGTCTTTTGGAAATAACTTGTGCGTACACTCTACCCTCTCGAGACCCCACATATGTAATTACATTAGGTATGTTGCTGTTATTGTAAACATGTTATAATATTTATATAGCTACAAAAAATTTGACATGTACCAATCATAAATGATAAATCTAAAGAATCAATTTTACTTATATTCCATATCGAATTAAATTATGTGATATAAATTAAAACGAACTGGTAAAAATAAAACACAGAAGCACCGCACCGGCCAATAGGTCATTTCATGTGACTAACCCCATTTGTCAATAGGCATAAAATGCTTTGAATAAATATTAAAATTTAAAATTATAATTCCAAATATTAATATATCAAATAAAGTAATAAAAACTTTAAAAGTGAAACCAATTAAATTTAAATTTTCAGTCTGCTTCTGTTAGCTTTTGAGATACCCTAGGTCCTTGTTCTTGCTCTCTCCTGCTGCAGCTGCTGACTGACGTAAAATAAAGGTCACAATTATTCTGTCTATGACGTTGTGATTGATATAGAGAATTGGAGAACAAACCAATGTACAAAAATACTAAAAATTACTCCATCCGTTTAACTTTGTTGTCGTAGTTTCATTTTAACATAATAATGAAAAAAAGGATTCATAAACTTTTGATATTTATATTCTTAAATATGCATATATAATATTTGTAGCTGTAGAATATATACATACTAGTATTCGTATTTGCGCGATGCGCAGTCAAATGAAAAGAAACGTGACAAATTTGTTACTCTTATCTATTTATAATATTGCATTATAACTCGTTGCTTTAATATTTAAACTGTCATTTTTTAGAGATCATTTATTTTATCTTTATAAGTCAATATGTAATACTCCTCCTACACGTAAGAAATAAATTAAAAGTTGTTCAAGTGATTCTTTAACATGCTTTTCTTTTGGTTTTTTTTTTTTTTTTCAAATCTAATTGTTATAGCAACGTTTCACAAATTTTATTGTCAATTATTATATATTAAACGTTTTCTTAGATCAACTTCCCCACATTGTGGGATTCACTGAGTATGTTGTTGTTGTCGTTGTTGTTTTCTTAGATCAACTTATAGTTAACCAATATGTTTGTTACATATTTCATTTCAACTAATTACTTTAATATTTAAACTGTTATTTTTTAGAGATCATTTATTTTCTCTTTATAAGTCAATTGTAATACTCCTCCTACATGTAAAAAATAAATTAAAAGTTGTTCAAGTGATTCTTTAACATGCTTTTTAGTTGGAAAAAAATGAAATCTAATTTTTATATCAACTTTTCATAAATTTTATTGTCAATTGTCATATATAACACATTTTGTTAGATCAGTTTATAGTTGACCAATATGTTTGTTACATATTTCTTAACATAGCAAAGCAGCAAAAAAAACTATATTCCATTTAATAAGAAGACAAGTATTTTTAAGCAATTGTTTAAAACTTGTATTAGAAAAATAAAATTTACATTTTTCAAATTCTTAAATAAAAATAAACAGAAATCACTTAGATAAAATATACTAATTAATTTTGATAATAATGTTTAGGGATTTGTATAATTAAACTATGTTAAAGTCTGTTATTATACATACTCACCAAAAACAAATATTACTTCCCAACATCACTCTAGTTCTTTCTTCTTTTGGAGATTTCAATTAATGTTGGTCCCTTCTTTTACAAAAATAATAATAAAAAAAAATGAACTATCAAAATGAAACCAAATGAATGAGCATGCGGTAAAAAAAACAATCGATGGATATTATTATGTATATATTATAAATTATTATGATTTCTAGTCTCGGTGTCTTAATTACTTGTTAATATTGCACTTGTGTTTTCTTCAATTGTTATAATATTCATTACGCAACACTTAACCACCCATCCTTTGACCATAAATCTTTGGGGAAAGTACATATTCCTTCTTTATAATTGTTTTTCTATGTTTCTTGCCAAAATTTTGAAATTTACTTCTTCAAACTCTTCTCAATCCTTTCTTCTTAAGAAGGTGATTTTGATTTTAAATTTATGAAGAACGTTAAAGATGATAAAAGGCCAATGCTTGAATTTTCATAACCAATCAGTAATTATTGTATTAAAAATATTTTATTGAACTATATTTATCCAACAACTCCTTGAGAATATAATACTAAAGAGAAAAAAGAAAAAGTAAAATTTTTAAAATAAAGAAGTTTGGTTAAAAATATATATTTGAAATGAATACAAATCAAGTTTTAAAAAATAATAATAAGTAAAATAATTACAGGTGAGAATGAACGTCTAACCTTGTAGGCTTCTTTGATAGTCAACTTGTGTTTGACACAAAACTTTTAAGAGAATCAAAATTACAAATCAACTTAGACATTGCAACATAATAAGTTTTTTTTAAGGTAAAACTACAATAAAAGTAAGATTACGGTGATTTGTTGATTTTGTAAGAAATTTGTTATCGTAGTTGTTGATAGTTCATTGCCACTGCCGATTTTACTACTCACCCCAAATTTCAAACAATACAAAAAGAAAAAATTAATGCCTTCTATAATCCTAATTGTTATGAGATGCTTCTAAAATCCAAAAAGCAACTAAGAAAACTAAATACTTCTAATGAAGTTTCTTGTTCTTTTTTAAATAATATGATACAAAAAACAATTAAGCAATATCACCTGCGTTGAAATAAAAGATTTACAAAGAAAGAAACTTACGATATAAATTCTCCTGAAATATTGATGAAAAGTTAAGAACGTAGAAGTAATCTATGCAATAAAATGGTAGAGAAACAATGCAAGTTGAATCATAAACTTTACATTGGCTTCAACCTTTTAATATGATGTAGACTCTGAAGATTCATGTTGTATTATAAGGTCAGAAGAATACGAATATATAATATTCTACATGGTGATTTTTATTTTGATATGGTTCTTTGTCACAATATTAGTTTACCATATACATCGCTTGATTGTCGATCAATCATTCAATTCCATTTAATAAATGTGAAACTTAAAATATAATCAACTTTTTCATATTAATATTTGTCTTCAAAATGTGATTTAACTTAAAATGTGAAGCTTAAATATATATATATATATATATATATATATGTTATTGTTATTATTATTATTATTATTATTATTATTAACAACTACTATTACTATGTGCTGATAATATCGTATGAGTATATTACGCGAGTTCATTATTATTTTCATTATTATTATTAACTACTACTACTACTATGTGTTGATAATATTGTATGAGTATATTACGTGAGTCCATTATTATTATTATTATTATTATTATTAATTATTATTATTATTATTATTATTATTATTATTATTATTATTATTATTATTATTATTATTATTATTAGTAGTAGTAGTAGTAGTAGTAGTAGTAGTAGTAGTAGTAGAAGATTAATAAATTAGGTAATATTTTGAACTACAATTAATAACTTCTTTTATAATTAATGCAAATAGAATTTGTTGCCAAGTGTTATTATTATTATTATTAGTAGTAGTAGTAGTAGTAGTAGATTATTAAATTAGGTAATATTTTGAACTATAATTAATAAATTCTTTTATAATTAATGCAAATAGAATTTGTTGCCAAGTGCTTGTTCATATTATACCACTTGGCTTAATATTAAGCTAGACTACTCTCCTTTTATATATATATAGTAGTAGTAGTAGTAGTAGATTATTAAATTAGGTAATATTTTGAACTACAATTAATAACTTCTTTTATAATTAGTGCAAATAGAATTTGTTGCCAAGTGGCTAGTTCATATTACACCACTTGACTTAATATTAAGCTATATATATATTAATTATTAACAACTACTACTACTATATGTTGATAATATCTTATGAGTATATTACGCGAGTTCATTATTATTTTCATTATTATTATTAACTACTACTATTACTATGTGTTGATAATATCGTATGAGTATATTACGTGAGTCCATTATTATTATTATTATTAATTATTATTATTATTATTATTATTATTATTATTATTATTAGTAGTAGTAGTAGTAGTAGTAGTAGTAGTAGTAGTAGTAGAAGAAGAAGATTATTAAATTAGGTAATATTTTGAACTACAATTAATAACTTCGTTTATAATTAATGCAAATAGAATTTGTTGCCAAGTGTTATTATTATTATTATTATTATTAGTAGTAGTAGTAGTAGTAGATTATTAAATTAGGTAATATTTTGAAATATAATTAATAACTTAATTAATGCAAATAAAATTTGTTGTCAAGTGGCTTGTTCATATTACACAACTTGGCTTAATATTAAGATAGACTACTCTCCTTATATATATATATATATATATATATATATATATATATATATATATATATATATATATATATATAATAGTAATAATAGTTGTAGTATAGAACATTATTAAATTAGGTAATATTTTGAACTACAATTAATAACTTCTTTTATAATTAACGCAAATAGAATTTGTTGCCAAGTGGCTTGTTCATATTATACCACTTGGCTTAATATTAAGCTAGACTACTCTCCTTTTATATGTATATATATATATATATATATATATATATATATATATATATTAACAACTACTACTACTGTGTATTGATAATATCGTATGAGTATATTACGTGAGTTTATTATTATTATTATTATTAGTAGTAGTAGTAGTAGTAGTAGCAGTAGTAGTAGTAGATTATTAAATTCGGTAATATTTTGAACTACAATTAATAACTTCTTTTATAATTAATGCAAATAGAATTTGTTACCAAGTGACTTGTTCATATTACGCCACTTGACTTACTATTAAGCTAGACTACTCTCCTTATATATATATATATATATATATATATATATTATTAACAACTACTACTACTATGTGTTGATACTATTGTATGAGTATATTACGTGAGTTCATTATTATTATTATTATTATTATTATTATTATTATTATTATAATTAGTTATAGTAGTAGTAGATTATTAAATTAGATAATATTTTGAACTACAATTAATAACTTCTTTTATAATTAATGCAAATAGTAGTTGTTGCCAAGTGGCTTGTTCATATTATACCACTTGACTTAATATTAAGTTAGACTACTCTTCTTATATATATATATAGAGAGAGAGAGAGAGAGATTATTATTATTATTATTATTAGCAGTAGTAGTAGTAGCAGCAGCAGCTTATTAAATTAGGTAATATATTGAACTACAATTATTAACTTCTTTTATAATTAATGCAAATAGAATTTGCTGCCAAGTGGCTTGTTCATATTACACACTTGGCTTAATATTAAGTTAGACTACTCTCCTTTTACATATATACTAGTATACGTATCCGCGCGATGCGTGTTCATTATAATTTAAAATTGAATCATTTAAAAAATCTTATACATTTAAAGGTAGACAAAAAACTTATGGTTTATATAAAAATGTACTTCGTACAATTGAAAGTATGTGTTTGAATACAATATGTCTTATTATTTACCGCTCGAGTAGTTTTCTTTGCTTTCCTACTAATCTCAAATAAAAGATTATACAATCACTTGATAAAAATGCTATATAAAAATCACCATCTTCTTTGCTCGTCTCGTCTCCTTTTTGTTTGCTCGTCTCTCGTCTCTTTTTTATCGATCTTAAATTTTGAAATTAAAGACTATCAAATAGCTACATTTTTCAACTAATTTAAATATCCAGAATATGCATGGCACAAAAATATTATCCATCTCTATTCAAATAGAAGATATTGACTTACTAAATTATTTTTCTATTTGAATTAAGAAATTACCAAACTTACCAACTTATTTTTTTCTCAAGAAACACAAATAATGTGGATAATTAATATCATTTCGGCAAATAATTTTCTTATTCCAAACCTATGTTGTGGATACAATGTTCAACCTCCTCATATGTTTCTTCTTAATGAACTCTCATTTTGACTTCGTAATAGCATCCATTTACATGCTCGGTCTCTTACTCTACTAATACCTCACATCAAAAGACCAAAAAAAAAAAAAAAGATCAAGAAAGTCAATCACCTTTGTAATAATGCAAAACCCCAAAATAATACATAATGAAGGAACTATGGATGCATGTGTAGAGAGTTCCCAAGTTATAATCCTGAAAATAGAGCAATGAAAAGCAAAAGCAAGTTGGGATGTTTGGAGAATCGGTTGATGGCAGAAAAATAGTGACCGAGCATTTATCACTCTCTGCTTCTTTGTAACTTCACCTCAAATCTCTCTTAGTTAACTTCCCCTGAAATCTCGGATTTGATTCTATTTAATTGATTACTTAATTACCTCCATAATTGTAAAGATGGTTTTTCGGACTAAATACGGTAGTGGTTGTTTTCCCCCTAAAAATCAATTTTTTACTATTCTTGATTAGTTACAGAATTATTTATATTTATTTATTATTTTTAAATTATAATCCAAAAACAACTAATTATTGTCTAACCTAACTAATTTATCCTAAAACTACCACTTGTCTTTCTACTACGTGGCAACTTGTCATGATCCTAGAATAGACTTATTTGTCATATATATATATATCGATGTCTCACAGATAAAATTAGTTTTCGAAGTCGTTTCTTTGAAGAAAGTAATGACCTTAACCTAGTTAGTTTTTTCCATATGATGTATCATGTATATGTTGAAGATTCATATTGTCCTAGTGGTTAGAATCTGAATATATAGTAATCCCCGTAGATTCTTTTTTTTTTTGGAAAAGGCTCTTGCTCACAATATTATTTTACCATGTATGTTGCTTGTTTGTTAGTCAATTATTCATTTTCATAGTCAAAACTAATATTTCTCTTCAAAATCTAAACAAAGTAAAAGAAATAAATGCAATAAATTAAATAATATGCAGATCATAATATTATTTTTTATATGTTAAAATTTGAATTGTATATATTCCAATTTATTAGTAATACAACTGTAATATGCAGTGTTAATCTATTTTAATTGGTATATGATAAATTTGGCAAGTTATGGACGGAGAAAATATATTTTACTGTGTTATGTTAAATTTAGAACAATCATCACTATATTATTGGAAGTCTAGAACAACTAAGTCTTTTTCCAAACGTGGAAAGTAAGAGCCCGTTTGGATGGGCTTATAAGTTGATCAAACCAACTTATAAGCCTTTTTTAGCTTATTTTAGTGTTTGGGTACAAACTTAAAGTGCTTAAAATAAGTCATAAAGTGTTTAAAGTCAGTCATTTATGAAAAGTTGGGATTTCTAACTTTTTTTTTGGAGGGCTTAAAAGTCATTTTCGTTGACCAATAAAATTACTTTTGTATCTCTTGTATTTTATTCTAATTCCCACACAACCCTCTCACCTAAAGCCCTAAAAGTGACGATCTCTTCCTCTTTTCATCATCTTCTACAAACAACGCAGTCTCCAGGAAAGCCCTAAAAATATGATTTTTTTTCCTCTTTCCGTCATCTTCTACGCAATCCTCTTGCTTTCACCGCAGCTTTTCATCTGGGTAAGTTTTTCTCCATTATTCTCTTGTAAGTTTAGTCGAAATTTTTGTGAGTGATGGAGTTATCAAAAGGAATTAGTAATAGATTTTTACTCTATTTGGTGTCTGCGGTTTTACATGTTCTGGTCTCAGGCTTGCTTAATTTTGTAAAACTAATTTTGACAAGTATTTGTTAATATTCAGAGCAATAACTATTCAGAGCATTATTGCCCCCTGCCCACCCACCCAGTTCGAAGCTATAGAATTGATCAATATCCTTATTAAGTTCTTCAGATTTCAGTCGAATTTCGGGTTCTTATTTCTTTAGCTTTTTTTTTTTTTTTTTTTTTTTTTGTTCTCAATGATCTTCAATGTTACGAGGGAAAATCCCTAAAATAGAAGTGAAGAAACCTATTTGATTATAAGAAAATTAATTATTAAGAGTTCAAAATATATAAGAGTAATAAATGATGCTTAAGGCTTCCTTATTTTTCTTATATATTACTTTTCGTGTTGTATTCGATTCTCCTTCAGATTTATGTGCTCTTATCTTTCGCTCTCGTGGTTGTAGTATTTATTTGATTCCTATAAGTCGGGGCAAGAGTGGGCTGGTTCGCTTCGTGTTTGAGGTATGTTATCACTTCCCATTTCCTTTTGCTATGTTTCCTTTGATAATGCACTAGCAAATTCAGATCAATTAGGTACTAGTCTTAATGTGCATCTCAATTCAGTTCCAGTATTTTAACCCTTGCTCCCATGGATCTTGTTGATTGGTAAGAATGAGGAGGTGCATGAGTTACTCCATATACAAAATGGAATAAGCACCAACAATAGGGAGTGCCAAGGATCTATGAAAGAGAGACTAAACAAAATGAGAACCTGGTTTCAAGAGAGTAAAATCCTCAACTGTAGATAGATTAGTTCTAAAAAAAGGGCAGCCCGGTGCACTAAGCTCCCGCTATGCGCGGGGTCCAGGGAAGGGCCGGACCACAAGGGTCTATTGTACGCAGCCTTACCTTACATTTCTGCAAGAGGCTGTTTCCACGGCTCGAACCCGTGACCTCCTGGTCACATGGCAGCAACTTTACCAGTTACGCCAAGGCTCCCCTTCTATAGCAAGTAAACATTTTTGATAGATCCAAAATGTTGATAGCTTTTTACATGAGAGTATTCGAGCTCTGTCAGTATCTTTAGTGCTTTATTGGCAAAGAAGCATATATCTTGCATGACTATGCTTGTTACTATGTCTCCTTCGCTGAGTATGATGTGGAGCACAATATGAGCTTTCTCACTATGAACTCCTTGATCAAGTTAATATAACTGAGTATATTTGATTTTGTCCATTAACCTTTATTTTCTACTACAGATTATTCTCTATGCTGCTGTCATTACTCTTGTGTTTCTTTTGTTAAATGAGAATCTAGCATTCCTCTCAGTTTCAGATAATGTATCCTGTGTTTGTTTGTTTGAATTGACATGGAAAATTTGAATTAAGGAAGTAGTTGGTTTGAACTTTGTCTCAAGGGAAAGTTGCAGTGTATAGACTATTTTCTAGATTTTATGATTTTTTTTTTAATCTGCATTTTTGGCATAGACACTTAGCTTTGCCATCCGTTAAAAGTTGACACAAAAATACCTCGTAGTTTCTCTTTAGTATCATATTTTCCATCTTTTTCGAGTTCAACAAACATGTTTTTGGTTGGTTTTCACTATTGTACGTGTAAGCTAATCCTCTGATTAGGCATAGGGATGTATAATTATGCAAAACCAACTAAATGTTGGAGGAGAAGTGGTTTGGCCCTAGATATTCATCTTCATCCATCATAATTGTAATTATGTAACAGAAAAAACACAAATTAAAATGCAATCATAAATACTGCATATATACCATGTAGTTAAAACTTTTTTTCATTCAGATAAGAATAGTAATATAGTATAGCTAAACATTGTTTGATTCCCAGCCACCTTTATTATGCAGATCTTGAGGAGATGGATTTAGAGTGTTAACAGCTAAATAAAAACCACTCTCTTTCACAACCCACAGACATAGACCATGTTCATATTTAAATGCACATGGAAGATCTTTATTAAATACATCAAGAATCTGTTGTTTTGAACCCTAATAAAAGTGAGAAAAGAAGAGTGTGTCACCCCAGCTGCTGGCTGCTGGCTGCAGTTGCGGGCTGCTGGTTACTGCGGCTGCTAGTTGCTGCTGCTGCTGGCTGCAGTTGCGGGCTGCTGCTGCTGCTGCTGGTTGCTGCTGCTGCTGGCTGCAGTTGCGGGCTGCTACTGCTGCTGCTGGTGGCTGCTGGCTGGTGGTGGTGGTGGTGGTGCTGCTGCTACTGGCTCGTTCCTTTATTGGCGTTTTACATTCCTCTTAGAGTGAAGAGATACGATGTTTGAGGTTGAAAGCGACTTGGAATATGACTTAAATATGACTTTTTCTTTTGGCTTTTGGCTTTTGGCTTTTGGCTTCATTTAATTAATTAATTGATGCTGCTTTTAGTCTATTCTATTAATATTGCTCTTTGTTGCCCAAATTTTTCACATATTGGCCGACTTGAAGTTGTATTTAGAAACACTTAAAATTTTATTTCCACTTTTTCTCCACTCTCGGTACATTCAAATAATCAAATATTTTTTATGCTTCCACTTCTTTTTTATTATCTCTCTATTTTGGTATGTGTACAAAAAGCTGTGACTAGGGAATTGTGGCTGTGTGTTTAGTTATTGGGCTGCCAACATTATGATTTTGCAGAGTTCATGAACATTTATTTCTCCTTTCTTCAGATTGTTTACATTCAATCATGCCGGAAACTAGTAAAGCACGAAGTAATGCTAAATGGGATGATGATGCCAACATTAAATTTATAGATTTGTGTGAAAATGAGATTAGACAAGGACGTAGACCACACACTCATTTAAATAGAGATGGATGGAATAATGTTGTTGAAGAATTCAATAGAGCCACGGGAAGAAACTATGATAAAAAACAAATGAAAAATCATTGGGATAACATGAAAAAAGATTGGATTCTTTTTAAGAAGTTAATGAGAGGGGAGACGGGTTTAGGATGGGATGCCACGAAAAATACAATTATGGCAGATAGCTATTGGTGGGAGCGAAAAATTAAGGTACATCTCTCACATTTTTCTATATGTCTTTCTTTTTTCTTTCATTGCTAAATTTCTTGGTTAGTTTAAAGTAGTTTTGAATTTTTTGTTACAAGAGGATGATCGATACAATAAGTTCAGGAAAATAGATCTTTCACTTATATGGTATCGCTATGATGCGTTGTTTTCTGATATTGTTGCTACTGGAGAAAGAGCACGTGCAGCGAATCAAGAACAAATGTCTGGCATTGGAGTAGATCTTGATGAAGAAGGAACAAATAATATTGGTGGCTATGACAAAGAACACTTTATCAATCCTAGTGATGAAGCGAATGATGAAAGTGATGATATACAGAATGTGGATTCTATTATGTTTCCTAAGCCGTCACTTAAAAGACGAGGTTCAATTGATTATATTGGCACTAGCAATCAAGTCAAAAAAAAATAAGGCAAAATCTGGTGTGGCATCAATGAGAGAGGATATACACTCTCTAGTGGAGTTTATGTCTAGTAAAAGCACTGCTACATCCCCTTCGGTAGATGATCCCGTCATCGATAAGTGTATGAATATGTTGGCAAATTTTTCTGATATTCCTGCTGGGAGTGGAAAGTACAACTATGTTTGCAACATGTTTCTTAAAAAGGATGTACGTCAACTGTTTCTTAAGATGGAAACTGATGAAGCTCAGAAATCTTGGTTGGAGTATAACTATCAGTTACACCTTGAGAAAATGGGTTGATTGCGTTGCTATGGTTAAATCTTTTTATTGTTTAATTTTCGAACATTATGGTTGTGCATGTAAACTTTACTTATTGCTTCTTGTTTAGACATTGCAGTTGTATCCCTAAATCTTATGGTTGTACGTGTAAACTTTATGTATTGTTAATGTTGTGTTGATGTTGTGGTTGTATCCTTAGACCTTATGGTTATTGTTGTTGTGTTGACTTTAATGAATGTGGGAACTTTATGTATTGTTGTGGTTGTTTTTCTTTGATGGAATAGTAATTTGAGATTTACAATGTGATTTTCCGATGATACATATGAGTGTATTGAAACAATGGAGTTTCTAAAAAATCTTGAAATTGGGTTGTGATGAGCCGTGAAATTACGGGATATTCGATGTTTATTCCTTAAGCTTTTGTGACTCTTTAAGCACTTTTGTTTTTACTTTTTGTGTTTTTATGTTGTTTTGTAGGAAAAGATGCCCGGAGAGCATAACGGAGCAAAACGGACCAAAATAGAGCAAAAATAGAACAAATCAACATTTCTGGTAGCATATGCTAATAGCACATGGTGCAGCATGTTGAACATGCGAGCAGCACATGGTGCAACATATGCTGACAGAGAAAGTGGCACCATGTGCGAGTAGCACATGGTGCAGCATGTTCAACATGCGAGTAGCACATGGTGCAGCACATGCTGACAGAGAAATTGGCACCATGTGCTACGATTTTGGCACAACATGCGATTAGCATGTTGAACATGCGAATAGCACATGGTGCAGCATGTTGTGCAAGAGGGTATTATGGTCCAGATTTTGTTCCCGTTTTTTGGAATGATATAAATACTCTTTTAGGGTTTGTAATAGATATCTTTGGCAATTTTTTACAAGTTCTGGAGACTAGGTTTCTACACCACACTTTGGGGTTGAAGATTTGAAGATTTGGTTGAGTATTTCTTAAACCTTTAATTCATTTCTTCAATTCCTTGCTTTGTATTGTATATCTAAGTGTGTAGCTTTCTATTCCATTACTTGAATCTTGTTTATGAAAATATTCTTGATTAAAGTTTGGTTTGAAACTCTTGTTATGCTTATGTATTGAATGATTTCTATTCCTAATGAAGTGGGTCTTTGTTGATTTAATTAATCTCGTTCTTGAATGTTTCCAAAGGGATTAGCTAACCCTAGGACTCACCCATTTACTTAGATTGAGCTCGGAAGAGGAAATCTAGGTTGGGAAAGATTAGTTAACAAGGATTTGGGTCATTAAACCCATCTAATAACTTGAGCTCGGAAGAGGATAGTTACTTGAGGTTAAATTGATTGTGCCTAATATCACACTCTAAGGCTTGGAAAAGCTTAGAGTGAAATTCATTGATTTGGTTGGAAGACTTTCAATGAGATTTTAGATATCATTATCTATCAACACAAACCCGCTCTTAGTTGTAAAATCGTAAAATACGTTGGATCGTTACTTGAGTGAAATCTCCTATTATCCATGCTTGTGGCCATTGATCATTTTACTCGCTTTCTAGGTTAGTTTACATTTCCGCATTAGTTATAATTATCTCAAAAACCCAAAATATTATCCATCATTTGGCTTTAGCGTAATTGGTGAAAGATCCTCACTTTCTTAATCGCCTAGCATATTGTTCCCTGTGGGATCGACCCCGACTCATAGTTGGGTAAATATATTGCATACGACCGTGTACACTTTCTCTTTGAGAAGTGTATTTGGACGTTATCAAAAATTGGTTCCGTTACCGGGAACGGCGCCATTTTTTATAACGTCCAAATCCACTCCTCAAAGAGAAAGTGTACACGGTCGTATGCAATATATTTTACCCAACTATGAGTCGTGGTCGATTCCACAGGGAACAATATGCTAGGCGATTAAGAAAGTAAGGAACTTTCACCAACTAAGCTAAAGCCAAACGATGGATAATATTTTGGTTTTTGGAGAAAATTATAACCAATGCAAAAATGTAAACTAACCTAGAAAGCGAGTAAAATGATCAATGACCACAAGTTTGGATACAAAGGAAATTACACTCAAGTAACGATCCAATGTATTTCATGATTTTACAACTAAGAGCGGGTTTATGTTAATAGATAATGATTTCTAAAATCTCATTGAAAGTCTTCCAACCAAATCAATGAATTTCACTCTAAGCTTGTCCAAGCCTTAGAGTGTGATATTAGGCACAATCAATTTAACCTCAAGTAACTATCCTCTTCCGAGCTCAAGTTATTAGATGGGTTTAATGACCCAAATCCTTGTTAACTAATCTTTCCCAACCTAGATTTCCTCTTCCGAGCTCAATCTAAGTAAATGGGTGAGTCCTAGGGTTAGCTAATCCCTTTGGAAACATTCAAGAACGAGATTAATTAAAGAAACAATAACCCACTTCATTAGGAATAAAAATCATTCAATACATAAGCATAACAAGAGTTTCAAACCAAACTTTAATCAAGAATATTTTCATAAACAAGATTCAAGTATAGAAATGAAATACTACACACTTAAATATTCAATACAGAACAAGAAATTGAAGAAAGGTTTAAGAATTATCTCATTAAAGTGCTCCAATCTTCTCCTCCAATGGTGTAGGTGAAACCCTAGCCTCCAAGCTTGTAAGAAAAATGACCAAAGATGAAAATGTTTTGCCCCAAGCCTCTCTTTTGTAGCTCCTCAATTTTTCCAAGTCCAAAAAATGACAAAATATGCCCCAGATTTTCGTTTTTGCAGTTCTGCCCATTTTTTGCAAATCTGTCCCGCTTTTGCAAAACTGTCCACTTTTGACAGTTTTGCAAAACTGTGCAGTTTTTGTCCAATTTGACCTCTTTTTGACTTTATTTTCACTTGGTTTCTTCCGATCACTTCTAAATCACATAAACCTATAAAATGGAAGTAAACGACATTAAATGCACTATTTTCTCAATCAAAACATAGCAAAAATCTAAGATTAAAGAAGAAATAAGTTGGTAAAATACCAACTTATCAGGTTGTTGGAAAAACTTTCATTCTTTACTAATTGGAGTCATTTCCATTTTCAGTTAAATGGAGAGTTGGGATATTAGCAATGTGGTCTCTCCTCATTTAAGTGATTTGTTAGATGACGAAGATCAAGAACTAGAACAGATTCGGAGAGAGCAAGATGAGAAGGTGGGGATGGCTTTATGTCATATAACAGGTAAATACATTTTGATGTATTGTGAAAAATACATGTGCAAAGAACCTTGTCGTACATCAATGCGCTCTGGAAATGAGTTTATTCAAGAGATATTACGAGGAAATGAGACTCGTTGTTATGAAAATTTTCGAATGAAGAAGGCGGTGTGCATTGATCTATCCAATGACCTAACTGATAAATATGGGCTTAAACCCACTTGTGGAATGTCTATACATGAAATGTTAGGCATATTCTTGATGACTTGTGCACATAGAGTTGGAAATCGAATGATACAAGATATCTTTCAACATTCTGCAGAGACAATTCATATACACTTTCATAGTGTTTTAAAGGCCGTTTGTAAGCTTGCAAGAGATATCATTCAACCACATCCAAATTATAATGATGGTTGCGATGCTCACAAGCCATGTAAACAAAGATATCTCCCTTTCTTTAAAGTAAGTAACCCGTTTATGATAATTTGTTATTCTGCATTGTATCTTTACTACCCTTATATAACAAAAGCTTTATGATAGTTTCTTGCCCCTTAGAATTCAACGAGAAAAAAAATGGATCCCAAGTTTCTTATTTTACATTCACTTCTTGTAGGATTATATTGGAGCAATCGATGGCACACATGTTAAAGCTAGATTACCGCAAGGTCAACATAGTCGTAGGATTGTATTGGAGCAATTGATGGCACACAGGTTTTACATTTGCATGGGCTGGGTGGGAAGGAGCAGCTCACGATAGTCGTATATTTGTTGAGGCCCTTCGTAGAGAAGAGCTCAACTTTCCACATCCACGCGAAAACAAATATTATCTAGTTGATGCAGGATATTCACACATGAAAAGATACATGGCTCCATACAAAGGAAATAATGTAAGATATCACCTAGTTGAATTTCGCCGCGGTGCAACTCGACAATTGCGAGAGCCAAGAGGACGCATTGAGAAATTTAACTATTTACATTCTTCTTGTAGAAATGTAGTAGAGCACACATTTGGCGTTTGGAAAACAAGATGGTCTATTTTAAGAGACATGTCATACTATCACATTGACACACAAAGGGACATCGTACTTGATACTATGGCCATTCACAATTATATTAGAAAGAAATGCAATGTGGATGATGCATTCCAAACAGTCGAGAATGAGAGCTATATTCCATCGGTTGATTCTAATGATATTGGCACAACTTCAAGAGCTAACAATGTAGATGTCGAAGATGTAGGAGAACAAAATGATGTCTATTGGATGGAGTTTCGTGATATGATTGCTAGTGACATTTCTAATGCTTGATACTTGTATTATATGAGTATTTTCCACTTCTTGTATTTATAGTGGAGTGCTTTCGGTTGTATTAGCACTTTTATTTTGTGTCAAATTCTTCATCTTTGAAATATAAATTGTATTACCCTTTTTTAAGTCATGTAAAAAATTTAAAAAATTGTGCTCTTTATAGCAGTCCTAGGCAAAAAATGTCCATTTGCTTCCGATTTTTTCATAAATGCCAATAATAGATCATCATTATTAAAAGTAGAAGTTTTTGTTCTACTTGCACGTTCATCTAGTGCTTCAGTTATGTAATTGTTCAAAATGTGGAGGCTCTTCTTTAGACTTTTTTTTGATCCAATGGACAAAAATCTCATAAATTTCCACATGAAGTTGGGATAGAACAATCTTTTGAAAACTGATTTTAGAGTTGTATCCATTGCAAGTGCAATTGAATTATCATCATGAAGTTCAATGGTGAGAATATTCAAACTTTTCCCTAGAGCAAGTCCAAAAATGTTATCAGTGCCAAAACGTATCATTAAATCTTGTAAGTCTACTGAAATGTTCTGTTTTGAAGCCTTGTCTAAGATTAGTAATAAACCATTCTTGATTGCTGGATTTAGTCAACGATATAGTGCATGACCAAGCTTCCATTTTGATAATTCAGGAACCACTATTTTCCTTTGCAAAATTCACTCTTCACCGTTAACATAGGATATATCTGTTGGAGGAAGAAGAATGATTTAATTAATTTCTCATAATTAATACACAACTCTTTCTTGAAACAACAAATCAATATAAATACATTTCCAATAATGAAATAAATCAAGAAGATATTACTCCCTTCATTCCAAAATAAGTGTCTCTTTTAGCTCATGCGGCCCCCTTAAGTAACATGTATTTATAAAAAAAATAACTTAAATAAACATTTTATAGTGGAAGTGATTTTAAAATATAAATTACTTTTGATTTGAATCAACTTTAGAGTTTAAAATCTTTTAAATCAACTTATTTATGGTGTTAACAGCTTTAAGGGTATTTCAGTCATTTTGACAGAAAATAAGTGCTTACAACACTTATTTACCAAACACATTAACAACTTATTTTCAGCATAAACACTTTTATCCAAACACTCAATTGTTTATTTATAAAAATAACTTTCAGCACTTAAAAGTTCTAAATGCACTTTATACATAAAAATCATTTTTTTTAAGCCCATCCAAACGGGCTCTAAATCAAGACTACAGGTTTTTTTCCCCTTATCTAATGACTCGCATAGTTTTAATGTAGCTTTTAATGACAAAATCATATGGGTTGGCAATTTTCTTTTACTAACCCAAAATTAAAATCCTTTTTTTCCTTAATAACCCAAATGCAGAAATCAGAATCTCATAACCAAATTACAGTGATTATTAATATAAATAAAATTTTCATATAAAAGATATAGGTATAGATAATTCAAATTCAATAAAATAAGGATAAATTTTCTCTGGAAAAAATATTCAACGTGGGTCAATATATCACATCTAAACGTGGGGAAAGAAGTAAGATGGGCCGAATTAGATTCGAACATAAATGGTAGAAATCTAGGAAATAATTTTGGTAATGCAATATTTGGATTGAAATTGACAAAGAATTCCTTTTAATTTATATTTCACATACAATCATTTTACCTATAGCTAGGGGTGTTCATGATTCGGTTTGGGTCGGTTATTGATTAAAACCATAACCAAACCAATTTAGTCGGTTTTTAAAAGTCTAAAACCATAACCAAACCAAATAAAATAATAACCACCGGTTTGGTTGGGTTTGGTTGGATTTTTCGGTTTATGACTAGCAGCCATGAGACTTATCAGTAAACATTAAAAAGTTGAAAAAACATGTCTTTTTTTTTGTTCAAACGATATATTTTATTTATAATTTAAGGTGGAACATACATCATAGAAACATTTTCACTATTAGTGATAGTGTCGTACTCAAGCTACCCAAAGTTGCTAAACTATTACATATAAAGCTAAAAACTAACTAAGTAGTGGCTGCACCATTTTTGTCATCTTAATATACATACCTGGAAATAAAGTAGAGCATAAGAGCTTTTAGTTGTTGTTACAAACATACATATTAATTAAACATAAAGACTACCTAAAATTAAAATGAAAATATATGAAATAAAAAAAACTTTGTGTAATGATCCTAAACTTTGGGACAGCACTTGCATTTTGCCCTCAATTCTCCCATTTTATTAAAAAAAAACTTTCTGTAATGATCCCAAATTCAGATGTTTTTCTATCATTATCTCCAAGGCTAGGGTCTCGACTACAAGGAGTTGTTCTTTTCTGCTTTTTAGGAGGATTATCCACGGAAGAAGTATTAGGACATTACCATGTGCTTGAGTTGCAGCAAATGCTGATGTTACCGAAGTATCTTCTATAGGAACCTCCAAATCTACAACCTCTGTCCTTTTCATATGAAAAATATTAGAAGTTTAGGACCCATTCAGACAAGAAAAAAAGAAAGGTATAAATTCGAAAAAAGAAAAAGAAACAACCTAAAATCAAATGGCTGACAAAGAAAGGCTAAAAAATTAAGTTAAAGACATTAGACTCTAACGTGAGCTTACACTTAACACTTAAAGAGTTAAAAGACTTAAAGTCATGGGCTTGAGCATATTCTTAAAAACACGGGTCTTAAACAATCATGTGAAATAAGTAGACCAGAAATCAAATTAATGATTAAAAGGTATAAAATATTTATAATTATTTATGAAAAAATAATATTATACATATAAATAATTATAAAATTTATGTATATAATTTATCGGTTTGGTTCGGTTATTTATTCGGTTATTTTTTAATATAACCATAACCAAACCAAATATTATCGGTTTTTAAAATTTAAAACCAAATCAAACCAAACCAAACCAAATGTCGGTTTTTTTATTCGGTTTGGTTAAAATTTCGATTTGGTTTTGGTTTTAACCAAAACCGTGAACAGCCCTACCTATAGCATCAATAACCAATTTTATAACAGTATGCTATTTAACTTAATATTAAGCTAGGCTACCCTCCTTTTAATATAATAGAGATATATATTGTTGTTATTATTATTATTATTATTATCATCATCATCATCATCATCATCATCCTAGTATTTAAATTGAAAATTTTCTAATTTCCTCATAAAGAAAAATATAGTCTGCACATTTTTTGTCATATAATATTATTTCTTATATGGTAATTTTTTAATTGCAAATATTATAAAATCCATATAAGATATTATATGAATATTTTTAAAATTATATGTCATGATTCTTCATATATGGTAATATTTCAACTGCAATTAATAACTCTTTTTTTAATCCAATCAAATAGAATTTGTTGCCAAGTGGCTTGTTCATTTACACCACTTGGCTTAATATTATGCTAGACTACTCTCTTTATATATATTATTATTATTATTATTATTATTATTATTATTATTATTATTATTATTATTATTATTATTATTATTATTAACAACTACTACTACTATGTGTTGATAATATTGTATGAGTATATTACGTGAGTTCATTATTATTATTATTATTATTATTATTATTATTATTATTATTATTATTATTAATTATTATTATTATTATTATTATTATTATTATTATTATTAATAGTGGTGTTGTAGTAGTAGTAGTAGTAGTAGAAGAAGAAGAAGATTATTAAATTAGATGATATTTTGAACTACAATTAATAACTTCTTTTATAATTAATGCACGTAGAATTTGTTTCCAAGTGGCTTATTCATATTACGCCACTTGGTTTAATATTAAGCTAGACTACTCTCCTTATATATATATATTGATGACGATCCGTTATGATTTGTGAGTAATCCAACAAGACAGTTGATTAAATATAACATGAAGTCATACCAGTTTGTCATGACTTATATGCCAAGATTTGAAATATATTTTTTCTTCTTCTTTGAATTTGTAGCTTTAATCTGAAATCGTGACAGTCCGGTGTGATTTATGCCAAGCCAACAAAACTTCTAAGTTGAATATAACATGAAGTTATACTGGTCTGTCATAACTTGAACGCCACCGTGTTAAAACATATTTTTTCCGCCTATTTATTAGTTATAACTTTGAAATCATTATGATCTGACATGATTTATGAGTATTAATCCAAAATGACATTTAGGTTGAATACATCATAGAATCATAACGATGTTATGTGTTGTCAGGGCGGCATTGAATGCATTTGTTCACTCATTCGGCGACATCGCTTCAAAGGCAGTGATTGGCAGTTACAGGAGTAGACTCGGCCCTCCGTGAATCGAGGCTAATGATTGCGATTTCCCCTATGTAAGTTGTTCATTTGCCCACTGAATCCACACACAATCTCTTTTGACAACTCTCTGGCTTCATATCTTCTCTTCTCTCACCTTTTCTCCCTTTGAAACTTCGAACAAAAGAAACTATGTCTTCTTCATCATGCTCCTCCCGTCATTTAGCCTTCACCACGACTGAGGAACATTTGGACGGGATCTTCGACACCATCTCCGGCGAAGGGACCGACACCACCTCCTCTGCTGACACCCAAGAAATCAATTCGGGGTGAACACTACCGACATCATTCCCCCAGTCCTGAATTTATTGAAGGACTTCCACTCCAGCCAACAATTGGGTTCAGTTATGCAGATGTGCTCTATGATCTATGACGCTTCCATCCCCCCAGTTCGTCTTGACTGCCAGTGGAGGCTAGAAGTCGATATTTCAACGGCCCCTGAAATACCAACATAGCTCATCATGCTACCGGAATGTCGATAGTCTACACTTACCCTTTTACCATTGGCTTTTTGCTACCCGTCCATGAGGTGATCGAGGTGTTTTGCTGTCATTACCAAATCTACATTGCACAATTGGCGCCCCAAGTTTGGAGGATAATTCCGTGTACACAGCACCTGGCTGAACTGGTCGGGCTCCCTTTTACTCTAAACCACCTGCTCCACCTATATTCTCCTCGCATGTTCCCGGGAGGAATGATCCATCTGGTCTCCCGAGGCTCTCGAAGCCTAATCACCAGTGCCGAAGATGACTTCGATCGAGGTTGATATAATCGATTCTTGATGATCCGTACTGACCTCTTGCACCGTGCTTCCCTAAATTTGTTTTCGGAGCCTTGGAACCCTATACGTATGTGTCTTATCCAGATAATTATTCCACCATTTTCTATTTAAAAAGTCCCGATTTTAAGTTTTGTCTGGTTCTTTTGCAGCGGCCCTGATAAAATAAGACTACATGCCCGAACTCTTCGGATGGGTGATGGCTATTTTACGCGCATCTCTCGAGGTTCGTAAGACCTGGAGGAGTATCTCAGCCAACCGCTAGTGGGCCAAGAACCATGGTATGTCAAAAATAATTTTTGCCTCGTTCTAAGACTTAGCCGAGAACCCCCTCAAGGTTTCCATTAATTTTCTCGACGCCTCTGAACCATTGACGTTCAAACCATCTGTGAATGCCGTAGCAGCTCAATCTTCCTGGTATGGCAGGCAACAGCATCCTCTCCCGTTGGGATCTTTCCACGTAGGTGCAGAGCATCTCATCATTGCTCTATTTTACAGCAAATATGTCCTCTTTGTGCGTCTCAACTCCGAGCCCTGATAACGTCCAAATCCACTCCTCAAAGAGAAAGTGTACACGGCCGTATGCAATATAATTTACCCAACTATGAGTCGGGGTCGATCCCACAAGGAACAATATACTAGGCGATTTAAACAAGTAAGGAATTATCACTTTCTACGCTAAGCCAAACACTTGATAATATTTTGATTTAAAGAAAATTATAACTAATGCAAAAATGTAAACTAACTTAGAAAGCAAGTAAAATGATCAATGGCCACAAGCATGGATACAAGGAACTCTCAAGTAACGATCCAATATATTTTATGATATTACAACTAAGAGCAGGTTTATGTTAATAGATAATGGTTTCTAAAATCTCATTGAAACTCTTCCAACCAAATCAATGAATTTCATTCTAAGTTTTTCCAAGCCTTAGAGTGTAATATCAAGCACAACCAATTGAATCTCAAGTAACTTTCCTATTCCTAGCTCAAGTTATTAGATGAGTTTAATGACCCAAATTATTGTTAATTAATCTTTCCCAACCTAGATTTCTTCTTCCGAGCTTAATCAAAGTAAATGGGCAAGTCTTAGGGTTAGCTAATCCCTTAAGAAACATTAAAGAACAAGATTAATTAAATCGACAAAGACCCACTTCAAAGCAATAACAATCATTCAATACATAAGCAAAACAAGAGTTTCATCCAACACTTTAATCATAGAATATTTCCATAAACAAGATTCAAGTGAAGAAAATAAATACTACACACTTAGATATACAATACAAAGAAAGGAATTGAAGAAATGAATTAAAGGTTTAAGAAATGCTCAACCAAATCTTCAACCCCAAAGTGTGGTGTAGGAACCTAGTCTTCAAAACTTGTATGAAAATGGCCAAAGATGTGTTTTACAAACCCTAAAAGAGTATTTATAACATTCCAAAAACGGGAACAAAATCTGGACAAAAATACCCTGCGCGCACAACATGCTACTCGCATCTTGTGTCGCAGGTGCAACATGCTAGTCGCATGTTGTGCCAATTTCTCTGTCAGCACATGCTGCACAACATGCTGCTCGCATATTCAACATGCTGCAGCAAGTGCTACTAGCATGTGCTGCCAGAAAGTGTTTCTTGTTCTATTTTTGCTCCGTTTTGCTCCGCTATGCTCTCCGGGCATCTTATCCTACAAAACAACATAAATACACAAAAAGTAACAACAAAAGTGTTTGAAGAGTCACAAAAGCTTAAGGAATTAGCATCGAATATCCCGTAATTTCACGGCACATCAACACCCTCAACTTAAAGTCTTTTATTGTCCTCAAGCAGATCAAAACAAAAATCTCAATTAGGATCCACTTTAAGCACAAAAACATGACTTTGGTTGGTACCAACAATTAGGCTACAAGCATGTGAAGCTTCAACCAAATAACTTCCTTATTTCAAAATACAATATCAAGAATGCAATAGAGATTTAAAACCATCAAGCAACAACACTCAAGCCTCAATAAGTGACTTAAAACCACTAGCTTACTAGATATGCTCAGTTGACTCAACTTTGAATTTTTCAACATCACCAATCTATCGTAATCCATATGCCCTCACAAGAAAGAAAGTCCCAAAATCACTATATTCACAACAACGACGCAAGGGACAAATACACAAAAGTCACTCACACTCAACAAAGAAGTTCTAGTGCTAACAAATATCACACCATAAGCTTGCCCTTATTTTCGTTCATCACTAACTCAAGAACATTCGGTTGGAGATCACATAGGGACTTTTTAAACTTGTAATGTAGGCTTAGGGAAGGGTAGGATAAATATTTGGGATACAAGTGACTACGCCCTCCTTGAACACTACACATCCTTTTGTCCACTTTCCTCTTCATTTCAAAACATCACTCCTTCCTTTGCATACTAGTTTCCCCAATTATTCCAACTTCTTTTTGTGCAACCATTTTCTTGATTTCTAAATATATTTTTTTGGCACAAAAAGTTTGCAACCTTTTTGTATTTTTCAAATTTTCTTCCTTTCTTTTGACTTTTCCACAACACCAACCTTCACCACTCTCAAGCAACACTAACACCCCCAACTTAGGCTTTTGGCCTCAAATTCACAATTTCATGTTCAAGGAGGGAAAGGTTCAAAAGAAAGACTTTTCATCAAAAAGGGTAAAGGCTTGTAATGTGGCAATCAAAGAAAAGGTCATAGGCTCAAATGGGGTTACTAGTGATATTATTTATGCAATGGTAGGCTAGAAAGGCTAAAGAGGTTTTTTCAAAAATCACAAAGATAGCCCAAGGTCATCTCTCCAACCAACATAATCAAAATTAGCATTGAAAGACTAACCGGGCAAGTTCTAGATGATAAAAGTAAACACAAGAATTATTCAATAAACACTCACCACACATGGCATATGAACTAGTCAAGATGGATCAATTTTACTTCCTAAGCAAGAACAAATAGAGCAATATCTCATCATCCCAAGTAAAACTTATCTAGTAGGTAAAGAGTCACAAAATGAGCCAAAAAGTTGTCACAAAAATCATTCCTTCTATGCATCTTGCTTCTCTTTTCACTTAAAATTTCACTTGGAGGGGTATGCTTAATTAAACGCTTCACAAGCAAGAAACTAATTCTATTAGTACCAAACAAGCCAAGAGTTTTCACAATTTTTCCTCAAAGGATCACCTACACCTAAACTAAAAGACTAATTAAAGAAGCTAAGAAAGAAAATAAACTAATAAAAGTGACTAATCCACAACATGCCAACAAAACAAAATCTTCAAAAATTTGAGCAAGTTCCATTTGTGACAACGTTTATTCACAACCATACCAATAGTCACAAAACAAACCCGGCAAGGGCACACAATATCCATATAGAAGACAAAAGCCCGGCAAGGGCACAATTTATGCATAACCAAAACATAATGTGCTACCACATGCCACCTCCAACTACAAACATTGCAGTGACCTCACTGCACATAATCAAAACAAAACATAAAATAGTTTGAGGGCAAATAATTTTTTTTTTGTCAGCACCTGCGACTCGCAGGCATGACCTACGGTTCGCAGGTGATGTCACCTGATTTTTTTTTGAACTGTCAGCACCTGCGAAACGCAGGCATGACCTGCGAAACGCAGGCATGACTTGCGAATCGCAGGTGATATCACCTGATTTTTTTTTCAGCAGCAACTACTGGTTTGGGGCTGCTCTAAAAACCCGACCTGCTCAAAACAGCTCCAAAAATTCTAAAACTTTGTGGATTAGTCAAAAGCAATAGAATAAACTATTCTAAAAAATAAAATTTCAAAAACGAGTTGAAATTTTGAAAACGATGGGTTGCCTTCCACCAAGCGCTTAAGTTAACGTCGCGACACGACGGTTAACTTTACAACTTTTCCCTCCACTTGGAGGATATGAATTTTCACCCCAACTTCGAATCAAGATTCCGGTGATGCTCGTGAGGCGGTGGTAGGAAAGCAAAGAGGCCAACTCTCGGGTGTCGTATTTTGTACTTCTTGGCCCGTAAGTGAAGCATGTCATTTTGTCTTCTTGGCATAGCAAACTTCAAAATGAAAACGCTTTCTTCTTCATCTCCAAAATTCTCCATAGGCTCGGTTAGTTCAACTTCCATATCATCAACCAAGCACAATGTTGAAAAATGGTTGGAATGTGGTCCAATGCGCTTCAATTTCAAATTCACTTCATTTTTGGCATCCTCACCCAAAAATGAACTAGAGTCTTCAAAAACCATTTCATGAACTTTTTTATGCAACTCTAGTATCATTTCTTCAATCTCGGCATCTTGCATTATTTTTGGATTGGTCGGTTGGCAATTCATCATTAGCTCTTGAAAATCAATCTTGACCTCTTCTTCATTGGAAACCAACTCAAAACTACAATCCATGGCCCTTTGATATTGAGCATCACATGCCTCAATCTTTGCATTCAATTCGGCCTCCAATTTCCGGATAGCAATTTCAAGTAGCTCCACTTCTTGACTTTGCTCAACATGCATTTTTAGAAATTCTTCCATCATTCGACGTCTAGACCATAAAATATTTTCAAGAACAAGCAAATCAAAATGATTTTTGTCTGTATTTATTCTTTGAGTTTGAGATTGCAGAATGAATTCATCAAAATTCTTTTTATCAACATATCTCGTGAAATGCCTTCACGGTGATCCCCATAGGCTTCAAGTTGTTGAGCTTGATTCATTAGCCAATCATGGCTCAAAATTTCTATTTTTTCAAGTTTTTCTTCATTGTGAGAGTCGTCCAGCTCTTGTAAAAATCCATCCATGGTGAGATACACCTTTTGGATAGTTTCATCATCTCCATGTTGAACTTCTTCCCACAATTTGGTCAAAACTTGCCCATAGTTTTCATTCCTCCCCATTATGCTTTTCAAAATTTCCTTAACTTCTTCTTTTTGAGAATTGGAAATTTCTTCTTCAAGATTTTGCTCTTCTTTAAGTTGAACCACTTCTTCACTTTCACAACTTTCGTTGTGGACACAAGAATTTTCGGGCTCATCTTTCAAATTTGAAATCTCTTCTTCAACCAATTCATTTTGAGGAGTAGACACTTCCATGACAATTGAGGAATTTTCATATTCTAATGAATCATTCATTCTTTTCATAGCTTCTCCATTTTCTAAAATGGACTGTTGGACGAGTTTTCGCTCTTCCTCCATTTTAGCTTCCCGATCTAAGTAATTTTGGAGCATTGCCATGATGCCTTCATATCCGGTACTTTGTCCTCCACTTGTCATGTCATTGTCCCTATCAAACTCAAAAGGACAACTAGCATTTTCATTAGAACAACTTGGGGGAGGGGGAGCAAAATAATTAGGACAATACCCCAATGTCCACCTTGACCACCACGTATATTACAAATATTCTCATCATAGGATTGAGACGGTGCACACATCTCTCTCCCGGGAGCATTTTCACAATCTTGCCAAAAGTGGGGTCCTCCACAATATGGACATGGGTCATCAAAATATAGGTTGCAACCATCAAACCCATTTTCATTCCAAGATGCCATAGAGACACAAGTAACAAAAATAAATAACAAAAAAATAAAAACTAACACAAAGAAACACAAAAAATCACAAACACATATTCACAAGTTTGAACCAAAGCAAGTAAGCTTACATCCCAAACTAACCCAAATACGCCAAATTGTTCCCCGGCAACGGCGCCAAAATTGATAACGTCCAAATCCACTCCTCAAAGAGAAAGTGTACACGGTCGTATGCAATATAATTTACCCAACTATGAGTCGGGGTTCGATCCCACGGGGAACAATATACTAGGCGATTTAAACAAGTAAGGAATTATCACTTTCTACGCTAAGCCAAATACTTGATAATATTTTGATTTAAAGAAAATTATAACTAATGCAAAAATGTAAACTAACCTAGAAAGCAAGTAAAATGATCAATGGCTACAAGCATGGATACAAGGAACTCTCAAGTAACGATCCAATATATTTTATGATATTACAACTAAGAGCGGGTTTATGTTAATAGATAATGGTTTCTAAAATCTCATTGAAAGTCTTCCAACCAAATCAATGAATTTCACTCTAAGCTTTTCCAAGCCTTAGAGTGTAATATCAAGCACAACCAATTGAATCTCAAGTAACTTTCCTATTCTTAGCTCAAGTTATTAGATGAGTTTAATGACTCAAATTCTTGTTAATTAATCTTTCTCAACCTAGATTTCCTCTTCCGAGCTTAATAAAAGTAAATGGGCAAGTCTTAGGGTTAGCTAATACCTTAAGAAACATTATAGAACAAGATTAATTAAATCGACAAAGACCCACTTCAAAGCAATAACAATCATTCAATACATAAGCAAAACAAGAGTTTCATCCAACACTTTAATCATAAAATATTTCCATAAACAAGATTCAAATGAAGAAAATAAATACTACACACTTAGATATACAATACAAAGCAAGGAATTGAAGAAATGAATTAACGGTTTAAGAAATGCTCAACCAAATCTTCAAATCTTCAACCCCAAAGTGTGGTGTAGGAACCTAGTCTCCAAAACTTGTATGAAAATGGCCAAAGATGTGTTTTACAAATCCTAAAAGAGTATTTATAACATTCCAAAAACGAGAACAAAATCTGGACAAAAATACCCCGCGTGCAGAACATGCTACTCGCATCTTGTGTCGCAGGTGCAACATGCGAGTCGCATGTTGTGCCAAAACCGTAGCATGTTGTGTCAATTTCTCTGTCAGCACATGCTGCACAACATGCTGCTCGCATGTTCAACATGCTGCAGCAAGTGCTACTAGCATGTGCTGCCAGAAAGTGCTTCTTGTTCTATTTTTTCTCCGTTTTGCTCCGTTATGCTCTCCGGGCATATTATCCTACAAAACAACATAAATACACAAAAAGTAACAACAAAAGTGCTTGAAGAGTCACAAAAGCTTTAGGAATTAGCATCGAATATCCCGTAATTTCATGGCACATCAAGCCCCGGCATGAGATTTTACAAACGTATCTACAAGAGCAGCAAAAGAGTCAATAGAATTTCTGGGCAAGAAATTATACCAAGAATGTGCCCCTTAACGAGCGTGTGTTGGATTTTTTTTAGCATGATTGATTCAATCTCGTACCGCTTGAGGTCGTGTTTGATAATGGCCTCTTCGAAGATCGTTATGTGTTCCTCCGGATCTGTGTTTCCGTCATATTTGGATATATCTGGCATTTTGAACTTTTTTGGGATGAGCACTGGAAACGCACTCGGGTTGTATGGAATCTTTATGTATTTCCTCACTCCTGCCCCTTTTAAAGACAGGGAAGCCCTGGGTATTTAGCTCATCCGGTCGAGAACTTTTTTCTAACTTAGCGGTCATCGCTAAGTCTGCACTCTGATTGACTGGCTCTAGCTCCATCTGCTCTGCGTCCACCTCGGGAGTCCCAGGATCCTTAATAACCTCCGGGTTATCCGTAGGGCATTTAATCGATGTTCTTCCAGCCGTGATACTGATGAGCTTTTCCATGCACTCTATCATGGTGTTGTTCGACTCCAGAACTGGTGCTAGAGTTATTTCCGATGAGGGATCTTCCGGTTTGTACATTCCTTCCACCCTAGGATGAGGGCGCCTTTTCCTTTTTTCGGAGTAATGTCCTCGAGGAATCTTCTTCCTGCTTTCCGCCGAATGGTCAGGATGGTCTTTCTCAATCGGGCTCTCGTTTTGGACCTCCTCCGGGGGTTGTGTTACCTTCTCCCTTTCTACCTGTTCTTCTAATTCTGGGTTGATTTTCTTGTTAAAGTTCTGCTGGTTCCTCAATCGTGAGCCCTGCGGGTCTCTCATTCCTGTTGGAACACTGCTCCTTGACATGCTGGTAGCTGTTTCAAGCATGGTCAAGTGCGTTTTTTTCGCTTTGACAAAACAACTCCAGACCCAAGCGAGTCTTTTAAGATTTTCTGCTTTGGATCAGGATGACACCACATATGTCTATCCCTATAGACGACGCCAAACTGTTTTCCGGCAAAATCAGATTTGACGAAAAAATGAGTTAGAGATTTGTGTTTGTAGGGTTTAAAGAGAAGTGGATGTATCCAATCCCGAGAACTCTTTTTATGAGCCCGGTCAAGAGTATTTTGGATCGTAATAGAGTATAGCAAGCCACAAAGATCATATAACAAGATTCAAGTTGCTAAAATGACAAGAAAGTCTACTAGAATGGATTACAAAATCAGAATCAGACAAATCATGCTCCAACTTCACACACGAGGACAATCACAGAAGAACTGACCAAAGATACTAGAGAGATTAAACAATTTTCCTACTTAGTCAAGTGATGTATATTCACGTGTAATGAATCAGAATGTCCATGGGATCTAGTTCTAGAGTCCAAATGGAACTAGTGCTTTGTAAATATTACACTTGGTTGATATAAAATTTTCCAATTCGACAAAAAAAAAAATGACAAGAAAGTGATGATTCCGTGTATATTACTCGTTATTGAAGATAAAAACAATATTTACAATAGTATGAGAGAGAAGGAAGAAGATGCCTTCCTTCCACCATAAGTTAAGTTTTTATAAGCCAATCCTCAACTTTTCTAACCTCATAGTACTAGTGATGTGACCATTCTGCCACCCCAGCGTGCATACTTGCAGCGACGCTCTAATCGAGGACTGTTGACGTAACGTGAGTTGGTGAGAATGAGAACCAACTGGACAGTTCCTGCAGTCGTAACGGGTATCCGGGTCTCGTGACCGGACCCTGATGCGCTTTTACCCCCATGCACTTAAAATTATCAATTCCTCACAAATATCAAAAGCTGAAACATATTTTAAATACCAATTCTAAAGTATCATTTTTTACTGCAAATCACCCAAAAAGCAATATACACTAATTTATATTCTTGAAGTGACGCTCTTTAAATATAATAGCATCTGTTTATTATTTTAAAGTGTCGTTTTCCAATTATAGTAATAACCATTTTGTTGTTTTTGATACCCCTATTATATAATCTAAGACCCTGTTTGGACATGATTTGAAATCATGATATGAAATCAAGATAATTTGAAGTTGAAATTTTGTTTGAACATGCAATTTGAATTTATTAAGTTGTATTTTTTTTCATAGACATAAAAACCGCACAAGTTGTGAAAACCGTCATAACTTCTCATTTCTTTTACAAGATTACCAAATGAGCAAATCATAGTTCATAACAAAATTAATACGCCACTAAAATGACTTTCTAAAAAATACAATATCAATTGATCGAACTGTAGTTCAATAAAAAAGAAAATTGAACATGAATTGTAGTGTAACTACTCTTTAATATAATCCCTCCATATGATATGGACATTTGGTAATGGTTGGTAAGAGTAAATTTGTTAAAAAAACTTGCGGATATTTTAATATTTGATATAAATGGTTGGTAAATATATCTACAAACTAGTGAATTTTTATTTTTACAAAATATAAACTTATGGAATAAGTTTCACATTTTAAAAAATATAAAATCATCTTTTTGAAGAATTTGGAATTTGAAATCATGATATGAAGTTGAAGTTGAAATTTTGTGCAACTTGCATAAACAAACACTAATTTGAAATTAAAATCATATCACATGGCCAAACGCATAATAAGATAAACCCAAATTACACAAATTTTTCTTCAAGAATTAGTGGGAAGGAGAGGTATGATATGCTTGTCCAGAGACTTTGTGGCCAACAGAGATATGTGGGTTCAGAGATTCTTGATAGATTTTTTTAACATATATATATATATATATATATATATATATTTGTGCTTGACAGGATTGCTTACAGCATGCTTTATCGAGACAATCCTGGTCATGGGTGCGAGGCCAATGGATAATACAAGTGAATAGAAAATTATACTGTACGAAAACCTAATAAGCGGAAAATAATATATTTCCTTTTTGATACTAATAAAAACGAATACACTTGAGAGTTCAGGGAATGAGTAAAAGGAAATTGTTTTGCTTCACGAGAAAGGCCTTTTAACCTCTATGGGTTTAATTATTAAGACATTAATATCAAACCTAATATATTTTTAAAATTATAGTTATATATATATATATACTTTTAATGAAGCTTTATAAGTATATTTGTTGGATTTTTAAGAGGTGTGAATGAGAAATAGAGGAAAATGAAAATTTGTACAAAATTCTTTTGGTAAGGAAACTTTGTCCCTCAATATTGATTATTGATTAAAGAGAGGAGAGTTACATTGTTGTGCTTATATATAAGAGCATTTCTTCCAATTCTGAATAGGGCTGTTCAAAACCGAACCGCCACCGATAATCCAACCGTAAAATTGGCTTATTGGTAGTGGGCTATCGGATTAGCGGTTGGGGAATGAATTAAAATTTTGTAGTTAACGGCTTATCGGTGCGGGAGCGGATTATACAATTTTCTTATTGGGCAAACCGTTAACCCGTTAAGAATTTATCATATTTATAATTTTACCCCTAAACATATAAAATATGTATTGTAAACCTAAAACACTAAAATCTAAAGCTAAAGCACTAAAGTGAAAAGTCTGAATCATCAGTAATTATCTTCGGTAAACTCTTCCATTAACCATAAATTATTATTATTATTATTATTATTATTATTACTATTATTATTATTATTATTATTATTTTGTGTTGGAAGTTACTATTGCAATAATTGTGGTTCCAGAGAAAGGTGGTGAAGTGATCACCATAGGAAGGGTTGAGATTAAACTTGTGAATTCTTAACTGTTAAGTCCTGCCCTATGACAATGGGGCTTAATTGACTTCCTAGTTGTTAAATTATGAATAAAACGTTTGTCTTTCTAGGCAAAAGAAAAAATAGTAGTTACGTAATTTAACCGATACACCGCCCGATAACCGTCCAATAATTGTTGACCTGATACCGAACCAACCGATATCTTATCGGTTGGCTAGCGGATTAGTACTTTTAAAAGCCGATAACCGTTAAGCCAAACCGTTAAGCGTTGTTATCCGCCCGATAAGCAACCCTAGTTGAAATTTTGGCTAAACGTTGAGGGAATATTTGGGTATTTTCTCGAAAAGAAATAAGATAAATATATACTAGTATAACTCTAATTGAATGTTTCTTCTGCTGTATATAAGCATCTTCGGTGCACATGTTCTTTCTTTTAATCAGTTTCAAATATAATTTGACAACTTTTCAACTGGGTTATCCACCATGGCCATATTCACTAGGGTTGTTCAGAATTGAACCGCCACCGATAATCCAACCGTAAAATTGGCTTATTGGTAGTGGGCTATCGGATTAGCGGTTCGGGAATGGATTAAAATTTTGTAGTTAACGGCTTATCGGTGCGGGAGCGGATTATACAATTTTCTTATTGGGCAAACCGTTAACCCGTTAAGAATTTATCATATTTATATTTTTACCCCTAAACATATAAAATATGTATTGTAAACCTAAAACACTAAAATCTAAAGCTAAAGCACTAAAGTGAAAAGTCTGAACCATCAGTAATTATCTTCGGTAAACTCTTTCATTAACCATAAATTATTATTATTATTATTATTATTTTGTGTTGGAAGTTACTATTGTAATAATTGTGGTTCCAGAGAAAGGTGGTGAAGTGATCACCATAGGAAGGGTTGAGATTAAACTTGTGAATTCTTAACTGTTAAGTCCTGTCCTATGGCTATGGGGCTTAATTGACTTCCTAGTTGTTAAATTATGAATAAAACGTTTGTCTTTCTAGGCAAAAAAAAAAAAATAGTAGTTACGTAATTTAACCGATACACCGCCCGATAACCGTCCAATAATTGTTGACCCGATACCGAACCAACCGATATCTTATCGGTTGGCTAGCGGATTAGTACTTTTAAAAGCCGATAACCGTTAAGTCAAACCGTTAAGCGTTGTTATCCGCCCGATAAGCAGCCCTAATTCTGAAATAGTTGAGAAGAAGTCAAGTCCAGTACCTCGGTCGTCATTTGGCTATCTTCTTGGACCAAGATAATCTTTGTGTAGTTCGTGACTCTCTTTAAGTTTGACGAAATTGTTGGCGTTTGAGGTATTGCTACTCTAACAATAGGTATATCCGTTCTATCCTACGAAGAAGTAATCCAACACCATGAGTATAGTCAGGGGATTAAATTTCTTAAAGACACACAGTAAATTTTGTGAGCTTTGATATTTTAATTAAAATTTTTGCTTTTCTTGATATTCTGATTTACTATTTTTATAATATTAAATTCAGATAAACAACCCGACTCCGCAACGTGCGTCCTCACACTTTTGAGGTGGATCGACAAGACAGCCATTTCTGTAGTAGGTACTTCTGCATTGCACACATCACAACACTTCCTTTTGTTGGGTCAATGAATGCATGATGACACTTACTGCGTATTTTTTTCTTTTCTTGTTAGCTTTGATTGTCAAGACGTTGGGACAGCAGAAGATGCACCACTGGTGGAAGGGGGGTAATATAGGAATTAATTGAACGTTTTCAAGTTCCGTAAGAACATAGTGAATGAAAGTATTTTCTAAAGTTCTTGTATTGAAAAACTACAGTAAGTGAAAATTCTTGATGTATTAATGACATTGTTTTTAAAGATATTTAGTAAAGCTCATTCCCAAAAATCAACAGGATGAGAAATATAACAAAATAATGATACGGTAAAACCTAATTGAGACGAAGTGGAAGGAAAAGAGAATTTTTTTAGTATTTACAAAGGAACAAAAGTCTATACTAACACTAAATTTGTAACTACTATTTTGACTGTTTTGGAATAAAACGTGGTAATAATGGGTGTGTTCGGTACGGAGGAAAATGTTTTCCTGAAAAATGTGTTCTTGGAAAATAAGTGAATTTCTACTTATTTTCTCATGTTCGTTTGGTAGCAGAAACAAGTAAATAAGAACTTATTTTCTTATATTTGTTTGGTTAGTATAAAACATTTTTAGAAAAATACCCACTCAAGCCCCACAACTGCACCCCAACCTCACCACCCCATACCACACCAACCCCCCCCCCCACCCCCATCCCCACCCCAACACACACACACATTTTTTTCTTTTGAAGTTTTAAATTTTCTTTGATTGGTTTTCTACACCACCACAACCCCCCCCCCCCCCCGCCCCACCCACAAAACCCCCCACGATTTTTTTTTAAGTTACTTTTTTCAGATTTTCACACCACTCACCCCCTTCAATAACCACGCAAACTTTCAAATTTTATAATTTTTTAATAAAGGTAAAATTAAATAGGAAATAGAAAATTCGGAAAGGGGTAGGAGTGTAGAGAATCAAAAAAGAAAACTTTTCAAAACTTTAAAAGAAAATTAATTTTTTTGGAGGGGGTGGTGGGGTGTCAGGAGGGGGGTGGTCATAGAGGTGGGTGGGGTAAAAAAATTAAAAAAAAAACTTCTAAAACTTTTTTTAAGAAAAAAAATTAGGGATTGGGGGGGGGGGGGGGAGAGGGTACGGGTTAGGGGGTGGGTTGAGTGGGGGTGGGGGGGATGGATGTGGTGGTGTAGAAACCAAAAAGAAAAATTAAAAAAAACATTAGGGGGTAGGGTGGGGCGGTGGGGGGTGGGGGTGGGGTGTGGGGTGAGGCTAGGGGTAGGGGTAATGTGCGGTGTGGAGGGAGTAGTGCATGTGTTACAGGAGTGGTTGGGGGGTGGGGTGGTACATGGTTGCAGAAGTGGTTGGGGTTTGATAGTTGGGAGTGGGCGTGGGGTGTGGGTGGTGGAAAAAATAAAAAAAAATCAGAACTTTTTTTTTTTAAAACAAAATTAATTTTGGGGGTGGGGTGAGGGGTGGGGTGGGGTAGTGGGAGTGGTTGGAGGTGGGTTGAGTGGTTGGTGGAATGAACTTGTGGACTTGTTCTCTCTATTTTTATTAGAAAAGTCATTTTCTCAATTTTTGAAGAACTTATTTTCCTAAAGAAAATGTTTTTCAAAATTTTTAATCGAACGAACATGAGAAAATTGAAAAACATTTTCCTACATACCGAACACACCAAATATCTCTTTGGCCATTATTCCCGTTAATGGCAGCAGCCCTCTGATGATGTTATTAAACTTAATGTACATGATGCGTACGATAATATAATTGGAAGAGGAGGAATATGAGGTGTTTTTAGAAATCATACAGACAGTTGGATACTTGATTTATCCAAACACCTTACCTCTACATCTATTATCCAAATTCCAAACATACTTGCTTGCCTTATTATATAGTAGATTGCTCTTGGCCTAGAAAGTGAACATTATACTTTTGCAGATTGAATTAATCTAACTCCCAAGCAGTGTGCTCTATGCTTAATGGATTAAATGATAAATACTTGCATATCCTTGCTAAATGCAGATCTTTGCTTAATGATCTTAGAGGACCACATATGCAACACATTCTCAGAGAAGCCAACATTATGGCCGATATATATTTTGTCTAGATATGGTTTTAATAGCATGGATACTAATACTACGTTTTATTTTGCTGCCTTCATTTGTATATAATTATTATGTTAATGATCCTTCAAATTAGGTACTAAGGAGAAGGTAATAGCTAGTTAATATATAAAATATGTCTTCTGAAGCTAAAAAACAAATTGGCCACAGGCAAGGATGAAAGTTTCTTTCACCTAAGTGATACTATATAAGCTTGATTATTTAAACATGAACTTATTAATGTAAATCTTCTAGGAAGAATGACTTGTGTAACACCAATAAAGTGGTAGCATATGCATTATCAATATAGACATACTTAAAATTATAGTGTGTATAGTTAAAGGTGGCAACCGGTTCGGGCTAACCGGTTTTAACCGGTAACCGGACCGGTTAAACTGGAACCGGAACCGGTAGAACCGGTTAACCGGTTCCGGTTAATCGTGTAATTGTTTATCGGTCCGGTTCCAATATTTTGGAAACTGAAACCGGTTAAACCAGTTTAACCGGTGAAAATTAAAAAAAAAAAAAAAAAAAAAAAAAAAAGGAAAGAGCCGTTGGGCCTTAATGGACCGTTGGCAACGGTCCATTTGCAAAAATGGTCGTTGCCAAACGGTCAGTTTTTTTATTTTTGGCCCCCAATTTTTTTTTTTTTAACACTTTAACCCATCTCCACCCCTATATAAACCCTTCTTCATTTTCATTTTAATTCACATCAATTCACTCTTCTTCATCTTTCTCTCAAATATCAATCTCTCAATTATAGTTTCTTTGCAATAATTAGCCACAAAGTCTTATTATAGTTTCAACTTTCAATTATTAATTTTGCAATTATAATATTGTTGGTGGAGTTGGTGATTTTGCAACAATCCGAAGTAGCTTTGGTGGATTTGCAATTCTAGCCGCCTTCACTTTGTTGGAAATTAATCCGGCAATTTGGTACCTTCGTTCAAACTCTATCTTTATTTTTCGCAATTTAATTCTAGCAATTTAATTTACGCAATTTAATTCTAGCAATTTAATTTGTTGTAATTTATTTTCTTGTAATTTATTTGATTGTGATTTAAATTAATTCTATTTAATAATGTCAAAGAGATTAAGACGTGGTGCCGGTAGTAGTAGTCGTACTGTTAGGGGTGCGCTTAATGAGGAAACATTTATGGAAGAAACACCTAATTTAGGTATTGATGTTGGTGGATATAATCCACTTTTAGGTCATGAGGCAATGCAACAACATTTTACTGACACTTTTAATGAAGACTTAGATGATGATGATGAAACACAACCCCCCGAAAATCCCATAGGAGATACATGTCCGGCACAATCACATACACAAGACAAACCGCCTAGAACTCGTAAGCCAACAGCTAAAGTTTGGAAATTTATGACTAAGAATAGGGAAAACCAAACAGCTACGTGTACCCTATGTGGACAAGTATTTAGTTTTAAGCAAGGAACTGGTAAGGATGGTGGAACGGGTACACTAAATGGTCATATGAGAACCAAACATATGGATATTTGGGGAGAACAAACGGGTTCAAATGTGGGGGGGATTCAAATGACGATAGACCCACGAACCGGTAGAAATTTTAAGTATGACAAGAAAAAAGAACGCGTAGAAATAGCTAAAATGGTAGCTTATGATTGTTTACCATTTTCCTTTCCCTCGGGTTTGGGGTTTGTTACTTACATTCAACGTTGTTATAACCCGTTATTTGAGGGTATTCCTAGAAGTACTTGTAGAGCCGATGTTATAGATTTGTTTAAAAAATATAGATTTTATTTGCGCCATGTATTTAATTCTTTAAATTGTAATGTTTGTCTTACCGCTGATTTGGGTCTTAGTATTAACCATTTAGATTTTTTTGCTATTACATGTCATTGGGTTGATGACAACTGAGTTATGCAAAAAAGAATTATAGCTTTTTTATATGACGAAGGAAAAGGTCGTCACGATGGAAAATTTTTAGCCGATTCAATGTCTACAATAATGAGATTTTTTAACATTTATAGAAAAACACTTTGTATTGCTTTAGATAATGCTTCTAATAATACAAAGACAATTGGTCTTTTAAAAAGAAAAATAAACCCTCCTCTAAGAAATTTTTTTCATGTAAGATGTAGTTGTCACATTTTAAATTTAATTGTTAAAGATGGTCTTGTGCATTTTGATGATTCTGTTCAAAAAGTTAGAAATGCTGTTGCGTTTCTTTTTTGTAATGCTAATAGGGGAAGAATTAGAGATTTTAAGAATGCTTGTGTGGAAAATAACCTTAGACCTAGGAAAATTCAAGTAGAAATTGAGACTAGGTGGAACTACACTTACATTATGCTACAACAAGCATATGAGTATAGGATTCTCATACAACAAGTTCACAACAAATATAATACTGATAGTGAGGATTGGTTAACCTTTAGGCATTGGGAAGATGTTAAAGAATGTATTGAACTCTTAGAAATTTTTTATAATGCAACTCTTGTTTTTTCTAGACAATTCTATCCCACGGTAACCGGAATTTTAGCCTACTTAACGGAAATAGCTAGAGTATTACAAGAGTATAAATATAAACCCGATTATCAAGTGGCTATTTTTGAAATGATAATCAAATTTAAGAAGTATTTTTTTTCCATCCCAACTTTATTTATATTGGGTTCCCTTTTAAATCCTTGTTTAAAAGTGTCTTATACTAAAAATTTGGTTAGTCAAATTTATACATTTTTAGAAATTGAAGAGGGAGTTCAACCATCTTTAGCTAAAGCCGATCTCGCTATTGATGATGAGTTTAGAAGAGTTTTTACTCATTATTCTAGTTTGGAAAAACGTGCTACACCCGTTGCTCCACGCCCTACTACTTCTCAGAGTAGCAAAAAGGGCTTGTCGGGTTTAAAAGTTTTACATTCACAGTCAACTTCTTCTTCTACTGCAAACTTTGATGAATATAACTTTTATTTGATGCAGCCAAATGTGGATATCAGCCAACTGGATGAGGTGGACGTCTTAGCATGGTGGAAGAAGTACAAGGCAAGCTATCCGGTACTTTCAAGAATGACTCGAGATATCCTTATGGTTCAAGTATCAACCGTGGCTTCGGAGAGCGCATTTAGCCAAGGAAGACAGCAAATTGGAGACCATAGACATTCATTATCCGGCTTTAGCTTGCAAGTACTAGTGTGCATTCGTGATTGGATTAGATCGGAGCGACGCAACCAAAACTCAGAAGCGGAGGAAGGCGAAGAGGAAGAAATTGAAGATTTGATAGCTAGTGGACCGGACCAAATGGAAGACTTTGAAGATATTTCCATGACCGAATATGATGTGGGGGAAATTAACGAAATGGTTCAAAATTGGTGATTTTATTATTCTACTATTTTTGTACAACTCATGTATTATTTGCAAGTTAAAAAAAAAATACAACTTGCAAATAAATGTTATCCAAGAATGAATAAAATATATGGCTCATTGAGCTTTCTTCTATTTACTTGTGTTCATATTTTTACTTTTATTAAGTTAAGAATATACCTAAAATATACTAAGAATATACTTATAAGTATATTAAGTTATATAGTATACTTAAACATATATAAGTATATATAGTACATATAGAAAAAATAGTATATATAGTATATATAGTATATAAGTAAGTATATATAGTATATATATTAAGTTATACACATATATAAGTATATATAGTATATATTATATATAAATATATTTAGTATATATATTAAGTATATATAGTATATATAGTATATATGTATATATAGTATATATATTAAGTTATACCTATATATAAGTATATATAGAATATAGTACATATATATATATAAGTATATATAGCATATAAGTATATATAGTATATATATTAAGTTATACATATGTATAAGTATATGTAAGTTATACATATATATGTATACGAAAAGCACTATTCTGTATTGCTGACTTGCTGTTAGGCTGTTAGTCAGTAAATATTTAAACTTTAATTATAAAGTTGTATAACATATGTAAATATACCTACAATATACAAATAAATACTATAATATATATATATATATATATATAATACAAAAAATAAAAAACAAAAAAGAAGATTTTAAGCACTCCAAATCGGACCGGTTCCGGTTTGGAGTTTAAAATCGGTAAACCGGAACCGGTTAAGCGGTTCCGATTTTTTAACCGAAACCGGCCGATTAGCTAACCGGTTACCGGTCCGGTTTCGATTGGAACCGGTTAACACCTTTATGTATAGTACACGTACGTAGTTTGTTTATGCTTCCACAATCTATGCAATTTTTAAACATTTTATATCTTGCAAAAGTAAAGCATATGCAAAGAAAGTGATGGACATTTCCAGAATACAATAACATTGGAAGGAGTGTGAAAAAAGAAGCATATGACTATATAACTTTCTTCCAAATAGCAGTGGATTGCAATATTTAAACCATAGTGCTGTCTAATCACATTCCCTTTCTCTTAGCTTATATAAAGCCATTCTTCTACTCATAATCATAATAAAAACCCGTGAGCTCCTCCTCTTAGGCACAAAATACTAAACAAACAAGTATTCAAACTCCATCACTTCATCTCCCCTAATTTTCCTCTCTATTTCCACCTTGTGGAATCTGTTTGTCCAAAATATTCTTAAAATTTTTTCTTATGTGGGGTTCCTTAATTTTTTTTTGCATAATATATATGTAGAGAGCTTTCTTCAGTCCACATAAAGGGGGTAATATGGTTCAATTAGCTGCTGACTCATTCACACAAATGCTAAGGGGTTTGGGTTGAAGAATGCCTTAGTAGCTGAGTGAATGAAGTGGGAGACTTGTTGAATCTTAAGCTTCCTCTACTTGGACTGAAGGGAGCTCCCTCTTCAATTACTTGCTTTCATTTACACTCCTCTCTCTTCTTGAAAATCTTATCTAATTTCTAAGCTACTTTATAGCTAGATTTGGACATAGATTTGGCTGAAACTTAGAAAAAAATTGAAGTTGTTGAAAAATAGTTTTTGGAAGTTGAAATTGTGTTTGGACATGCATTTTAATTACTTGAAAAAGGTTAAAAGTTTTGTGAATGGAAGAAAAAAATTCACCCAAAAATTGGCCCAAACCAGTTTGATGAAATTCCATGAACATGTTTTCAATTTCTTTTTGAAAAAAATGTAAAAAATATCTGTATCCAACGGGAGCTTAGTTCTAGTTTCCTTACTAACATGGATTGCTATCCATGTACTTTAAGGGTTATTTAAGTTCTATAGAGTGATAATCTACTCAATTTTCTACAGTATCACTTATAGTTTAACCTATGATATTAGTTTGTTACCATATATGTCCAATCACTAATTAGTAATGTTTATCATCGACATCCCGTTGTTATCTTGTATTTAAGTCACTTAATTTATTGAGTGAATATATATTTTTTACTCCGTCAGTTCATAAGATTTAAACTCATCTCTAGGGTTATTGTCAATGCATAAGACTCAATATATATATATTTTTTTAGGGTTTGCACTTGTGGCTTTTGTCTTTTGTGTTTAAGATTTATATATCATAGGTTCTTTGGTTGATCTAATTAGTGTAAGAATTCTTTACCCTAACTGTGTGTAAAACTTAAGCTCCCGTGCTTTATATATCTGCAGGTTAAAAAATCTAGTTAGATGATTATATTTGTTTTCGGTTGCCTAACTAACGTAAGATTGTGTAAATTTGGATTACTTTTTTTAGTTTCAGATTAATTGAAGATCCAAAATTGAACTTTACTTCTTATACTGAGACAAATGAGATAAGAGGAGGCTCTATGACAACTATGATATTTATTTATGTTCTTGCCCTCCTTGTAATAAGTAAATATCCTTCAACTGTTTATTGAATTAATCTATCCGCTAGCCTTTTGGAGTATTTTATTTGCATACTGATATAATCTTTGTCTTTTCATTCCCTTTTTCTTGTAATTTTGTGTTTTTTTGTTGTCGATATTTTCCTAAAAATTCGCCTCTTCGAGCTGTAAATGTGATGTTTCTTGACATTTTGCCCTATTCATCTCTTGGAGCTGTAATCATCACTTTTTCATTACAACAATTCAATGTATGAAGACATCGCAATTTTTCTGCTTGCTATTTTGTTTATTGTAAGTGGAGCCATTTTCGCGTTTTCTCTGTTTGGAAAGCCAATAGGATCAATATTATCTGCTTCTTGTGTGTATCAGACTTTATTCACATCCGCTAATTAAAGCCACAACTTAGGGTGTTTTAGGTGCGTAATTTAAAGCTATCAATTCACATTAAAAAAAGTTGTGTTTTCCTGAAAATGTTTTTTTTCATGTTTGATTGCTCAAAATGTTTTGAAAATATTTTCCCCACCATCACTAACTAGGCTTGCAAGAAGACAATGTCATCCATATAAAACGGTTTGATGGTTCAATTACAAGTTCTTCACACACACACACACACACAGAGGCATGATTCATTGTTCTCATCATATTAGTTGGGCAGATTAGCTTAAGTCCATTTAAAAACAAAATGGGTAAACACAAAACTGCAGAACAATATATTTAGCCTTTAGGGAACCAAAAATAGTGTTGTATAAGTCTCCTTTCTTTCCACCCCTCACCCCCCCCCCCCCCCCCCCTGAGTGTGGGAATACTAAGGATCAATGACGCATGTTCATTTTTAGCTAATATACCACCAGGCTGTGATCCTCATTAACAATAACAACCTACCCAATGTAATCTCACAAGTGGCCCCTACCTTGGGAGGTAGAGAGGAACATATAAAGCAGGACAACAAGTATAGAATTTTTGATATCATAGGTATGAAGAAACATTATAGAGAGAAAGGGTGGATAGAGAGCTTATACCCATAGGAAAGGTTAATGTAAATGTAGATAGGGTGGTCGAGAGTACTGCTGAGTTATTTTTGAGTTGCTATAGGAAGTACTTGGAGTCTGTATGCATGGTTTTTTCGAAAATAATTAAAGTTTGTTTGTTCGACCAAAAAATGAGGTTGTTTCCGATGGACCTTGGCTCAGAATAAAGCAATAACAAAGCAGGTCAAATAGGAGAAAGGAACAGGAACTACACCGAAACAGTATGCTAAGTGAAAAATCAGAGATAGTAAATAATAATAGAAATCAAAGGACAAGAAACTACAAGAGAAATATTATGATTACTAGTAATACGGAAGGATAAGGGCGACAATGGTCTTTTGCCTACTAATCTTCTACCTAATTCGCGTCCTTCAAAACCTCCTATCTAAGATTATGCCCTCGGTAAGCTGTAACTGCGTCATATCCTACCTAATCACTTCTCCTCTATACTTCTTCCCTTTATCTCTTCTGAAGCCATCCATAGCTCACCTCTCACACTTTCACATTGGGACATCCGCACATCTCCTCTTCACATAGCCGAATCATCTCAGCTTTGCTTCCCACTATTGCGCGCCTTAGTTGCTTATTTTATTAATAATGATTTAAAAAAAACTCAAAGAGGATTGTAAGTGAGTCCAAACCATGCCTTACTAATTCTAATGAAGGACTTGTGTTATAGTTTGAACTTTGAACAAGTTTTAAAATGGGCAAACTCAAGGATATGTCTAGTTGTCTACTCCATTATTCTCTCTTTAATTCCCTGTTAGAGTTCCGTGGTCTGAGTATATTATGCTAGTGCTTCCATTTCATTCATAGAAGCTTATTAGGTATCCGTTGCTATAAGCTTTTGAGAGTCAGCAAACCTATGTGCCATAGTTTTTCACATATGGTATTGATATATTGATTCAATCCGAGCTCTCTTATTGAGAATGCTCATTATATGATGCGTTGAAGAGGACTTGAACCTTCACACTCTCTAGCTAGAGATTTTGAGTCTCGCGTATTTACCATTTCACCACTAAGGCATCTTGAAAGCGAATTGTATTCCATGAATATCATATCAGACGATGTTATTATAAATGTGGTTCTTCAGAAACAACAAGCGTTTGTAGTCCAACGGTTAGGATTATTGCCTTCCAAGCAATAGACCCGGGTTCGACTCCGGGATACGCACATATTTTGAAGTATAGTTTGCCTGGTTTTTTCTTCTTAGGATATACAAGATTTTTCAAGGACACGGCAAGGAAACAAAGTATCTGGAAGTTTGTTTGCCTTTTCGCAATGCTCATTGATCATTGGTCATTTATGTTTTCCATAAGCAAAGAGTTAAATCTACATGATGGATACATTTACACGCGTCAGGAATGGTCGGAATGCCATAGTTTAAAGAGAGAACTTTTCTACTATCAATGATGTACACTAAGGCAATGCCAAAAGAGATAGGCTGTACAAATCCTACCATATTTAGGGCCATCAGACATGGTTGACTGAAAGACGAAGCTTTTTCGATGGAAGAATACCATCAGCAATTTCAACCAGACAATTTGATTCCACAACTGGTTTTGGTGCTATGAATTGATTTTCAGATTTCTCAGTCAATTTACACGCTTTTATGTCCTTCTGAGAAGGTTTCTTCAGCAATTGGTTGTTACTTCAGTCTTTTGCTTCAGCGACTATGTAGCTGTTACATCCCGTACTTTTGTACGCTAAGCATCTTTGTGAGTTGGTGATTATAGATTTGGAGAGCGGAGTTATCTTTGAGGTTTTATAAGATTAGATGTGTTCATCTTGAGTATACGAAGGTTTAAGTTCATGTTGGCATGTGAACGAATATAGAAGAGAAATACGGATCATATAATATGGACCGTACCTTGAAATAAGGTCCTTACTTCTCTTGGCAGAGAGGGCCTGAAATTTCATTGGGAAATACGGTCCATATATATGAACAGTATATATATATATACGACCAGTATTCTGGACTGTATATATACATATGGCCAATATTTCTGGCCGTATTTCTATGTCGGTTTCAGCTCTTTTTTTTTTTTTTTGAAATAATTCGTATACCCCTCATTTTATCTCATTTCCTTCATCTCGCTTAACCTCTAACCTTCTAGAAAACTCTCTCCAACATACCTAATCAACCCCTAAGTAAAATCAAGGATCAAAAGAGAAGATTAAGTGCTAAAGGTTTCCAAAGTATTTGTCACGACCCAACCCCGTAGGCCGTGACTGGCGCCCTAGTTGGGCACCCTGACGTACTTATTCAATCGAATCACACACACAAATAGCATATACGGCCATAAATACTATATGCCGTCTAAAACCATATCAAACTGTTCAAACACATCTCAACGCAACCGTATGCGGATATATATATATATATGTCAAAAAGCCGGCAAGGCTATCAAATGTATCAAAAGCCGACAAGGCTAACAGATGTATCAAAAGCCGACAAGGCTAACGGATGGCGCAACGGCCCAAAACATATACAAAGTGCACGCCGACAAGGCTGCCATAACGAATAGGGTCATACAAACACATCTGTACAGAAGTAGGCACACACACCCACAAATACGTCTACAGACCTCTAAACAGACCAACAGAAACATATGGCGGGACAGGGCCCCGCCGTACCCCTGAACGAATATATGCATACATAGCGAACAAAATATATATACCAAAAGTGTATGCTCCGAAATGAGAAGAGCACTCCAAACGGCAGAAGAGGGTGTCCTAGACTGGTGGATCACCAAACTGTGCGTCTGTACCTGCGGACATGAAACGCAGCCCCCGAAGAAAGGGGGTCAGTACGAAATATGCACTGAGTATACAAAGCAGAATATACAGAAGCAAACCTGAGACATAAACGAAATAGTAGTACAGAGAATATATACAAATCCAACGTATCAAAATGTTTACTTTAAAAATATGTAAGTCATGCAGAAGGTACAGAAGAATATGGTCCCTCGCCCGTCGATGGCGCCATAACACAGCATAACACCAAAAAGGTTTCTAACCTCCGAACCCCCGTCACATATCATAACACAGCATAACGCCATACACACCATAATATCATATATAAGTGGAACCCGACCCTCTTTGGCGAGTAGCTCGGTGAACCATAAGCACAGTATAACTCCGGAGTATATCAAAGTGCGCACGACAACAGAACTGGCCCGGGACTCGGCGAAGGGAAATATCAGAATGCACGAGTAGAGTCGTGAGTAGTCATATGCATAAAATCATTATCATAACCTCAAACATAAGTAAAATGATCATACTTGCAAATCGAAGTAATAGTTATATCAAATTCTTTCAAAAGTTCTCCGAAGTACATAAAAGAACGTCGCGGGACCCACGGACGGGTATTTATCCGAGTCGGGCCCGCCTATGGAAATCATACTCATCATAGGCCATGCAAACTCATACGAAAATATCAAAACAATCCAAGCCTTTATGCGAAAGATATGGCATTCAAAAATTTCGAAATTCTTTAAAGTGAAACCTTTTTATACAAAGTTCGGAAGGCGATTATTTCAAAGACGTAATGGTTCATACTTTTATCAAATCATACATAAGAGTGCCAAGGAATATATATAGATCATATCGTGCTCGGATTTCGAATCATAGGATTTTCCTAAAGGTTCGTAATCTAGCCTATCCAAACTAAGGCATGCCAAAAGAAGGAAGGTTGGGGCTTTACATACCTCGAACGCCCTCCAAGCTAGCCGATCTAAAGTTAATCCCAATCTACGCCTCGGGCTCCCCAAGGTCTACAAATATGCCAACGAATATCCCATATTAACCATAGGCACTTAAGCACTTATTTATTCCAAACTAACTCTAAATTCTACAGAAAATTCGGCAGCATTTCCCCTGTAAATAGGCCAACCCGAGAATTTATCTCGCTCAAAATCAACCACAATAACCAACCTAGCAACATCGGTAATCAATTCGAAAGGCAAAATAACAATAGTAACTCTCTTTTACATCATTCAACAACTTTCCAAATATTCAATTTAACGGCTTACATTCAAGCCACAATATCGCTCACACATTCAATTATCAACCCGAATCCTTACCAACAATATTCAAGGACATCCCAAACAATTCACATAATTTTTCCAACAAGCCAATAATAATTTTTTTTTTCTATGTTGGCCGAAAACAGTCCCAACCGTGAGCAGCCCCTTTTTACCACATTCCTCATTTTCAAGTCATGGTTTGTATCACAATCCAAAATGTAACGATATCGTTCTCATAAAATATACCAATTACATCAACGCATAATAAGCCTCAAAACAGCCCACACAATCTCAACATTAATCTTAAGTCATTAAATGTTCATTTCAAAACTAGAATTCATAACGACGACAATTAAAACGCTAAGCGATATTAACTCATTCTTTGCTACAAATTGGAGGCTATATACACGGCTACATACCCACCTATATACATACATCGCTAGTTCTCATTCATTTGGTCACCCTACAACAATCAACATACTAAATAGAGTTAATTCATCACTTAGTCACAACACCCATTTACACAACTTCACACACCATACACGACCCAACTTCCAACATACTACATTTCATAATTTTCATCCATTTTAACATACTACAACATGAATTAAACGTTCACAACACATAAACAAGAGTAAAACTTACCTTTCTTCTCCAATTCTACACTTTGGTTAGGGTTTGCAATTGACCCCACGAATGGTTGGATGACCCAAACAACTCTTCCACGGTACTTAGGGACCTCAAAATAGTGGGTTTGAACCAAAGAAATAATTTTTGGAAGGCTTGAAATGATCTTGGCTTTTCTTCCCTCTTGGCCGTGAGCTTCTTGGTGAAGCTCTTCAATTTGGGGCTTTATTTTGCTATGAATAATGAAGAAAGATGACTTGAAGTCATCTTTTAAGTTCCACTTAATATCTCTCTTTGTTTGTGGCCCACACATGTGTTGGACCAATTAAAATTGGCCACACAATGTGTGGGACCATCTCAATATACATGGCCACAAGGCCTTATTGGTGCAAGATTTTTAAATTCCAATTTTTTTTGAATTGTGGTCCAAATTTTTCCTAAGTGTTCAATGCCAACAATTTCATATATAATTTATGTCTCAAAATAAAATCAAAGGTCAAAAGTCCCGACTTCAAATTCCGGAATAGTCTTGGCCTTAAATTATCATAGTTAATCCAGGTTGTCCCAAGTATAAAAATACGGGACGTAACAGTATTGATTGAAGCTTGTTTCTCCTTCTTGTAGAAACTCTGGAGGATACTCCAAGGTGCAGTAATCTTGGAATTGAAGTATTCTTGAGCTCTTAAGGTAAGATTTCATCTTATTTCCATGTTTATGAGTTTATATGATAGTTATGCTAGGTTTGAAGGGAAAGAAGTTGGAGGGAAGGTTCAAATATGAACTTGAGATTATGTTGAGATGTAATCTAACTTGAGTCATGTTGTTGATGTGTTTTTGAACTAGAATCTTGTTTTAAGGATAGTAGTTAGTGTTGAGATTGTATTGAGGAGGTTATACTTGGTATAATTAGAAGAAGAAAGGGTATAAGTGTCATATATAAGCATATATTGGGCTGTTTTGATGAGAATCGTGGGTTGAGTAGTGATGTGAAATTAAAGAGACTTATATGAGGTTGTTGTTGTGTTGTTGCCTGTTAGGTGTGCTATAGTGACTAAGGAGATTGGAGTACTGGTCCGACAGATTCGTTGTGGATTTGTGTTGACCACTTGAGGTATGTTAAGGCTAACTTTCTTTTTTTTGGCATGATCCTCATGAACGAAACGTAAACGTAACGCTACCCATAATGATTCCTGTTGACACCTAATTTTTGACCTCCCGTAATTTATTTCAATCACTCAGAATCCCGGGATAATAAATAAATGAGCTGAACATTTTTAAAAGCCTTTAGTGATTATCATAAATTGTCCGGATTAATATTTCTTTCCCTTAAATTAACAAAAAAGGATTTTCAAGCATCATAAATTTTATTTAGAGATTAATGAGCATTTTCATGATATTTTGTTAAATTTAATTTAAAAAGGAAAAGGAGAGATAGAGGAAGGGTACTTATTTAATTATTTAAAATTATTTTGCAAATACTCCTTTCCTTTTTATTTTATCTTTGAAAATCTGAATAATTTAAGTAATTAACTATTTAACCTTTTTAACTTTTGATTTTTATAAAATAGACATAACTGCCCTTAAATGTTTTAATTACGCTAATTAATTAATTAAGTGATTGCAAAATTGAGCCTTTTATATAGATATATTTATTTTCTTTGTTTTTGCCTTGGCCATAATTAATTAAGTCAGTCCATGATTTAAAGAAATTAGAGTCGTTTTTGCAAAATCAGCCAGTTAACATGTGATAATGGGTTTAATTTAATTTCCAAAATTGATTAAAAAGGCCATAAGTAAAATAATTATGCTAGACTAATTAATTAAGGCCATTTTAAGCCCATTGACAATTTGATCGACTTTTTAAATTTATTTTAACATAACTACGGCCTAATTTTGCCCATAATTAAAATCTCCTCCAATTTTAATTTCTAGTTATTTCTTTTGGGAATTAGATATACCCAATGTATACACCAAAGTATACACATATATATATGAAATATATATGTATACACTTGGTGTATACATGAAAAATTAAGGCCCTTTTAATTTAAATTCGGATTTGGACCGAGTCCAGCCCAAGCCAGGCTATGACTCGGCCCAGTCCTTTTAATTAATCAGTCATATCCCCCTCCCCCCCCCCCCCCCCCCCCCGCACCCGCTTCTCTCTTTCTCCTCCTTTCCCTTCTCGTGTAAAACCCTAAGTAGCTGCCATGCATTTCTCGCCTCTCTCATGCCAAAAATGGCATTTTTACACATCTGTATGCCCTTTGTGATGAAATATCGCATATACGCTTGGTTCCACGAGTGCTTTTGTCCGAATATGGTAATGAATCTTTACTTTACTTTGTTTTTTCAAATTTTTAGTCAAAATCGTCATTATCTTTTACTTTAAAGTTTATTTTGGTTGTATTTTGTTATTGGTTTACGTTTGTTGGGTCAGATCGAACCAAAAGAGGGTCAGATCTGATCGTATGTTGGCTTACCTTAGATCTGGGTTGTCGATTTGTTGGCTATTTGGTTTGGATTGTGAGAAAGGGGGTTTTGTTCCACATCGACTGTTGTTTGGTTTCGTTTGAACTTTGGGGTTCTATTTATAGAACCCTAACCCTCGTACAAGAACAAGTTTTCTTTGAAAAGTGGGAAGTCTGAAAAAATATATAGAGAAATTTGAGGGAAAAAAAAAGAAGTTGAAAAACTTCTTAGTAAAAAGAATTTTGAAAACCTAGACTAAATAGTTGTTTTTTTTTTCTTAGTTAAAAATATTTAGTCCTCACTTCATTTTTTTTTTTTCATGTGTGTGTGGCTAGGTTGCTGAGATTTGAAGCACAGAGGCTCCCAAATCCATTCTTTTCTTGGCTGCGCACTTAAAAAGTAAACCTTAATTTAATTCATTTCATTTTGTATTTAGTATTTAGTATTCTGCCTAGTTTGAATATGTTTGTAGGTTAGTTATGTTTATGTGTCTGATGATGCTAAGTATGCCTTATTTGGGTTCTATATTTAATATGTGCTTTATTTAATAACAAACATAATAGGAATTGAGGAAAGTGTTACTGTGACGTTCATTTAAGAAGTAGGTTGTTGAATTACTTATTGGTCTTGTTTGTTCATGTGGTCTTGAGGTTCCGTGTTCACTATAAAGATGTGTGTGTGAGGTGCCTTTTTTTTTTTTTTTTTGAAAATCCCCTTCCCTTTCCCTTGTCTTTTCTTGAATGTTTTTACTAGTTTACTGATCATGATCCTAAGTAGAGTCAATATAAGAAGTTCAACTTAATTTAAAAAAGGGAGGAATATGAGACAGTCTATGTGTTAGTACAGATGAAATGTGGATGATTTGCTGGTAGTGTGTGCTTGTGATTATAGTTAAGTCCCCTATTTTGCTGATCAATCATGAATGACCCCTATTGTGAAGTGAGGTCTTTTATCAAATCTTAACTGGGCTGTTTGAACTTGACAAGTTGTTTTGGACACAATCCCTGATATGTTTCTCTTTCTTTTTGAAAATAAGTAAATAAAGGAACACTTAGATAAAAATGTGAACCTGTTTGCTGAAACTCTGAACACAATAGGATGCCTTATTGCTTCTTTCCTTTCCTCTTAAATGATCTTGCTCACCGAGAATAGAGTAAAACAAGATAAGTCCATGGTCTGTTTTGTTTGTTAATCAACACTAAAACAAAAGGAGTATCGGGTTCATACCTTAAGCTTACAGTTTGATAGGTTGTTCATGGTTGTATTTGTAGTGGAGTCATCATCTAATTTAGGCTGGATTATGTATAATCACCTGTGATTTGTGACAAGTGTATGTTAATTGTCCATGACTCATAGCAAATCCTAGAACTATTATGATCATGGCACTTGAATGTGAACTCTGTTTCCCTTTTTTGGTTTGCTTAAGGCTAGTTTTCGTGATCAAATTTGTTGCTTATGCACATGGTGTTCATAACTTGCTATGTTGGCTTATGTTACAAGTGCCTCACCTGGAAATAGTCTACTTTTAAATGTGCAGAGTTTGATGAAAGGGGAAAAGTAAAAAAAAAATGGAAAAGAGGTGATTAATTGTAGGAACTGTAGGATTAAGCCCTCATTAAAGACCTATTAGAATTAATCTAGTTGACAACTCGTTAATAGATTGACTGTCAACCTGTAGTTTAATCATGATCATGTTGAAATTGAAAAGTGTGAAAGAAAGAATGAAATGGTGTATAAGAGAGAGGTCTGTTCTCTTATTCGTGAGTTCTTTTGTTGGTCCTGCCCTATCAGTATCTTACTTAAAGGGTGAAGTAAATTTATTATAAAAAATGGACTAATATGTTAATGCTCTTGCATGTGTGTTATTGAAGATAAGCACCGAAAGTAAGAGAAGTGAGGCGTTCGGGACCTATTCTAGTAAAGGAAGCAACCCCAGAAAACCTGACCAAAAGATAGCTAAGTTCCCGTCACTAACCTTACTTCGGACTATGTGGTTGATCCGCTGAGAAAAGACAGTAAGGCAAAGAGAAAGTACCACTTTTCTTAAGTTATGATGAATCTAATCTATTGAAGAGTCAAGGTTTCCGTTTTCATCCATGTATGGGTCTTAATTTGGTAAGGGATCATGAGTGTTCCAATTTTATAAGTTTAAGTATTAAAAGAAGAATGAAAGGAAACAGCCTGATTTTGATTTTCCCAAGTCTTGAACAATTTGGATATTAAGGCTTTACCTTGAGACATGAATGCTTTCTTTGTTCTCTTATGTGTATAAGTAATTGATGTAGTAATAATAATTCTTTGTTTGCAAACTGCCTAGGCTTAAAGATAGGCACAGATAGAAAGAAAAAGCCTCATTATGCTAATCTAAGTAAAAGAAGAGTATGGAAAGATAGAAGAGAAAGAAAAAAGTATTTGAGAACTTAAGAAAAGGTATTTGTCTCTAACCTGGAAATTGCCTAGTCTCATTTGGTATGTGAAAAAAGGGTAATAAAAGATCATATGTGTAGGAGTGGAGGTTGAAAACCACTTGGCTAGGTAGGGAAGGTCTTTTAAAGATATCTTATGAGAGGATTGAGAAAGGGTCAAGCATTGCTTGACCCATAATATCTTTTCTCCCAAATAAAAGATTGTCATGGCATCCCTCTTAAGCTTATGGGGGTATAATCTCCTACCTCTGTATTTTGGTGCTTTCTTGTCATTTTGTTGAGGTTATGGAATCCTAAAAGATAAAATTTCTTGTACACTTATTAATGAACCACTAGAACCGATTAACCTGGTTTTTATTGTATTTGTCCTGATGTGTCTCAAGAAAATGTTTGGATTAGTTGGAAGATGTATGATAATTTGGAGACTGTAATAAAACTGGAAAAAGGAAAAGCAATTTTCAAAAGAGGATACTGATTATTTTTTGGTAAAATAAAGTAGAAGAGTCTTTTCTTTTTGTGAAGATGACATGATGATGTAAGACAGACCCTAACAATTGGGTTGAGTTAGGATCATGGTTTAGACCCTATGTAGAATCTGTGTGCATTGATGTGGTTTCAATCTGCATTTTTTTGAAAAGTGGTCTATTCTCTCTTGCATCATAAGTCCTAATAGTGCCTCTTTTTGAAAATAAGGAGGTCAATGGTTCAGTGTTTAGTCAAGATAGCAATGAAGGCTGATGGGGGGGGGGGGGGGTATATTTGACCCTTTTTCCTTGTGACACTTTGAACAATAAGTCATGCTCCTTTTCCATCTTCTCCTTTGAACTGTGTTGTGAATCCATTAATCTAAAGGCCCCAGTAATAGATGAAGCTGACCCTAATCTGGTTATGTTGAAGAATTTATTTTCCTTCTGTGCAACATTAAAAATTAGTCAAAAATATGTGATACTTGTCCAATTTTGAAAAAAGAGGGAGATTAAGAATAAGGCCATAACTAAAATTAGGTGCATCCCTTAAAGATTAATTTAGACCTTTCTGCAAATGAGATAGAATCAAGAGTAAAGGTTAGAAAAATTCTAAGATCTGCACTTAGAACAAACTGTGAAATTTTTGTGCATTTTTTGAGACTTTGACCTTCCTACTTGCTTAAGTCATGTATAGAGGTGTAACTGTTGTGTCTGAGATTTATATATCCTATATGGGAACATGATAACTTAAAGGTCTCTTGGCAGTTGTTTCTACAAATGATCCTAGCTTGGTTTTCATTACTGTTTGTGTCTTGAATTGTGTTCTGTAAAAGCAACATAGTATCATACCAATAAAGGGTTGTTCCATTTTTAAAGGGACTCTGATTTGCAGTTGCTTGGTCTTGTTAGGCTATATCTGTTAAGATTATAGTTTGGATCCTCCTGTTTATTTTTGTCTTCACTAGAGGAATCATTTAGACTTTGGAATATAATGTCCTCAAAAATGGCAAGAGTATTCATTTGAATTGTCCATAAAATGTCTAGGCTCATTTAAGAATTATACTAAGATAGTTATACATATACTTCATGTACACTAAACCTGTTGTGGTTATACCATGCCTAGAAGATGGTTTTCCCTTATCCTTGTATGTCTCTATACTTCATCACATTTGCCTGATTCAATATTGTCCAGAATTGCATTATTTCCATGTGACTGCCACTGTTGTGATTATTTGGTTTAAGTTTGGTCTAAGCCACACTGTGTCCATACAGATTGCTTTTCATCTTTATACTCAAGTCATTTTATCTTTCCTCTACTTGTCTCATCTGTTCTTGTTGGCTGATGATTGTTCCATACACATGTCTATTAGACCTATCCTACTTATTCTGAGCTATGTGTATGTGTGTGTGTGGATTTGTGTCTTCCATGGTTGTTGGTTGAGAGGCAGTTTAGGTAAAAAGGGGTCTAGTTTGAACCCTTCCCTGGTGACCAGCCATGCCGGAGGTTCATGAAACCTCTTGGAACTGGTTCGGCATCAAGAATATAAGGGGGGGGGGGGGGGGTGATGACTTGATCTTCCACCACCTAGTTTGGGATATTGAGTTTGAGGACATGGAACACATATATGCCCCTCACATGAGCTTATGAATTGATAGGCTATGTTTCTTATATGTGTATATATTTATGTATAGAATGGATTCAGTAGTGTGTTATGTATATTATGTGCATATATCATATGTATGATAGGAACAGTAAATATAAACTAACCGGGGTCTTTTGTTTTTTCCCCTCTCTACTGCATACTTGGGCCGATGTCTAGCCACCCTAAGCCCAATAGGGAAAATTCTTTCAAATGTCTTCGAGTCCAAAAAGGAAGAAAGGGAAGCTAATATATTAAAGGCTCAATCATGGGTAAAAATGATAAGAAGGCCCAACCATGGGTGAAAATGGTTAGGGTTTGGTACACCCCATTTCATTTTACTTCGTCATATTTTCGTTATTTTTGGCTTATTTGTATTGTGTTTATTACTTGTCAAACCCACAAATATTATTGGAACCTTTATTATGAATTAGGCATCTTAGGCAAATAGCGCATATGCCGTTTAGATTGATTTTAGCACCTGAAAACTCTTTTCTCAAAACTTCGAAAAAATGCATACTGATTTTTTGGAGATAAAAAATGGAAAACAAACTACCTTTTTTTAAATAATAATAATAATAATAATAATAATAATAAGAAGAAGAAGAAGAAGAAGAAGAAGAAGAAGAAGAAGAAGAAGAAGAAGAAGGAGCTAAAGAGGTCTGCTTTGATAAAAATGGTATAGACCTGAGGTATAAAATTAGGTAAATTAGGCAAAAATTTCTTTTCATCTTTCAAAACTATCAAAACATGTTTCTTTTTCTTGTTATGAGTTATTAAAAAAGCAACGTCTTAGGACCAAAACCCACATGATTCTTTTCCTTAAAACTGGATGTTTTCAAAAGAATAAGTTTAGGCTGAAACGCATCCCAATTTGGTTTTCAAAATATGGATTTGTATAAAGTCACGACTTGGGCTAGTAAATTTCGTTTAATGCTTTACCAAAAAATCAGAGGCTAATAAAAGAGATCAAAGCCCATAACGTAATTGGCCAAACAAGGAATATTTGGGCCAAGGCCCACGCGGGTAATTTCTTTAAATAAGTTAAAAAACATTTTCTGGTCAAGACCCATTTTTATCAAGCCCATGATCAAAGTTTTTTGGGGCTAATGCTTTGAAGGAATTTCAGTAAAATGTCCTAAAACGAAATGGATTTCAAAAGGCCAAATTTATCTTTGAAGCTAAAATCCGGACTTTTTGTGTATATAGCAAGTATATTTTGTTAAAGGAAAATATATAAGAGTTTCTTTTAGGCCACAAACAATTCATTTCCTTTTAAACTAACTACGCAAATTAATATAAAGAGTTCTTTCGTAAAAGGGTCAAAACAGTCCAATTTACACCTAATTTACCAAAATTTAGGCAAGGGTATTCTAAAAACGTATTAAGCGGATCCACCCGGTTCATGTGTGAGTAAAGCATGAATAAAATCCAAACCAATAAAACAAAAAAAAAACTTTCCATTATTTTAGAAAACTACTATCCTTATATGTAAAAAGAATTAATTATACCTGGCTATCATAGATCCGAACTTAAATACCCTATATATAAAGGGGATATATTCAATTTTTTCAAACAATGATATGCAACACGACAGTCTTTGCGGGAAATAAACACTAAGTAAACAGTTCATGCAAATACTCACACATTGGAATTCGAAGGTCAACCGTATAGTACGGATCCTTAATATTAGGTGCCTAACACCTTCCCTAGGGGATCACCAAAACCCTTACCTAGAACTTTGGATTAAAAAGGTTTTTTCACGGTGTATGAATAAACCCTTCAAAACTGGTTTTCCTAATTTCCTAAAAATTAGGTGGCGACTCTTTTAAAAGAAAGTTCGAAAGAGCACCAACGATTTCAAAGTAGCTTTTCCGAGCGCTAACCCCGCCCGCAAAAATGCAAACCGTTACAATTCCATTCTTAGCAGGTAGATATGTCCTATGTTGATTCATGTTCCACTGATATTGTTCATAG